>NC_050581.1:203312800-203626641 GCF_011100635.1 Trichosurus vulpecula | reverse complement strand
GAGTTACTATAAATATGTGTGGTCATACAGGTCCTTTTCCTCTTTCTTTGATCTCTTTGGCATTAATGTCTCTGGGCCAAAGGGTTTAATGGCTTTTTGGCGGGTGTCAGTGGGCCAGTTTACAGCCCCACCAGCCACCTCTCCTGGTTCAATATGTAATCCTGCCTGGGTCCTTCCTAAATGATCCCTCCCGCCTCTCCCTCTCCTCGAGCCTCAGAGCATCCACATTTACAGAGGGAATGAGGGGCCATCTCTTCTTTGGGGAGAGCCGTTCCCTTTTTGTTATTCTTTTCAGCTACGTTGTGTCTTGTTTCCCTGCTTCTGCTTGCTTCACTTTGTTCAGTTCCCAGGAGTCTTCCCAAACTTCCCAGAAGTCTTCATAGGCTCTATTTATCCTGGCTTAGGGCTGTTCCATTATGTTCTTCTGCCATGATTGGAGGATCTTTTCCCAGTCAATGGGAACTGCTCTTGTTTCCAGTTCTTTGCTGCCACAGAAAGAGCTTCTCTGACTGTCTTAAGAGTCTGTGGGAGCTTCCTCTGTGTCTGCTACACACTTAGCAGTGGGATCGAGGGAAAAGCTTTTAACACTGAAGAAAAACTCAAGGAGAATGTTAAGCTGGAAGCGGCATCCAGACCGTGCTGGTTCACAATCCCTCCCTGTTTTTGCAGTCTAGAGAACGAGAATGTGTGTGAATTACCAAGTATCATGGATGACATCATTGCCCTGGAAATCGAGGTGAAAGGTTCCGTCGAACCCTTCCAGATTCTCCTGGAACCGTATGCCATTATCATTCCAGGAGAAAACTACATTGGGGTGAATGTGAAGAAAGACTTCAAGGTGGGACCCTCTCATTCATGGGGTGGGTGGGATGGTGGCTCCTCTACCAGCTCTTCCTGAGGGTCTCCCTTTATCCCAAAGCTTCCCAGGGTCTCGGGTGCACTGTGTGCCTGAAGTGGCCCTAGGGGCCCAGACCCCAGCTCTCGCTGCCCTCCCAGAGTCAGCCTCAGATGTCAAGTGAGCACCAGCTCTCACCTGCTGCCCTTTTAACCGTTGGTGTCAGAATGGGGCCATCCTGAGAGAGTCTGTCTCAAGCCCAAGGACTCCTCTGGAGGATGGCCACAAGGAAACTCTGAGGACTGGTTTGGGAAGCACATGGTTCCCTGGAGGCTGGGACCCCAGACTAAGACCAGAACGTACTTTCCCAAGCCAAGCTTCAGGTTTCCTTGTCTCTTAGATGTGGAACAACAGCAAATCTGCCATCCGGTACACCTGGGGGAAAATCAGTGATTGCCACATCGTTGAAGTGGAGCCCTACACTGGGGTCATAGGTAATGTGGTTTTGTGGCAGCCATGCTGTGCCCAAAACATGTTGGCAGTAAGGCAGCAGGCAAGCCATTGCACACCCATGTATGTGAGAGGCCCTGAGTGTTGGAAACTGGAGAGGGAACTGCAGAGGAAAGCCCCCCTGCCCTCAAGGAGCTGAGGTTCCCCTGGGGGATGCACTGGGTACACGGATAAGGAAATGCTTGGAAATTTAAAGAGAGAAAGAACATTATTCAATCAACAAGCATTTACTAAACCCATGGTATGTACCAGGCAGGCACCGTGCTGGATGCTGGGGATGTGAATACAGATGTGGGGTGGTCTCTGACTTCAAGGATTGTCCTGCAGATAGAAAGCAATCCTGATTATACCCAGTAACTGTGGAATGATGGGTAGGATCTGGGGCTTGAGTAGAGAGGCCCTTGGAAGGAAATGTCTCTTGAGCTGAGCCTTAAAGGAAGCCAGGAGTTCCAGAGACAGAGGTGTGGAAAGAAGGCATTCCAGGTCTAGGGTGCAAAGGTGCCAGAGGGAGAGAGAGAATGTCAAGTATGGGGAACAACAACGAGGCCAGTTTAGCTTAAGCATTTATTAAGCACCTACTGTGTTCCAGGCACAGGGCTAAGCCCTAGGGATACAAAGAAAAGGCAAAAGACCTTGGGCTGCCCTGGGCCCCCTCCTTCAATGGAGGATCTGGAAGGAGCTCTCCCGTCAGAGGAAGAGGAACATCCACTTGACAGCTCTGTAGGAGACAGGGATTCCAATCAGGAGACTTATAAGTTAAGGCCGATGGAGAGAAAGAGACAGATACAAGACATGTTCTAGAAGCAGAGCCACAAGACTGGACACCCAAAGGGCAGGCCTGGAAGAGCAGGAGGCACCTCCTCATGAAGAAGCAAGGGAGCACAGGGAGCATCAGAAGGAGATGGGGCTCTGCCTGTCAGTGGGGGCGTCATCCACCCATTGGAACAGGGGTACGATGGAGACCAGAAAGAGGAGAGGGCTGAGCAGCGGGCCTTGGGGGACCCACGCTCTGAGGGAAGGGGCGCAGGAGCGCTCAGAGATGCAGGAGAACCGAGACATGCTCGAGGGTGGGGTCTTTCACAGTGAAAGGAGACTGGCATGAAGCTGGGTAAGAGGAGTGTGGATGGAAGCCTGATAGTAAGGGAGTGGAGTGAGGGATAAGAAAGAGGAAGGAGCTCAGCTCTGAAAATGAGAAGAGGGAGAGAGAGTGAGTGGAAAGGGGAAAAGGCACAGGGAAAAAGAGGAGAGGGGGGAGAGAGAGGCAGAGAGCGTGCTTATAAGGGCTGGCAGAGTCCCGTGGAGGCTTGGGGAAGAATGAGGGGAGAAACTAAATGCTCGAGGAATATGGGAGGGAAATGGGTTCAGAAGCACAAGCAGAAGGTGTGGACACCTTAGAGGCTCTTGGGGTTGGAGGTAGGCACTCAGGACAGGCGGCCCCAATATGGCCAGCAGCAAAGCCTGAAGCAGTCCTCAAGCTGGGGCTCCAGCTAGCACACGTGGCTCTCGGGGCTCACCTCTGGTCCCCTGAATCGGAGCACCCCAGAGTTCGTGACCTTGTAGCCTTCTCGTTTCCCAGAACCTAATGAAAAGGGTGAATTTGAATTGAATTTCACTGGAGGTGTTCCTGGAGTGACGAGCCAGGAGCTCCTCTGTAAAATTGAGCGCTCGCCGGTACCCGTAGTGCTGCATGTTGAAGCTGCCTTCAAGGTAAGGGTGGGCATGGGCCCCCAGCAGGGAAGGAAGCCTGTTGTCTGTTCCACGGAAGACCTTTGGCCTTTAGAGGGATGGATGGATGGATGGATGGATGGATGGATGGATGGATGGATAATGGATGGATGGATGATGGATGGATGGGTGGGTGGATAGATGGATGGGTGGATGGATGGATGGATGATGGATGGATGATGGATGGATGGATGGATGGATGATGGATGGAAGGATGATGGATGGATGGATGGATGGTGGTGGATGGATGGATGGATGGGTGGGTGGGTGGATGGATGGATGATGAATGGACAGATGATCAATGGATGGATGGATGGATGGACAGACGGATGGATGGTTGGATGATGGATGGATGGATGGATGATGGATGGATGGACAGATGATGGATGGATGGATGGATAGATGGATGGATAATAGATGGATGAGTGGGTGGATGGATGGATGGATGGATGATGGATGGATGGACGGACGGATGGACGGATGGATGGATGATGGATGGATGATGGATGGATGGGTGGACAAACGGGTGGACGGATGGACAGACGGACGGGTGAATGGATGGGTGGATGGATGATGGATGGACGGATGGATGGGTGGATGGATGGACGGACGGGTGGATGGGTGGATGGATGGACGGAGACGGACGGATGATGGATGGATGGATGGATGAACAAAAAAGCAATTATTGACTACTTATGTGTTCCCGGCCCTACTCCCAAGGGGCTCACATTCTATTTAGGGGCAACAATGTACGTAACAAAGTTGAGCTGCATGGGCTTCATGCCTGTGGGAAAGCCCAGAAGCCCTAAGGGTGCGGTGGTGGGTCAGAGAGCAGGCCTCAGAGTTGGCCAATGCCAGGGCTCTCCGGGTGGAGCAACAGGGCAGGGGTGGTCCTCCATCTTGCTAGGAGGACTGGAGTTGGTAATTGCCATCTTATCCCTGTGGCATTGGCCCTCGGTGGGGTCTGGACAGCCCAGGGGTCAGGATCAGGGTGAAGGGCACTACCCTCAGCAGGCAGCAAATGCTATTGAGAATTTGCAAAAAGAGCGGCAGGAATGACGTGTGAAGGGTCTTTCTTGGTGTCTTAGGGGCCAACACTTAGCATCGATGTCTCAGCCCTGCAGTTTGGTCTGGTCCGACTGGGGAAGAAAGCGATCGGCTTTATAAACATTCAGAACACAAGCCAGCTCCCAGCGAAGTGGAAGATGCAAGAGAGTCCAGCGTGCCTCGAGGAGAGGAAGGAAAAAGTAAGCTCCCTGGGCCCTTGGGCAGCCATGACGTGTGGGTCCAGAAGCCACACGTGGCCTCCAAGCTTGGTGATTCTCAAATCTCCAGGGATTCTCCTCCCGCTGACAGAGACGCCAGGGCTCTACCGCAGCTGAGCTCCACCGGCCCTTCTGGTCTCGGTACTCGAACTTAAGACCCCCTTGGCACCTCAAACTCCACCTCTCCAAAGCTCCCCCTCCCCCTCCCCCTCCTCAAACCAGACCTTCTCTCATCCTTGTGTTTCTGTCGATGCCCCCGCCATTCTCACAGTAACTGGGCTCCAAGCCTCAAAGTGACTTGTGTCACCGAAGCCTTGAGTGCCAGAGTTGGGAGGGACTTCTCCAGGCTCCCCAAGCCCAGATCCTTCAACCAATCCTCAGATGCCATGGGACTCCAGGCGCCGCCCCAGCCTGGCTGCCTTCTTGTGACCCTCTCCAGCTTACCTGCTGCTGTGGTGCCCAGAGCTGAACGGCACTCTCCAGGGAAGGCTAAGATGGGCATGACCACAGCCCTGCACCTTCACCTGATCTGTATCTCCTGAGGTCCTAGACCCTTCACCATCCAGGCCCCTCTGGGACATCTCTGCTTCCTCCCTGAGGAGTCAAGGCTTTCCTTTTCTCCAGCTTGGGCCTCTGTGCTTTGCCCCCAGCTCCAGTCCTGGTCTATCTCCTCCTCCCCTTCCTCTTCCAGTCCTGATCTGTCTCCTCCCTCCTCCATCCCCCTCTTCCTTCCTCCTCTCACTTCCCTCTTCCTCCTTCCTCTTCCTCTTCCTCCTCCTCAAATCCACTTGAGCAGAGGTATCCCATTGAGGCCAGTGGCAGCACATCTCCTGAACCAGATGCAAATGTAATTGGGAAGCACAACAAAGTAAACACAAACCCAGTGCAGCACGGTCTTAATTTGCAGTTCCCCGGTCATATGCTGCTTGCCTCCATTCCCATCTGAGGCTGAAGCTCTCCCTCGGAGCACCAGTCATAACACAGCTTTCTGAGTCCATCTCTTTGTCCTCTTCCTCCCCAGGTTTCTCCCTTCATCATTGTGCCCCCCCAGGGCCATATTCCTCCTCTGGGGCAGCTCCGAGTGACTGTTACTTTTGAAGCTAAGTGCTGCCAGAGCCTCCAGACAGTCCTAGAGCTGCAAGTGGAAAATGGAGACCCCAGGTAGGGCCTCGACCCACTGGGCCAAGAGCCCTGGCGGCACCTCGATCCATCGATAATCCATCAATACACATTTATTAAGCACCTACTATGTGCCAGGCCCTGTGCTAAGCACTGGGGGTACAAAAAGAAGCAAGAGACAGTCCTTGCCCTCTGGGGGCTCCCAGTATGATGGGGCACACAACACGCAAACAAAGCATCTTTCTGTCCATCTGTCTGTCTGATGCTGCCCCGGCACCAGCACGTCTTTTTTAAATCATTGTTTTCTGGGAACAGGCGCTTTTTCAAAGATGCCAAGTGGCCATCAGTTCTTCTGGACAGCTCCTGAGCTTGGGCTCTGTTTTCTGAGAATAGGGAGTGGAATACTGTTTAAAGGTGTACACAAGGCAATTTGAAAGTTCCTGTAATATGAGGGCAGAATTTATAATTTCAAAGAGAATCATATATATGTCTGAAAGGTTCGGAACCGCAGGATATAAGGAATTCTCTAGATAGGAGGCAGAAGAATTAAAGCATGTATTTAAGCTCCAGAGTAACAGACCCACAAGCCAGTGTCCCCATTTTGATATATTGATCAAAAGCCTCCAGGCCCAATAAGTCCGCCTCACAAGAGTAACCAGGAGGCCACAGAGAAGCATGATGGTATAAAGCAAAATCATATACATACTTCCCCTCTATGGTAAAAAGATTACCCACTGGCCTCAAGTCCTTGTTCAGCACTCCTCAATCCACACGTAGGTCAGCTCTGCTACTGGCAGCTCCTGCTTCAACTTCAGCTGTAGCTGTCTCTGGCTCCAACGGAAGCTGTTTTTAACAATCCGGCTAGCAGCTTCTGTGGGGGTGTAAGGTACGCCGGGGAAAGCACAGGTTCTTTTCGATCTGCTTAACCAAGGGAAGCAAGGTGAAGGGGTTGACAAGCTTACTTTAATCCAACATAGGCCCTCCCTGGAGTTAGCCCTACCCTACCAAGGTTCCACACCTAACAGGGCTCTGGGCCTGGGGCCCAGCACCCAGCAAGGCTCAATGAGATAAACTGAGTCACTCAAAGAAAACAAAGGCCATTCTGCTTACAGTTCCTAAAAAAAGGTACCACCATCTACCCAACATATCCATGCTTGAGATCCATTGGTGCAGTTGGCTTATGTTTGCCAAGTCCCTCTTGTGTAAGAAAGCCTATCCAAGGTGTTAGAGGGGGAGGAGAGGGGCAGCTAGGTGGTGCAGTGAATAGAGCACCAGCCCTGGAGTCAGGAAGGCCTGAGTTCAAATCCAGCCTCAGACAATTGACACTTACTAGCTGTGTGACCTTGGGCAAGTCACTTAAACCCAATTGCCTTCCCCCCTCCAAAAGAAAAAAAAATTAGAGCCATAGAGGGGGAGGAGAAAATGAAATGTGCCTGCTCACTGCCTTCTGTGCCTAGACTCAGTGTCCCTAGGGCCCCCCAGTCCTGCCCCAAACTGGCCCTCTCCTTCCCCCTCAGTGGAGGACTTCACCTGGACCTGTACTGAGACAAAGCATGCCGTACCACCAGGGTCCTCTCTCCCAGCTCACCCTTCACATCACCCCGCTTCCTCAGATTTGGCTCCCATCTCCTTCCTGATGACAATTCTTCACTTGTGCCCTCGAGCACATGCTTACCTCTTTAGTGATCCACCTCCCTCTAATTCTCAACCTTCTTATCCACCAGCTCTGTCCCTGCTGCCTTTAAACCTGCCTGACTTTTATTCTTTTAAAAACACTTTACTGAACCTACCCCCACCCCGAGTTCAATCTATAGCTCTCCCCCCTTTTACACCAAACTCTTAAAAAAAAGTTGTCTATACACATGTATGACCTAGATTGACTTGCTTGCCTTCTCAATGAGAGGGATGGGGAGGGAAGAGGGGAGAGAATTTGGAACTCAGAGTTTTAATAACAAATGTTAAAAATAGTTTAATATGTGATTGGGGATAAATAAAATACTAAATTAAAAAAAAAGACAAAAGATTGTCTACACTGGCTGCCTCTCCTTCCTCAGCTGCCCCTCGCTGCCATCTGGCTTCTATCTCCCCCTTCCATCACTAAATTCTTCTTTCATTTCATGGGCAACTTCATCAACTCCCCAGATAATCTCTTTATTAAGTTATTTTTGTATTCTGAATTTAACAAACACCAATCAAAACCAGCACTTGCATTTACAGAGTAGAACAGAAAAAGAGAATTGTGATTGATACATCTCTGCTGTGTACAGTTCAGCAGGTCTGTGGTCCTCTGGTCTGTGTTCTCTTCTGGCCTTCCATTCATTCTTTTCTGTGCACTTTAAAAATGCCTCAGTGGTCCCACTTTCTTTTCTTTGTCTTTTCTTATTTGGTGTCAACCAATCCCTAGCCCACTTCTCTCCCTTCTAACTCCTGTCCCCCATTGGAAAAAAGACAAGAAAGAAAAACAAAACTCATGTAACAAGCATACCTAGTCAAGAAAAAAAATTCCCTCATTAGCCTTATCCAAAAGTTTATGTCTCGCTCTAATCTTGAGGCTGTCCGCCCTCTGGAGGCAGGCAGCGTGCTTCCTCACAGGTCCTCTGGAGTCATGGTGCTTGAGTGCTCTTAAGTCTTCAACGCTGAATTTCTTTACAATTTTGTAGTCACTATATAAACCATTCTTCCAGCTCTGTGCACTTCATTTTGCATCAGTTGGTGTAAGTCTTCTTAGATTTATTGAAACCATCCCTTTCAGCATTTCTTACAGTGAACAAATTATGGTGTGTGAATGTCCAGCCTTTCCCCAATTAATAAACACCTTCTTCCCACCCAGTTCTTTGCCACTGCAAAATTAGCTGTGAATATTTTTGTGCAGAGAGATCCTTTTTCTCTGTCTTTGGTCTCCTGGACAATATAGGTACAGCAGTGGTGTTGCTGGGTAAGAAGGCGCAGAGTTTAGTGACTTGGAGCAAATTACTTTCCAGAACAACCGAGCCATTTAGTGCTCTACCAAGAGCACATTAGTGTGCCTCTTTCCCTGCATCCCCTCCAACATTTGTCTTATTTTCTAATCTTATGGGCATGAGGTTATTTAATCTACATTAATTATTAGTGATTTGGAGCATTTTTTCATATGATTGTTGATAGCTTAGATTTCTTCCTTTGAAAACTTCCTGTTCATGTCATTTGACCATTTATCAGTTAGGGAATGGTTCTTATTCTTGTCAATTTAAACCAGTTATACATCTTAGAAATGAGACCTTTATCAAAGAAACTTGCTTCAAATATTTTCCCCAGTTAACTATTTCCTTTCTAATTTTAGCTGCATTGATTTTGCTTGTGTAAAAACTTTGAAATTCTATACCATTAAAATTGTTCTTTCTTCCCCTGAGATCCTCTCTATCCCCTGTTTAATCCTGAAGTACCCACTGATTCAAAAGGACATTTCTTTATCATTCTTCTGGTTTAGTTAAGATGTAACTGTTTATATCTAAGTCATGGATCCATTTGAAGCTTCTCCTGATATATGGTGAGAGGTGTTGATGTAAACCAGATTTCTGCCAGACAGTTTTCTATTTTTCCCGGAGGCTTTTGCCCAGTAGTGAGTCTTTACTGCAGTAGTGGGATCTTTAGGTTTATCAGACACTCTACTGCTGTTCTGTAGGGTTATCTCTTCATTGTTAAACCCAAGAATGCTCTTTTCCCCTCCTCATTTCTCTTGGTCTCTCTGCAGCCACTGACCACCCCTTCCCTCAGGATCCTTTCTCCTCCCTGGGTTTTGCTCTTTCTCCCTCACCGTAGGTGTCCCTGGGGCTCTGTCCTGAGTCTCTCCTCTCTTCCATGTAGGTGACCTCTCTCACTCCTCCTTCTCTCTCCATCTCTCCTGGTCTCTTGTCTCTCCCCATCTTCTTCTCCTCCCCCTTCTCTCCCTCTCTCTGTGTCTCTCTGCCTCTCTCTTCCTCTCTCCTTCACCCTCTTCCTTTTCTTCTCCCCCGTCTCTGTCTCCCACCTTCCGTTCCCCTATTTCTCTCCATCCTTCCTGCCTTCTGTCTGTCTCTCTCTGCCTCTCTTCCTTGCCTTCCACATCCTCCCATCAGCTCCCATGATCTCAAAGACCATGTTTATGGCTGTGACTTCTGGGTCTGTGCCTAGAGCCCTCCTCAGCTTCCCAAGCGGCAGCTGCACATCTCCAGCTGCCCTTTGTATGTCTTCCGCATGTCCCTTGGGCATCTCAATTCAGAATTGTCATTACTATAGAAGAAAATTCTACAGGTGGATCATGGCCCTTTTAGGAGAATGGTCCCAAACACTTGGGTGTGGTTTGCTTTTGATCAACACTGCTCTCGAGGAATCATGAACACCAGACACACTTGGAGTGGCTCAAGCGCTGCTCTGGTACTGAGGCCTCTCGGGTGTCCAGGGCTATGCTGAGTTACCTCGGGGTCTCGAGAGACACTCCTAAGAGAATGCTGGAAGAAGGCAACTGCCTGGTACCAGGTGGAGCTGGCAATGTTGCCAGTGCAGAGAAGCTTGTGGAAGGGGGTCCCTGGGCTCAGAAGAGCCTCCTGGAGGAAGCCTAGAATTTGACCCAAGAAAGTTACCCCATAAGAGAGGTGGGGAAGGTGTGTAACTGGTGCTGAGTGTTTCTTGAGCAACAAGCTTGATGGGAGGGAAGGAGGAAGGCACACGCATTCAACAGAATTGGGGAAGAATTTTGGGCCCCGGGCCCTCCAGGCCTGACCTAGGCTGCCTGACGATGCCTCACCCCACGCCCCCTTTGCCTCCAGCTACCTGCCTGTGTATGGTGAAGTGCAGAGGCCTCACGTTTACCTGATGTCCAGCCAGCTTGTGCTCAGCAACATGTACCTTGGCATTCCCACTGAGGCCACCGTCATGCTCTTTAATGGGACGCTCCTGCCCACCAAGTTCCTGTGGGGGAAGGTAAGAGACTCTTCCTCCATCCAGGCTTGGGGGAGGGCCTGGCTGGCCTGGGACAGGTGGAGGGAGGAAGACCAACAGTGGCCCACGTGGCCGGAGCACCGGGTGTTTGCAGGGCGCAAAGGCTGCAGGATTGTGAGGTCCCAGAGACCACCGGTGAGGCCGGCCCCACATTTTACAGACTTACAGATTTTACATTTCATCTTTGGCTCTGCGTCTTATAGCTGGGAAAGCCGAAGGTCGCGGGGAGTGCCCCCAGCAGGCAACGAGGTGGCACCCGCAGCCTTCCAGACATCCCAAAGAGGATTCTAGTAGACGCCTTCAACCCAGTGGGTCCAAAATGGACTCCATGTCTTTCCCCCACACCCTCCTCCCTTCTCCCAGGTTGCCACCCCAGGCGTCTTCTGGATTCTTCCCTCTCTTAGCCCCTGCCCCTCCCCCAATCCGGGCACCAAGGCCTGTCAGTTTCACCTCTGCGGCATCTTTTGAAGTGCCACTTCCTCCTCTGGGAGAGCGCATTCGAGCCGGCGCTTTCATATATATCGCTTTACTCGGGTCCTCACAATCGCCCTAGGGAGTGGGTGCTGTGATCACCTCCCCCTCATTTACTGATGAGGGAATTGAGGCAAACAGGGTGAAGTGACTTGCCAGGGTCACACAGCCAGTGAGTGTCTGAGGTTAGATTTGAACTCAGGTCTTCCTGGAGCTCTCTGATAGACCTGGTCTTGTGGTCACCTGAGGCGGTGCCATTCTAGCTCACCGAGATAACTTCTTCCAAGATTCCCCTTTCTACTGGAGTGGTTCTGTCTGAGAGCCAGGAACAGAGGTGGTCTGGCACCCAGTAACCCTGCCTCAATGGTGCCCTTTTGGGGTGTCCTGGAGGGAGATGGGCTGTGGCCCAGATCTGCTAAGCTGCTGGGCATCGCAGCATGGGTGCCGTGCCTTCCTTTGGCCAAAGTGGGGCTGGCTGAGCCTTTGGGACCTCTGAGGTTAGTTTGGCAGTGTCTGGACAGCTTAAAAGGAAATTTCCCTGTATTGGCAGCTTCTGGGGACTCATTCTGGCCTCTGCCTAGTGGACGTCTGCCCCAGAAACGGCCTCTTGGGGCCCAACGAGGAGAAGCAGCTGTCCCTACAGTTCACAGCTTTCACTATGGTAAGGGCAGCCCCAGAACCATTGTGCTGTGATGTCCCTGGCAGGGACGGGGCTCTGACCTGGCACAGCCTTAGAGAGCAGGGAGACTTGGGCTTCTCAGCTTCAAGGAGGCCCGCCCTAGGCAAGGGCCCCATTTCTCACCTCTGGCAGCCCCAGCACATCCACCCTGGAATGCTGCAGAGTGCCCTGCCCTCCTCTCTCAGGCATGAGCCTGAGCAAGCTGCTCCACATCACCTTTACCCCATTTCAGGTCAAGAGCTTTTGAAATTAGGTTGGAATAGGCTTGGGTTTTTGTGGTTTTTAGCCAAAATCAAAATCCACATTTTGATGCCAGAGGGTTAGGAGTCTTCTACATCAAAGGGTTCTCAAGTTTACCTGTCACAGTAGGGCTTAAAATTTTTTGTGTCTGTGGATCCCATAAAGGAAAACTTACTTTTGTAGTTTTTATTTTTATATCTGAGAACTAGGAGTGAGGACCCTGGTCTGATCCCCTCCGCTGTCCAGGGTTACACTGCTGGCCTTCTTCCCCCTCCCCCCCCCCACCCCTGGCCACTTACCTCTATCAGTCCCAGGGGCTTCATGGCTTCCCTGTCAACCCTTCTGTCCATCACTGGGTGGGCTGAATGGGTATGCTGAGTGGTCTGGCTCTGACCTGCTCAGGATCATGCCCCAGGGACTCTGTGAAAAAAGAGATCCTGAACTACCTCCAGGGGTGGTGGTGTCTTGAAAAGAAGGCAGAGGGGACATCATGAAATTCAGAATATAGACATGGGGCCATTTACACTTGCTTTGTTCCACATCCTTAGACATGGACTGCCTAACAATGATTGTACGACCAACAGTCCTTGGCCCAAGAAGCAGGGGAGTTCTCTGTTTTGGATGACTTCTCACACATTTCCCAACCTAGTTCTGCATCTTAGCTTGGTTAACAAGAAGATAGGACTTTGTTTCACTTATAGGATGAATTGACAGACCTTGCCCTCCCATGTCAGATAGAAGGGATGAAGAAATCTCTTGTTCTGGGCATTTCAGGGAAGGCCAAAGGGCTGGATGTGACCATCTCAATACCCCAGGCCAATGACAAAAGCAGGTAAGCCAGGCCTCTAAGGAGATGGCCAGCCTTGTGTGGGAGGCACAGACCAAGACTTCACCCTGTGGTTTAATAGCTGAAGGAGCTTGGGCAAGTGCTGGCTGATCAGGAAGATGGCAGTGCCCTCAACAAATCTGGGCAGTTTGGAGGAAGAGCAGGCTTATGGGGTGTAATAATGGGTCCTGTTTTGGACACTTAGAGCCCAAGCTACCAGTGGGACATCAGGTGATTTCTAGCAGACAATTCGCAATGTGTGGTGGGCATCAGAGAGACGAGGATTGAAGAGACAGATTCGGATGTCATCTACATGGATGCTGATGAGTATAAAAGGGCCTAGGACAGGCTTGAGCAACCCCTACACTGAGGGTAGAGAGATGGGAGGATGGGCAATGAATAAAAACATTTCAGTTCAGTTCAGCAAACAGCATTTATTAATCACTCATTGCAGCTAGCACTTTACCAAGGTCAGGGCATGCAGATGGAAAGACAGATCTTGTTCTCAAGAAGTTGTGGTGGGAAAACCTCCACACAGAGGACCGCTCAGCTGCGGGGCAAGGCCCATTTCTTTTCTTTTCTTTTTTAATATATTTTTATTTGTTTCATTATTTACTTCCTAATTACGTGTCTTTTTTTTCATTTCACCTTCATTTACAAGTTAATATCATGTTTGCTCTCATGCCACAAGTTTTGATTTCTTCCCTTCCTCTGAGGACATTTTTTATCTTAATTTTTATATTCATTTTATTTGATCTTTTTGTTACACTTTTGAGTTCCAAGTTGTCTCCCTCCTTCCCAACCCTGCATTAGAGAAAGCCAACATTTGATACAGAGACATAAGGGGAACCTTATGTCAATTGTTTCTCTGGAGGTGGAGAACATACTCCTTCATAGTTGGTTCGAATGGTGACATTACTCAGAATAGCTTCGTCATTCACGGTTACTCTTCAAACAGTACTGCTGTTCCCATGTCCAATGTTCTCTTGGTTCTGCTCATTTCACTCTTCATCGTTTTGTGCAAGTCTTTCCATGTCTTTCTAAAGACAACCTGCTCATCATTTCTTACAGCACAGCAGTATTCACAAACCGCACTTTGTTCAGCCATTCCCCAATTGACAAGCATCCCCTCAATTTCCGATTCTTTGCCACCACAAAGAGACCTGCTGTAACTAGTTTAGGACATAGAGGTTCTTTTCCTTTTTCCCGATCACCTTGGGATACAGACCTATGAGTGGCACTGCTGAATCAAAGGGCGTATGCAGTTTTATAATTTGAGAGACATAATTCCAGATTGCTCTCCAGAAGGGTTGGATCAGTTCACAGTTCACCAATAGCGTATTAATATCCCAATTTTTCCACAGATCCTGCAACATTTGTCATTTTCCCCTTCTATCATTCTGGCCAATCTGATAGGTATGAGATGATACCTCAGAGTTGTTTCAATTTGCAATTCTCTAATCAATAATGATTTAGAGCATTCTTTCATATTCTATACAGCCTTGATTTCTTCTTCCAAAAACTGCCTGGTCCTATCCTTTTACCATTTATTAATTGAGGAATGACTCATATTCTCTATGTATTTGAGATATGAGGCCTTTATCCAAGAAACTGTCTATAAGACATTTTCTCCAATTTTCTGTTTTCCTTCTAGGATATATTGATTTTATTTGTATAAAAACTTTTTAATTTAATGTAAACAAAATTGTCCATTTCACATCCCATAATGCTCTCTATCTCTTGTTTATTCATAAATTCTTCTCCTATACATAAATCTGATAGGGAATGTGTCCTACGCTCTTCTAATTTACTTATGATACTGCCTTTTACATCTAAGCCATGTATCCATTTTGACCTTATTTTGGTAAATGGTGTAAGATATTGGTCTGTACCAGTTTCTGCCAGACCACATTCCAGTTTTTCCAATATTTTTTTTTTTTACCAAATAGTGAGTTCTTATCCAAAAAGTGTAGATCTTTGCACTTACGAAATACAATCTTACTGTAGTCATTTACTATTATGTATTGTATACCTAGTCTATTCCACTGATCCTCCTTTCTATTTCTTTGCCAATACCAGATAGTTTTGATAATTACCACCTTATAATACAGTTTAAGATCTGGCACTGCGAGACCTCCTTCCTTTACATTTTTTTTTCATTTAACCTTCTGCTCTTCCGAATGAATTTTGTTATTATTTTTCTAATTCAATAAAATAATTTTTGGTTGTTTAATTGCGATTACCCTGAATAAGTAGATTAGTTTAGGTAAAATTCTCGTTTTTATTATATTGGCTCTACCTACCCATGAACAATTAATATTTCTCCAGTTATTTAAATCTGATTTTGTTTGTATAAAAAGAGTTTTATAATTATGTTTATGTAGTTCTGGGTTTGTCTTGGAAGGTATACAGTTATTTTAAGTGGAAATATCTCCTACTATCTCTTCTTACAGGACTATGTTGGTGATATATAGAAATACTGATGACTTATGTGGATTTATTTTGTATTCTGCTCCTTTGCTAAATTATTCATTGTTTCAACTAATTTTTGGTTGAATCTCTAAGATTTTCCAAATACACCACATTATTTCTGCAAAAAGAGATAGTTTTATTACCTCATTGCCCATTCTGATTCCTTCCATTTCCTCCTCTTCTCTTACTGCTATGGCTAGCATTTCTGGGACAATACAGGATGTTAGTGGTGACAATGAGCATCTCTGCTTCACCTCCGATCTTAGTGGGAAGGCTTCTGGCTTATCCCCCTTACAGATACTGCTTGCTGATGGTTTTAGGGAGATGCTTCTTATCATTTTAAGAAAAATCCATTCATGCCTCTGCTTTCAAATGTTTTTAATAGGAATGAGTGTTGTACTTTGTCAAAAGCTTTTTCTGCATCTGTTGAAATAATCGCATGAGTTTTATTGCTTCTGTTATTGATTCAATCAATTATGTTAATAGTTTTCCTTATATTGAACCACTCCTGCACTCCTGGTATAAATTTCACTTGTTCACAAGTGATATATCACAAACAATATGTCACTGTGTTCTCCTAGCTAGTATTTTATTTTATTTAGGATTTTTGCATCAGTATTCATTAGCAAAATTGGTCTATAATTTTCTTTGTTTTTGCTTTTCCTGGTTTAGGTATCAGCACCATATTTGTTTCACAAAAGGAGTTTGGTAGGACTGCTTCTCTGCCTATTATTCCAAATAATTTATTTAATATTGGAATTAGTTGCTCTTTAAATATTTGGTAGAATTCACTTGAAAGTCCATTTGGTCCTGCCAACTGCATTTTAAATTTTTGTTAAAATTCTGAGTTCCAAATCCTCTCTCTCTCTCTTGCCTTTCCCCCATCTTTTGAGAAGGCAAGCAGTATGATATTATACCTGTGAAGATATGCCAAATGTATCCGATACATTTCTGGTGTTAAACCATTTCACACTGCTGAGGATTCTGCTGTCAAGAACTTTTTTTCTGGGTCTTCAGTAGCTGTGACAGCTAGGGGGTAGGAACTGCCATAATCGAAGAGGCTTTTTCCAGTTTGCATCCCCCCAGAGGTTACGCCACTTCATCATGGCTGGAGGGGTCGGACATAGAGCAGGACCAGGGGTGTCAGGGAAGCTGCTGCTATTTCTGGGGCTCTTGGGTTTGGGATCCTGCGATGTTGCCATTGGGGTCCAAAGGAATGAGTCTTCATCTCTCCAAGCCTAGGAGATGGGATTGTCCATTGCATGGCTCATGAGATGGTCTTGCTATTTTCAGTGAGGACCAGGAACCAGGCAGTCCTCAGAATCTCTGCTTGGACTTCGGCTCTAACATTCCATTGAAATATCTACTGCAGCGGCAGCTGATCCTGACCAACAATTCTGCAATAAAAGCATCCTTTTCCCTGGAATTTGATTATTTTGGGGTCACTGAAGAAATCTGGGACAAAAAACCAAGGCTGTAAGTCTTCCTCCGCCTGTCCATGTTGTGTCATGTATCCCCAACTTCCCCAGTCTTAATTGGGGCCCTGGTGCTCCTTGATACTCACTGGACTGAATCCAACGTTGCATGAGTCTCGAGAAGGAAAAGGAAGCATTTTGTTTCGGGATGTTTTCTTGGGCTTTGTAGGAATCCCTGGTGACAGTTTGATGGCCAAGGGTGGTGACCTTCTGGTCTCTTCAGACGGAGCAGACTGGTTGCGCTTTCACTATGGTCTTAGCCTCTAAAATGGCTCTTAAGCCCACGTTGTCACTGGGTTGAGAATGCCCTGGGTGGTGGGGAGAACTGCAGATTGGCTCCACGTGCTGGCAGGGGTCGGGGGTGAGACAGACCGTCAGGTGTCATTGTCTGTACTTCCCTCATTCCATGCACTTGTGGGAAGAAGAGGGAGCATGTAGTGTTCTAAGGACAGCTGGGGGTTCTGTGTGTCCAGGGGTCAGGGACTTAGAGATGGGTACAGAGCCTGGTTAACTAATGTTTAGGAATCCACGAAAAGAGCTTCAGTGGAATGGGCTTGGAAAGCAGGCCAAGGAGACTAACCAGGCAAAGCGATTGGCCTGCTTGTCCAGGGCTGTCCAAGCCAAGCACCAAAGCAGGACCACAAATAGGGTCCCAGAGAGTGAGAAGGGTTCTAGCCCTGTTCTGGGAGCTTCTCTAGGCAAAGATCGGTGGGAGGGAAGTGGGAGCTGTGGTCCCTGGGTGCATGGATATGTAAGGGAAGGGAGGACTGGCTGTTCCCGGTCATCCTGGGCTGCCCTGCTTGGGCAGAACCTCCCAGGGAAAGATCAGTGACCCCCCGAGCTGCCGATGGGACAATGGATGCGGTTGGCTGGCTTGATTTCTCTTTCTTTTCTCTCTTTTTTAAGCCCTGATGTACCACCTGCCATGAAACATTCAGTGAGGATTGCAAAGCACATAGCCAGGAGGGAGCTTTTAGGTATGAGTGACCCTGTCCTTGCCCCAGTCAGACTGCACCAGCCTCCTTCATTCTGTCTCTGGAGAGGGCAGCACCCACCAAAGGGTACACTGAGGAGGGAGCAGCAGCTAGGGGCAGAAAGCCAGCTGCCCAGCTGGGCGGCCCCAGGACATATCCTAAACCCCCAGTTCAGGTGGGGGCTGTTTGTCTTGTCTTGGGAGAGCACAGACAGGGCTGTGGAACTTTGCTCCTTCCCCTCCCTGAGACGTCAGAAGTCCAGCATCCTTCTGGCTTCCTGGTGGAGTTGGGAAGGCTGGGCCTGCTGGAGGGAAGAGTTCTGCTGGCACCTGACCCCTGAGAGGGGACGTGAACAAGCGCTGGGTTCAGGGAGTTAGAGGGTGAGAGCTGGAGGGGAACTTAGAGGCAGCTCCCAGGTTCCCTCAGGCCCAGAAAGGAGAGGACTTCCCCACATCTCCCAGAGCCTCATCTCCTCACCTATAAAGTGGGGCTAATGGTATTTACAGCCCCCCCACCCCCTCCAAGACTGTTGTATGGAAAGAAAGTGCCTTGTAAACCTCAAGGCACTTGTGAGTTATTGTTAATGTAGTAATAGAATTTATACAGTCCTTCGAGTGGGCAAAACGCTTTACAAATCTTATCCCATTTGATCCTCACAATGAACTCAAGACAGCTGGGAGGTGGACGTTCTGGTCATTCCCACTTTACAAACCAGGGAACCGAGGCAGCAAAGGTTGAGTGACTTGGCCAGGGTCACAGAGCTAGTAAGTGTCTGAGTCAGGATTTGAACTCAAGCCTCGCTGACACTGGTGCAGGGCTCTGTGCACTGCACTACCAGCGGCCTGCTAAAAATACTTTGCATTCTCTTCTCTTCAGTTCTGTTCTGAAGAATCCCATTGTAAGGGATGAAGAAACAAGGCGATCCCAGAGATTCTTTTTCATTTCAGTCCCAGTGATGTCTGATTAGGCTGCGAGGGGCCCTGAGTGATGCAGTGGATGGAGCCCTGGGTTTGGAGTTCAAATCCCACCTCAGACACTTTGCAGTTGTGTGACCCTGGGCAAGTCACCTCATCCTGTTTGCCTCAGTTTCCTCAACTGTCCAAGAGATAATAACGGCACCTGCCTTGAAAGACTGTTGTGAGGATCCAGTAAAATAATGAGTAAAGTGCTTAGCACCGTGTCTGGCACATAGTAGGTGCTCAATAAATGCTTGTTTCCTTGCTCCCTTGAGTGTGAGTGTGGTGCCTGCTGCCAATAGGGTCATTTCCCCATAGTGAGTAAGCTCCGTGCCCATCCCGACTCACCAGCGAAGCCAGGATCGTCTGAGTTCTCCAGGGTCCTGGCCAGCCAGTCCCGGTAAGCCAGCGCAGGAGACAGAAGCAGGACAAACTGGGCTTTCTCGCACTCCGAGCCCTGAGCCCCGAGCGTGGGCCTCAGTGACTCCTCTAGCAGGGTGGGTACGAGGGCAGAAGGATGAGCTGGAGACGACCCCAGCCGGAAAACAGAGTTGTGGGTGGCTGACCGCAGAGTCACTCAACCTTCGCTGCCTCAGTTCCCTGGATTGTAAAGTGGGAATGACCAGAGCGTCCGCCTCCCGGCTGCTTTGAGTTCATTGTGAGGAACAAACGGGCTAAGATTCGTAAAGTGTTTTGCCACTTGAAGGACTGCATAAATGCTATTGCTTCCGCGTGCAGCCTGACTCAGCGCAGGGCGGCTTCTCTCAGAGCAAAGGCTGGCGCTTGTCTTGAGAGCTCTGTGTCGGCTGATGCGCTGCTGGAGGAGACGGCCGCCGCGTCCCCTGAGGAAGTCTTAGCTCCGGCGCCTTCTGAGGCGTGTTGCCTGTAAAAGGCTGGCTGCTAAGGTTCCTTCAGCTCCAGATCCGGGATCCATCCTGGGAACTCCGGCTGGTATTTTCTGAGGAGGCGTCTGAGTGTTCTTGTCACTCTTCTGTCCTAGACTCTATAGAAACTCTCTTATCCAAAGGGAAAGGAGCCGCTTTCTTCCCTCACGTCTCCCAAGGGACATTGGATGCCTTCCAGAAGCTGACCATTGACATCACAGCGTGTAGCAACATGTGGGGAGACTACCAAGATGAGCTCGTCTGCAAGGTAGGGGGATGGCCTGGCCCACGGTGGGAGTGAGCAGGGCACAACAGAGAACCAGTGAGGAGCCAAGGAGGAACGGGAGGAAAAGATGGGCCGGTGCCATGGCAAGGTTGAAGGATGCAGATTGGCTTGTGACATAAGGGGAGAGGGAGGGAGGTCTCCGAGCACATAGAGCAGAACCTTTGAGGGGATTTGGCCAAGGACATGGACAAGAGTCAACTCAGAGGAGGAGGCAGGGATTGGTTGCAGTTTGCATCGTTGGTAGGAAATTCTGAACTGTGATAAGATCACAGATCCATTGGAGTATTTGCGAGTTTGGTATTTGCCTAGACCAGTGCCTTCCAACTCTCTTCTTTTAAAAAAAAATTGATTTTTTTTCACATCTGAATTCTCCCCCTCCCATCTTCCTTCCTCTCCTCCCCCCAACTCCACTGAGAAGACAAGAGAAACAAAATCCATTACAAACACATGTAGCTAAGCAAAGAAAGTCCCTACATTAGCCAGAGCCAATCCATGTGTTCATAGATAGAGATATTGGTATGCCCCCATCTGCTCTCTGAGCCCCTCACCTGGAGAAGTCTTCTCAAATTGTGGTTGGTCATTGTCTTCGTCGGAGTTCCTAAACCTTTGGAACAGAATGGAATGGGATAATCATTTATTAAACAATTAACAACTTCGGTAAAGTTGCAGGATATAAAACAAACTCACAGAAATCATCAGCATTTTTATATATTGCCAACAAAACCCAACAGAAAAAGAGAGAAATTCCATTTAAAATAACTGCAGACTGTATAAAGCACTTCAGAGTTTATCTGCCAAGACACAAAGGAACTACATGAACCCAACTAAAGACAGATCTCAGCAGTTGGAGTGATGGTAATTGCCTGTGGGCAGGTTGAATTAATATAGTAAAAATGGCAGCGTTACCTAAGTTAGTTCACTCATTCATTGCTGTCCGAGCCAAATTACCAAAGGATTATTTTGTAAAGCTAGAAAAAAGTAACAAGATTCATGTGGAAGAACCAAAGGTCAAGAACAGCGAGGGAGTCGATGAAGAGCAGAGTGAAGGAAGGTGGCCTGGCCGCACCCCAGCTCAGACTTCTGGATGGGATTCTTCTCTCGTTGGCTCATTCTCCGGCCTGGGATGCACTTCTGGCCTCCTGTATACTTCTGCCACTTTCTTGTGGTGTTGAGTGTTGGCTTCTTCCAGGATCTCAGAGTCAGCTCAGGCTTGGGACTTCCAAGCCATCGGCACTCCCAGACTGATATGATGCAGGGTCAAGTGTTTGTCTGAGTTCTGCATGTTCCTGACCCAACTTTGGGTCTGAGCAAGATGTCGTCAGTCAGCTTGTCCTCAGCAGGCAGTTTGAGCAGACTGCCGCAGGACTGCACCAGCTTCAAGTTCCCCTTTTGCCTGAGCTCAAGGCTCCTAGGCTCAGAGCCACACAGCTGTCGTCTGCTTCTGAGACATGCTTGCCCACCAGACAGCAAGGCCCTTAACCCATTCCTCTCAGTCTCTCACTCTTAGGCACTGGCCATTCCTTGGACCTTCCTGGGCATGTGATCCAGAGCTGCCTGGCGAGCTGCCACATGGGACCAGGTCACACTGGCAGCTCCAGGTCAGGGTTCTCTTCCTGCCTTGCTCCTTTGTGTCCCTGGAAGCTGGACCTGATCCCCAGATCTCTCTATCTGTCTCTCCATGCTGTCTTAGGCTGGAAAAATGATTCACTGTAATTTCTTCCTTTGATTTCCTGATCAAGTTTCAGGCTGGTGTGCATGCAGTGGATAGAGCGTTGGGCCTGATGTCAGAAAGACTCCTCTTCCTTAGTTCCAGTCTGGCCTCAGACACTCACTTGCTGTGTGACCCTGGGCAAGTCACTGAACCCTGTTTGCCTCAGTTTCCTCATCTGTCAGATGAGCTGGAGAAGGGAATAAGAAGCCATCCCAGCACCTTTGCCAAGAAAACCTCAGAGTCAGAGATGATTGAAGAAAAGACTGACTGGCAGCACGCTACTTCCTCCTGTTACTTCTTCACTTCACCTCTTCCAATTCCCTCTTTAAAGGAATGATCCCAGAGAGGCAGGTACATTGAGGTCACCAGCTCTCACTGTATGGCCTGCCCTGGCAGAGGCTCTCGTCCAGTTCTTCAGATGATTCCTCTCCCTTCTCATCTTCTGAAGGAGCTGCTGGTGGGAGCAAATGGAAATGACCTTCTTGGAATTGCTCTGCTTACGTTCATTTGAGCGTTCCAAGATGAGATGGCTGAGAATCCCATAAGGCAATGTGGCCCCGGCTGAACCTCTGCTGTGACTCTGAGACCCTTCCTCCTTCTCGGGTCTGGGGCATCACCTTGTGTCCGCAGGTATTCGGACTTCTGTCCTGAGTCCCCATCTAATCACTAAAATGATCAGAAACAAAATCGTCCATCCCCTGGGGAATGGCTCCATAGGGTCTGTAGGGGTAATGCACGCATCCGGGGAAGCATAGAAACGTGGCGAGACTGAGGCAGAGGACAGGGAGCAGAGGAGCCAGGAGATTCCTAAGAATGCAAGGAACCACAAAAACATGGAGCAGGACCCAGGTCAAGCAGCAAGAGATACCTGCTCTGGGTGGGGCTCTGGGTGCCTGCAGGGATGCCTTCGAGAGGCTCACAGCCCAGCAGAAGGGACCAGGCACAGATGGGCGCATTCCAGATGGGCACAGAGCCGAAGGAGGACTTGAGCATAAGAGGGGCTTCTCCTAGAGGGGGGACTTTTGCTTAAGCCTTTAAAGAAACCAGGGGAGCCAAGAGGCAGAAAGGGGACCCAGAGTGTTATTGGCAGCTGGGCCACAGACTAGAAGGGGAAAACAGATGGCAAAGGTAGGAGGGGCCAGGTTGTGTCTGATCCTGGAGCTCATAGCTAATGCCTGGGAGGGGACAGGGCCACACATGCACCTTAGGAAGATCCCTTGGGTAGCCGCCTACAAGAGGGTCTATAGTGGGGAGAGGCTCATGAGAGTCAGACCAGCCAGCAGGTGAGAATCTGGATGTGACATGATAGAGGCCTGCCCCAGGGAGGTGGCTGTCAGAGGAGAGGCAAGGGTGTGCTGGAGAGAGACTCCATGAAGGCAAAAGTCACTGGATTTGGCGAAAGTTTGGATGGGGGACAGGGGGAGCAGCCAGAGGGAGTGAGAAGCTGAGGATGAGGTTGTGAGCCTGAGAGGGCTGGGAGGATGCTAGGCCTTGACAGTAAAGAGAAGCTGGGGGATCAGGGGTTTCAGCAGAAAGAGAACGAGGTCTTCTCTGGATACAGTGAGAGCAAGATGTCTACTGGACGTCCACTTCAAGATGTCTGCGAGGTGGCTGGAGATCTGAGAGCGGAGGTCGGAAGAGAGTTAGGGGCTGGACACATAGATCTGAAAGTCATCTGCTTAGAGAGAATTTAGTCCAGGGGAGGCTGATGAGATCCCTGGAGAGGAAGAAAAGGGACTCCAGGACAGAGCCCTGAAGGACACCCACAGTTAGAGGGTGCGATCTGGAGGAGGATCCAACAAAGGAGACAGAGAGGCACCATCAGAGAAAGAGGAAGAGAACCAGGAGAGAGACAGACAGAGAGAAAAAGAGAGAGGAGAGACAGAGACACAGAGAAAAACAGAGAGGAGAGACAGAGAAAGAGAGAGACAGACACACACACACAGAGGAAGAGAGACAGACAGAGACAGAGACAGAGAAAGAGAAAGAGAGACAGAGAGAGAGAGAGAGAGAGGCAAGTATCCTGAAAACCTGGAGAAAGGCAGCAGCACAGACCCCACTCCCATCTTTGCAGATGTGGGGGATTCTGGGTATGAAACATTTTTCACTCTCTGCAGCTTGTTTGATGTGTGTTAGTTTTGAAAGACTTCTCCTCTGTCTTTTAATTCTTTGTTATCAGGAAAGGCTCTCTTTGAGTAGGAGAGAAGGTAGGGATCTCTTTGGAAGTGAAGGTGTTGCCAAACTTCAGATATTAATAAAAAGACAAAAAAGTGAACGCATCAGTCTTCTTTCCTTGGGGGGGTGGGCAGTTTGCTAGTTAAGGTAGTGCCCTGTCCCCTCTCATGCCTCTGAACACAGCATGGCCCCTGGAGAGGAGGGACATGCCCAGAGGTCTCCTAGTTTCACATCCCCACTCCTTGGTCCTCGGCAGAGGATGGCATGGGCACAACACCTGTGGTGACGCTGACCCCCAGAAGTCACTCTATTGCTGGGCCAGATTGATGACTCGCATGGTGCGGGATAGCCCCTGGTAGTGCAGAGGAGCACTCATTGAGAGAGCATGCATTTCTGCGGTCTTTCAGTATTTGTGGAGGACTCTGCAGGGATGGTCTCCTTTGAAGGCTAGGATTACAGAGGGAAATCTGAAACCCAAAGAATGGCTCAGGGCCACAGGTAGTGTATGTCCCAGGCAGGATTTGAACTCACATCACCCTAACTCTAGCTGCTACCAAGCTGCCAAAGGGCCATTGGGCAGGATTTCCAGCGTGTGGCAATCCCCAAGAGTTTGGGAGTCCAGACTGGTAGGTATGTGAGGACCAGGCAGAGAGGGAGGGAGGGATTGTAAATGGGGATGCCCAGGTCCAGAGAACAACAGAGATTTGCTGGCATTGTGCCACTTACCAAATGACTGTGCTGAGATTTGGACCGGGGTCTCTGACTCCAAGTCCTTCACCAATTCTACTGTCTACCAGCAGAAGGATTTGGTCTAGGAGAGGTGAGGGGAGACCCCAGAAAGAAGGGGAGCAGCCCGATGGGAGCTCTGTTAGACAGTCTGAACATGGCCTGTGTCCCTAGGTGGAAGACCTGCCGCCAACCATCATCCCCGTCCACATGGGTGTGGTGGGCTGCCCCATCACGTTGTTTAGAACTAGCCACCTGCCTGACGAGCCTCCCCAGGACCAAGTCATCAGGTACTGCCCAGGGGCCACCATCCTGGGGACCAGGGCTCAGAGCAGGCAGCTGTGTCCCAGAGCAGACCTAGTTCTGCTCTCTCTTGCTGAGACTTTCTCGACTTTTCTGCTGAGTCTGTTGGCAGGATCATGGTCAGTCTTCCACTGCTCTGGTTCTGCCCTGGTCTTGCCACGCTTCCCTCCCTCCAGGGCCTTTCATTCTCCCTACTAAGGGAGTTATTGGTTTTTTTTCTCTTTGGGGATAAGAGATCAGTACTGGAGAAGAACCAGACTAGGTACCAGTACTTCCTCTCCATCCAGAGCCCAGACTCGACACTCTTGGCCCGTTGACACCATAGAGCCACTTGAGATTCCTGGGAGTCCCTGGTGGCCCATTGCCAGAGCCCCTTCTCCCCAGGCTTGTTCCCCAGGCTGGCCCCGAGCATCTGCTGAGCCAGGGGTTGTCTCCTCCCTTCCCAGGTTTGGCACTCAGATCTCTGGAGGAGACACTATCTCCCGCACTCTCCGTCTGAATAACTCCAGTCCTTATGGTAAGACTTTCAATCAGTCAGTCAACAAACATTTACTGAGAATCTACTATATATGCAGGGCACTGTGCTAGCTGCCATGGGGGAGACCAAGATGTCTAAGACACGGTCTCTGCTCTCGAGGAGTTTGTAGACCAGTTGGAGAGAAAAGACATAAACCATGAGCAGGTAACACAAGGTGTTGGGCTTGGGGTGGAGGGGCACTCAGGTGGAGGAGGGCAGGGCAGTCCCAGGGGCCGGATACAGCCAGCCCACATGGTTTGTGTCAGCTTCGGTGCACGCATGTGGGCACATGTAAGCATGTGTGTGTAGGCATACCTGATGGTTGCCAAAGACAGCCTACTTCACTGGTGGGCAGGGTCCCCAGACTCAGGAAGGAGTGACCCTCAGACTCTTTAGAGCTAGAGGGCCCAGGTCACCTTGTCTAGCCCCACCCCACCATTGTACATTCGGGGGATAGAACCTTGAATGGCCTGTCCAGGACCTGTCCCAGCCCCAGAGAGAGAGCCAGGCCCCAGAGAACCCAGTGGTCTGGTTTCTCAGCATATGCCTCCCCTGATGCTCTAGAATGCAGAAGCCAGAAGTGCCAGTTGCCCCTTAAAGACCTCTTCTGAAGGGTCACACAGCTGAGCCAGGGCTCTGCCCCAAGCTGGCCTCCATGTAAGGGCTTTTCCTTTCTCCACAGCTGTCCCTGCCTGTCTTTGGCAGACATCCCCCTTTATCTGTGTCTCTCCTGAGTCCCTTTCCTGGCAAGGGAATCATTGGCCTGCCTGGGAGGCCTTTACTTTGGCTCTTTGCTGTGCAAGCAGGTTACATGTAAATGCTAACCTGGGGATGCTAACCACATTGCCTCTCTTCAGGTCTCTGCCTGCAATCAGAGTCCTTCTTGGCCAATGTCAGGAGCTCTGGGCCAGGAGGCAGGAGGTTTATGGCCTGGGAACCCCCAGAAGAATGGGAAGTAGGAGGGATCTGGAACCCAGAAGACAAAGGGCCCCCTTTTCAGGACCAGCCCTGTTGGCTCTGTCACTCCTAGGAGCACAGGGCAAGGGAGAGAGCCTGGGGGAATAACCCTGGCTTAGAGCGAGTCACTGCCCTGATAAGGCTTTGATTTCTCCCTCTCTGGGAGTTTAGAGACAAGACTGGTCCTGGGAAAAGCCCCAGATGTTGCCTAGGGTGATAGTGGCTCTACACTGGGCTTTGTTAAAGATGCAGGGATCCAGGCAGCTCCCCCATAGATGGTCCCCAGTGCCAGAAGGCCTCTCCAGCACTGGGCCCCTCCCCCATTACCCAGTGTCCATTGGTCCCTGCCTGACCCTCCTGGTGTTTTCTTGGGATCCCTCCTGACCTGTGGTCCTGCCTCCCACTTTGCCTCCCTTCCTCTCACCGTTCTGCTCTCTGCCCACCTCACCCTCCTCCAAACTGTTTGACAATGCAGACATCAGGATAGACTGGGAGACCTATAACCCAGAAGAGAGAGAAGACAAACTTGTGGAGCTCTTGGTGATGTATGGGACGCCCTTCCCCCTGAGGGATGCTGCCGGGGTGGAGATCGATTCCAAGGAAGAGCCCCCGACCGACTCCTCCTTTGTGCCCAGCTCTGGCCAGTCCTCTGCTTCCCTGGGCAGCGCAAGCCCTTTGGAAGCTGTGAGTGTCTCTGCCCCCAGAGAGGGGCACCCGGTGGGATCAGGGGGCGTATCTGGATGGCAACCCAGAAAGCCCTGGCTGTGTGCCAAGCCCCCGGGGACAAAGTAGAAAAGAAACATGTCTCCCTGTACCCCAGAGTGAGGACAAAGGAGTAATCGGGGAGTCAGGAGGGGGCACTCGGGCTGAGCCGTCAAGGGGCTGGAGGTGTGGCTCTCCAAGAAGCAGAGGCCAGAGATGGAAGGCTCAATGCCAAGAAATGGCCCATGGACCCACTGGGCTCACAAAGCTGGTCTGCAGCCTGACCGTCCAGCAGAGAAGTTGATCATTTATCCTGGAGGCAGTGAGGGCCATGGGCACATCTTGAACAGAGAACTAGGATGGTCAGAGCTCTGCTGAGGAAGAGACGTTTGGCAGCCGGGGGAAGGAGGGGAAGGTTGAGACAGGGAGGCCTGGAAGGAGGCCACTGCAATCCATGCAGGCCAGGAGTGAGGAGGGTCTGAACTAGGGGGAGGCCACAGGAGGAGGAGTCTCTGAGCTGGGCTTGAAGAAAGAGAGGGATTGGCAGAGGTGGGGATGGATTCCAAGACCCGGGCACAGCCTGGCCAAGGCAGAAGGGAGGAGCAAGATAGCCAGTCTGGCTGTGGGGGGAATTCTGGAAAGGAAGGTGGGAGCCAGATGACGATGGCCTTTGAAAAGCCAGACCCTGGAAGCAATGGGATGCCACTGCAACCTCTTGGCCAGCCCCGTGCATTTGGAACATGAGTTTGGCAGCTGTGTGGAGGCTGCCAGGAGGCCAGTGTAGATGCTCTGGCAGTGCCCCAGGCTAGTGGGGATGAGGGTTGGAAGCCCACTCCAGGCTCTGGGAAGGGGTGAATGGAGACAGGTCTAAGGAATGGGGAGGACTTGAACGTGGAGGATTGGGAAGGAGGAGGGAGGAGCACGAGTTGGTCAGGAACAAGGGTCTTGGGGGCAAAGTTCTGTCCGGGGAGTGTGGACTTGGAGATACCTGCACTACATCCGATCCCAGAGGTCCAGTCAACAGGTGGGGGCAGGGGTGATGACCATGTGAGGCCGGGCTGGTGGTCACTGAGTCCTTGGGAGCTGGTGAGGCCTGCTGGAGAGGGGGATGGCCTAGGGCCTTGACCACGACCCTGTTCAGAGGCCCGGAGCTTGGCTGACCAGGCAGAGCATGCCTGGTCTCTGGCCAGGACGAGAAGGAGTGGAGAGTTGTGGGCCAGGGCCTTTCCTCCTCCCCTCCCCGAAGTGCATACCAGCTGCCTGGAAGTGGCCCCACGTCACTTCTGCTCCAGCCATGGGAGGGTTGCCCCCACTTCTGCTTTGCATGGCCTCAAGCCTCACACTTTGTGGGTGGGCTTGTTTTGTAAGCAACACGAGGACAAGATGGCAAGTGAAGAAGAGCCTCTCCCGCTCACAGCCGAGGGGGACCCCAAGATCATCTCAGTGATCCTGCAGCCCCACAGTGGGGTGCGCTCTGATGACCCCTACTGCATCAGTCCCAAGCAGCTGGTAAGTGAGCTCCCTGCAGCAGGGCTCCCTGCCCCACTTCTGCATGCTTCACCTGCCAGGGGGACCTCAACCCAAACTGTGCCTCATCCTCCCTCCCTCCAAGGGCTGCCAGCTCTCGGACCTATCCCAGTGATGTCCTCAGTATGGAGGCACCTCAGAGGAGGGGGCGGGTGAGAAGGTTCCAAGCCAGGGCTTGGCCCTTGGCTGGCTTGGGTCCAATGTATCTGTGTCAGCAGCCTGTTAATGAGAGCCACACTGCTGTCTTGGGTACCCTCCGCTTTGGTGGCCCATGTCTATGGCCTCCTTTTCTGGCCTCATTCAGTGCAAGGACTTACCAAGCAGCTGTTTCTTATGCTTCATCTGTGGCAGGTAATTCCAGCTGCTGGGAGCAACTTCATCCATGTCTCCTTCACACCCATGGTCCTGCCAGGGTCTGTCAGCAAGATGGTGTGTAACAGCTACGCCTTGGGCTTCATGAGCCTGGACAACAAGGTGAGTCTCCGGTCCGAGTGGGCCACAAGGCTGGTCTGCAGGGCCCTGCGACAGGGTGGGCAGGCAAGGGCAGGGGAGGCTGAGGGGAGGTCGGCCTTGGGCACACCCCCTCCTGCCTGGCCACAGCAAGCAGCCCAGCCTGAGGTGGCTTGGCTTCTCTGGGCTGGGGCAGATCGCTCGAGAGATCCCAGGAAAGGTGAAGCGCCCACAGAACTTCGATGCAGAGCTCTTCCGCCTGGACCTTCGGGGCCTTGTGCGGCCCACTCGGTGAGTGAGGGGAGGGGGGTCCTCCACTTCCCTCCCTCCCCTCCCAGCCTGCTAGGAAGGAGGCACTGCCCTGCCAGGCTTCATCAGGCCTGCACTGTGGGGAACTGGGGAAGGGTCTCCTCCCTCTTTGCTATGCCCAGAACTCCAGACTCTGACCCAGCCAGGGCTTCCCCACGGTGTCCTGACCATGCTGTGCTTTGGCTTTGGGGCAGGTTGAGCATTGAGCATGACTATGATGGTGGAATGGTGTTCTACCTGCAGGCCAGTGACCTCATCCCAGCCAATCCGCTCACTGGGGTAAGTGGGTGGGTGGGGCTCCAGACGCTCATCCAAGCCCTGTGGGGACACCCCCTCCCCAGGAGAAGGCCAGCCCTCAGTCTGAATGCCACATTCCCCTCAGCCGAGGAGACAGCCAAGGTCCAGAGCCTTCCTAAACCCAGCACACCTCTGTCCAGGGTCCTGTTTCTGCCCTGTGCCTGGCTCCTAACTCTTCCTTTCCCACAGCCCCAAAACCTCCGATTTCTACCATGCTGTCTATGAAGTGGTGGGAAGGGTCAGCGCTGGGGGCCTGGGGGAGGGATCGCCCATGCCCGTTCTGGCCTGACTTCCAGGTACTCACCGAGATGGTGACAACTCACCGCCTGAAGCTTAACAACTTCACGGATGTGACCCACTGCTTCAGGCTCCTGGTGGCACCCCCGTTCTCTGTGACGGGGATCAACCCTGAATACAACCAGAGAATCTGGGACAGGGAGGAGGAAGAGGAGGAAGAGGAGGAGCCTGCCGGAGATCAGTTTGTACTCAGCCCGCAGCAGAACATGCTGGTAGGTCAGGCCAGGGAGGGCTCCCTGGGGAATGTCCTGGGGAGCTTAGCCCCTGGGGGGAGCAGGGATTCCCTTAGAAACTTCCTGCATTCTTCCTGCTGGCCAGTCTCAGCTGCCCATCTGTGCGGTGCTTGGAATGGGGGGGGGGGACACTGCCTGCTGCCCCTCCGCGAGGGTCTGGGGAACCATGCAGAGACAAGTGTAGAACCTAGGGGCCAGTCTTCCAGCAGCCCCACTGAGACAGGCACACCTTGGCAGGGGTGTTGCCTAAGTCACCCTCTGGTAGGGGGCCAGTAACTGGCCGAGTGCCCAGTAAGGCCCAGAGTCCAAGGCCTGGAGCCACAGAGCCACCAAGACTGTCCTCACTGGGACACACTTGGTGCCCACGGCGCCTGGGCCTCCCTCCCTGCTCTCTAGCCTATGGTCAGTCACTGCCACTGTCCGCTGCCCTGTCCTCCTGCCCTGACTCCCCTGACATGCCACCTTCCCTACACACACATTTGCACATACACACACACACGCATGCATACACACGAATGTGCACATACACGTGCATACACATATGTGCACACACAGAGAAAGGCTGTTGTTCTGACTGGGTCCACTGCCAGGCAGTCCTTCTGCCCTCCCTAAGAGACATCCTCTCCCCTAGAACCCAGCCTCCTACTTGGACCCAACGGTACCCCCTCTCTTCCATCATCCCAGCTCCCATTCCAGCATCCCAGAGCCCTTCCTCCCATTGCATCCCCTCTCCTCCAGCAGCAGCCCTCTGCCCTCCCTTCTTCCCTCATCTTCAGTCCTTCCCCTCTGCTGACCACTTCCCTCCTGCTGCAGACACCACTGGCATCCCACCACCCCCAACTGGCCCTTCCAGCTGCACACATGGCCTTGGGATCTGGGGCTCTTCCAAGACAAACGCCTGGAAAAAGCACCAGAAACTCTGCCCCGCTCATCACCCTCATGACCCAGCTTCTGCCTTCACCACCACCCCCAACTGCTTCCCAGAGTCACCAGCGGCCTCTTCTCAGGCCTCATTCTCCTCGACCTCTGCTGCCTTGGACGCTGGGCTCACTCCAGTTTAAGAATCCTTTTTTCTCCAGGTCTTCAGGCACCACTGCCCCATCTCTCTTTCTTCCTCTCTCTCCATCTCTCTGGCTCCCCTCTCTTTCCATTTCTCTATTTCTCTTTCCCCTCTGCCCCACCCCCGTTTTCCTCCTCCTCCCTCTCTGATGTCTCTTTCTCTGTCTCCTTAGCTGAATCCTCATCTCATCCTGCCCTCTGACCACAGGGGTCCCTCAGGACTCTGCCCTGGGTCCTCTTCCTTTCTGCCTCTATTTGCCTTGGGGATCCAACTGCCTGGGGTCCAGTTGCCATCTGTAGGCTAATGATTCTCAAATGGACGGATATCACCCTAACCTTTGTCCTGGGCTCCTTCCTCTCTTCCGATCTCACATCACCAACTGCCTCCTAGACATCTCGAACTAGATGTCCCTCGGACACATCCAGGTCAGCGTAGGCCTAGCAGAAGTGATTCTCTTTCCCGCATCTCTGGACTTTTCTAAGCTTCCCTGTTACCCCCTCCCAGTCCCCTAGACTCAGACCCCCTCTCCCATCCACCCTTTGTATCATCCAGTCTGTTGCCATCATCACTTCCACGTCCCCGTTTTCCAGTTCGCCTCACACAGCTATTGGCGCAGGCCCCATCACCTCCCACCTCGACCTTTGCCATGGCCTGCTCACCAGCCCAGCCCCAGATCAGCCTCCCAAGGGATTTTCCCAACCCCCACGCACCCATGCTCAGTGACCCCTAGGCACTGGCTCCTCCAAGATCAAATCAAAATGTCCCAGCTCTTTTGTTGTCGGTTTCATGTTACTTTATTTAACGATTTTTAAAAAATTAACAAACGTTTGTTTTTGTTCTCCCTTTCTTTCCTGTCCCTAGAAACAAGTTTAAAACACAACCATTGTAACAAATACACCCAGTCCAGCTTCTCATACCAGTTCTGTGCCAGACGCTGGGTCTGATCCTGCACAGAACATTATCTCTTCTTGTAGTGACAGAGCTGTAAGCTGAGGGAGTGCCCATTAATTAGGGAGGGACTGAGCAAGTGAGGTGGAACCCACTGGTTCTGTAGGAGAACATGGGAAGACCTGTACAGCCTAGTGCAGAGGGAAGCGAGTGGAGCCAGGGGACCACATTACAGAAAGCCAAATGAAAGGCTCAGGGTCTCTCTGGCCTTTGAAGGCCTCGGGCCTCACTCCCTGCACATGCTCCTCATTATCCAGGCACTCTGGATCCCTGTCCCCCTGGCTCCTGGGCCTTTGCCACTGTCCTCCACTTGGACTGTGTCCATCTTGAGTGGACAGAGCTCCTGGGGGATGGAGCCTGTGTGTCCCCTGCACTTAGCGCAGTGCCTGGCACATTAATATAGGACTGTTGACTGACAGCTTGACATGGTGGTGTGGGTGTGGGTGTAGGTGTGGCCCCATTGATGGCCCCAGCAGCCCATCAGGAGAACGTTCTCCTAGATGCCCAGAACATGGCAGGCAGTGGTCCCAGAAGGCCTGGGCATTGTCTGTGCTAAACTCAGCTCTAGGCACTGCTGAGAACCTCCTGGCCCAGACTGGCCTCCACAGGGTTGTAGTCCTGTCCATGTAGCTTCACACAGGTCATGAGAGAGGCCACTGACCCCTCAGCTGTGGCTCTTGCCATGGGAAGCAGGGACGTGGAGGGTGGAGGGTGCAGGCCTAAGAGAGTGACGGCTCCCTTGGTGATGAGGTGGGTCCATGTCCCTCCAGATTGAGGTGTCCTTCTCCCTGTCTCTGGAGTTACTGACCTATCAGAAGCTGCCATCCGACCAGATGCTGCCAGGAGTGAAGATACTTAAAGATGAGGATGGGGCCAGGAAAATGGAGTTCCGCCAAGACCTGGTGTTGGAGTACACCAATGAGACCACCCAGGCAAGTAGAGGCGAGAATCGGCCCCATGGGGCAGCCAGGTGGGCAGCAGGTCATCTACCCACAGCCTGTATTCTCCAGGTGGGGAGACGCAGCCCAGAAGATCTTGGAGGCCAGGGACACCTCCCATATAATTCTATCCCCAAAGCATTTATTAAGCACCTACCTGGGCGAGGCCTTGGGCTGGGTGCTGGGGCTACAGTGATGCAGCTGAACGTTCTATGCCCTCAAGGAGCTTATCTTTCACAGAGAGGGCTGGGGCCAGGGTCACCCATCTCATGTGAAGGACAGTGTGTTAACACCACCACTGGGATCCCAGAGGCCCCATTGGGATGAAGCTGGAATGGAGGGCAGGGTGGGCATGCCACACAAGGAGGGCAAGCAGGGGGGTGGGGAAGGTGGCCAGGGTGGCTAGAACCATGATCATGTAGATTAGAATATGAATCCCTGAGACAAAGAGGTGAAAAGAGCTGGGCTTGGGACAGGTCTCCAGCACTAGCGTAGATGAGGGATGGGCCCTGGCCCTGCTGGGTGGGTGAGGGGAGCCAAGAGAGCTGTGAGGCCTGTGGGCTCCAGCGGGTGAAATGTGACTGGGAGCCTTGGTGCCATTCCCCTCCCTGAGGTGCTGGGCCTGTGACTCAGGAGGATGCTGGAGCCTGGCTGGTGACCCTTGTGCGGGAGGAAGTCCAGCCGGCAAATGAGCTTTTCCTTTTCTAAAAAATTTTATTTTTAGGCCATATTCTGTCCCTCCCAGCTCCTCATCCCCCATACCCCCAAACCTGTTATAGCCCTGTATAGCTCAGGAGATTCCCAACTCGCCATGTCCCTATGCATATATGCATATATATCTGTATGTATAAAGTGCGTGCACGTGCCAAGTCCATCAGCACTGTCCCTGGAGGGGAGCAGCATCATTCACCATGCATCCTCTGAAGCTGTGCTCGCTCTTTGGCAAAGGCACCTGGTGATGCCGTGGTGAAGAGAGCTTGAATATCTGAGTTCAGATCTGCCTCAGATGCTTACTAGCTGTGAGACTCTGGACAAGTCACTTAACTTTTAACCCCTATTTCAGTCTCCTTCTCTGTAAAGCGGGAATCCTGGTGGCACCAGCCTCTCAGGGGGTTGTGACGATGAGTCGAGGTATTAATAAAGTGTGGCCGGCCAGGCATGCAGGAAGCAAGAATAGTTTGTCCTCATACTGCTGTCCTGGTTCTGCTCGCTTCCCTTTGCACCCATTCATACAAGGCTTCCCAGACCTTCCTGAAACCGTCCCCTCATTGTTTCGTACACACACTGCAGTATTCCATCATAGTTCAATGCCCTAACTTGTTCAGCCACTCCCTATGGATGGGCACCCCCTCAGTTTCCAGTTCTTTGTCACCACAAAAAGCTGCTGTACATACTTTTGTACATGTATGTGGTTTACCTTTTTCTTTGGGTTACAGACCTATTTCAGTGGTATTGGTGAGTTAAAGAGCATATACAGTTTTATAGCCCTTTGGGCATAGTTCTGATCTGCTCTCCAGAATGGTTGGACCAGTTCACCACTCCACCAATGCTGCATTTGTCCTTTTTCTTTTCTGTCATATTAACCAATCTGATGGATGTAAAGTGGTACCTCAGAGTCTCTAAGTACTAGTGATTTGGAGCAATTTTTCCTATGGCTATTGACAACTTGGATTCTTTTTTGAAAACTATCCATATCCTTTGACCATATATCAATTAGGGAATGGCTCTTGTTCTTATAAATTTCATTCAGTTCCCTATATGTTTTAGAAATGAGACATTTATTAGAGAAATTTTCTGCAAAGATTTTTTTCCAATTTCTTGCTGCTCTTCTAATTTTAGTTGGATTGATTCTGTTTATGTGGAAACTTTTTAATTTTATGTAATTGAAATTGTCCATTTTGTCTGCTGTGATCCTCTCTATGTCTTGTCTAGTCATGAACTGTTCCCCTATCCATAGATTTGACAGGTAATTTCTTTTTCACTTCCCTAATCTGTTTAAGATGTAACCCTTTATGCCTAAGTCATGTACCCATTTGGAGTTTATCTTGGTATGGGGTATGAGAGGCTGGTCTCTACTTAGTTTCTTCTAGACTGCTTTCCTGTTTCCCAACAGATTTTTGTCAAATAGTGAATTGTTACCCCAATACCTGGGGTCTTTGGCTCCATCAAACAAGAAATTGCGTGCCTCTTTGCTTCTGTAGATTGTGGATTTAATCTGTTCCACTGATCAGCGTTTCTATCTCTTACCCAGTACCAAACTGTTTTGATGATTAGAGCTTTGCAGAATAGTTTGAGATCTAGTATTGCCAGGTCTCCTTCCTCCCCTCCCCCCACCTTTTTTTCATTAATTCTCTTGATATTCTTGACACTTTGTTCCTCCAAATGAATTCTTAAAAATCATTTTTCTAGCTATATAAAGTAATCCTTTGGTCTTTTGGTTGGTATGGTACTGAATAAGTAAATTAATTTAGGTAATATGGTCATTTTTATTGTATTAGCTCAGCCTACCCCTACGCAACTAATATTTCTCCAGTTATGTCTTATTTATCTAAAGAATGTTTTATAATCATGTTCATATATTCCTCTGTATGTCTTGCCAGGTAGCCAATCCAATATTTAGACTATCTGTAGTGACTTTATATAGAATCTCCCCATTTCTTCCTCCTAGATTCTGTTAGTGTTGTACATAAATGCTGGGGATTTGTGGGGGGTTATTTATATCCTGTAACTTTGCTGAAGTTGTTGTTTCATTTATATTTTTATTTGACTCTCAGGTTTTCTAAGTAAACCATCATACCTTCAAAAAGTATCATTTTGCTTCCCCTCTTTATTTATTTTTTTCTCATTGACACACCTCTTATTTCCAGCACTGTGTTGAATGCTAATGGTGATAATGGACATCCTTGCTTTTCCCCTCATCTTATTGGAAAGGTCTCTTATCCACATTACATATGATGCTGGATTTTAGTTTCAGATAGTTACTAATTATCGTATTAAGGAAAGCTCCATTTCCCCCCAGTCTTTCTAGTGTTGTTTGTTAAACAGGAATGGCTGTTGTATCTCATCAAAAGCCTTTTCTGCATCTTTTGATTTAATCATATGATTCTTGTTTTACATGTTGTTATTTTAGCCAATTCTGTCTGTACTTTTCCTAAAGTTGAGCAAGATCTGCATTCTTGGTACAGCCTGGTCAGAGTGTATAATCTTTGGGATATATCACTGTAGTCTTCATTGTAGCATTTTTATTTTAAAAGTTTGCATCAATATTAAATAGAGATATTAGTCTATAATTTTCTTTCTTTGAGTTGATTCTCCCTGGTTTAGTTATCAAGAATATATTTGTGTCCAAGAAGGAATTTGATAAGACTCCTCCTTTTTATATTTTTCAAACAGTATATGTAGTCTTGGAATTGTCTTTAAATGTTTGATTAATTCCCTTACAGATCCATCTGGTCCTGGCATTTTTTCTTTGGGAATTCATTTATTGCTTGTTCAGTTCTTTTTCTAATATAGGGTTATTTAAGCATTCTAATTTCTGTCCTATTAATTTGGACAATTTGTTTTTGTAAATATTCATCCATTTCATCTAGATTGTAAGGTTTATTGGCACACATATGTATGTAAATATGCATATATAGTTAGATGAGATAACTCTTAATGCTTTTTTATATCTCTCCTTCCTTGTTTGTGAATTCACCTTTTCAATTTTTGATACTGCTAATTTGGTTTTCTTCTTTTTAAAATCAAGTTAGCTAATAGCTTATCGGATTAATTTTTTATTTCAAAAAACAGGTCTTAGCTTCATTTATTAATTCAATTTTTTCTGTTTTTGCTTTCACTCTTGTTAATCTTTTCTGTGATTTTCAGGGTTTCCGTCTTGGTGTTTAATTGAGTGGATTAATTTGTTGATTTTCTAGGTTTTTTTAGTTGCATGCCCAATTTGTTGGCCTGTTCTTTCCCTCTTTTTATTGATAAATGTATTTAGAGATGTAAATCTTCCTTTAAGTACTGCTTTGTCAGCATCCCCCAAATTTTGGTATGTTGTCTTGTCATCATTATCTTTAATGAAATTATTGTTTTTATGATTTGTTCTTTGGTCCACCCATTCTTTAGGATTAAATTAGTTTCCAATTACTTTTAATCTTTGATTCAAAAGTCTTTTATAGAATATAATTTTTATTGAATTATGGTTGGTAAAATATGTGCTTAGCATTTTTGCTTTTATGGATTTGTTTGTGAGGTTTATGCCCTAATACCTAGTTTTTATGAAGGTACCATAACAACTTAGAAATAGATATGCTCCTTTATATTCTCATTCAATATTCTTCAGAGATCTCTCATATCTAAATTTTCTAAAAAAAATTCTATTCAGGTCTTTTTTTGTTGTTGTTAGATTTATATAGGTCTGAGGGAGTAAGTTGAGGTCCCTTCATTATAATCTTACTATATATTTCTCCCTTTAATACCTTTAACTTTTCTGTTAAGAATTTAGATGCCATGCCATTTGGTAAATATATGTTTAGTGTTGACATCATTGTCTTATGGTACCTTTCACCAAAATTTAGTCTGTTTATCTCTTATAATTAGGTCTATTTTTGCTGTTGCTTTGTCTGACATCATGCAGCTCCTGGCTTTTTCTATTTCAGCTAAAGCTTAATAGACTCTTCTTTAGTCCTTTATTTTCATTTTGTATTTGTCTTTCTTTTTCAAATGTGTTCCTTGTAAACCACATATTGTTGGATTCTGATTTCTAATCCATTCTGCTGTCCTCTTCTGTTTTATGGGTGAGTTCATCCCATTCACATTCACAGTTGTTGTATATTTCCTTCCCTCCTGTTGTCTTGTAGTTTTTTTTCTTGTTTGCCTCTTTTGAGTTTGTTTTGCTTCCAAATAGTCTTTCCCTTAATCAACCTTCTCTCTTATTGCCTAACCCCCTTTTTTCTAGACCTCTTTCCCTACTATTTCCTCTGCTGAGAGAGTGGAGGAAGGGGAAGGTGTATACATTGGAACAGCTGCTGTGATGAATGAGATAATGAGTTAATTGGGGCAGTATAGAAGAATTGACTTGCAATATCGAGGGCCTAGTGGAGAATCTGTAAGATAAATTTGTAGTGTCCCAAGGCAGCATAGATTTATGATTTTCTCAAGCTTCATTTAGCAGCATATGTGCAGGCATGAAAGCAGTGGATGGTGGGAATGATCTTTTTTTCAATAGTATGTTTTTTCCAATTACTCATAAAGACAATTTTTGATGTTACTTTTTTTAAATAAAATTTTGAGTTCCAAATTTTTTCCCTTCCCCACCCCAAGATGGCAAGCAGTTTGATACAGGTTATATATGTGCAATCATGTGAAATACATGTCCATATTAATCATGTTGTGAAAGAAGAAACAGACCAAAAGGGAAACACACACACACACGCACGCGCGCGCACACACACACACACACATAATTAAACTAGTGCGCTTTCACGTGCATTCAGACCCTTAGTTCTTTCTCTAGACGTAGTTAGCATTTTCGATCATCACGCATCCTTTGGAATTGGCTTGGATCGTTGCATTGCTGAGAAGAGCTAAGTCATTCATACTTGATCATCGCACAGTATGGCTGTCACTGTGTACAATGTTTTCCTGGTTCTTCTCACTTCGCTCGGCATCAGTTCATGGAAGTCATTCCGTGTTTTTCCGAAGTCTGTCTGCTCGTCATTTCTTACAGCACAATAGCATTCCATTACGTTCATATACCACAGCGTGTTCAGCCATTCACCAACTGATGGGCATCCCCTCAGTTTCCAGTTCATTGATACCAAATTGCTGCTATAAATATTTTTTGTACATGCAGGTCACTTCAATTTTTTATAATCTCTTTGGGATACAGCCCTAGCCGTGGTATTGCTGGGTCAAAGGGTATGTACAGTTTGAGAGCCCTTTGGGCACAATTCCAAATTGCTCTCCAGAATGGTCGGATCAGCTCACAACTGCCAGCAGTGTGTCAGTGTCCCAGTTTTTGGTAGGAATAATCTAAGGCTGGCATTTGGCAGAGCAGAATCAGTGAGAGGATAAGAAGCTGAGGGACTTGAGAGAAGACGGCAGAGTTGTGCTGGTTTCCCGAGGAAGAGAGGAGAGTGTAGCTGGGGCAGAACTGATGGCCTGGGAAAGGTCCTGGGGCTGGAGGGATCCTAAGAACACAGAACAAGGCCCATTGTTATCAGATCAAGTCATTTCAGAGCTCCTGAACATGGAACATGCATGTTGACGTCCCCTAGTGTGAGGAGACAAAGCCTGGGGACCAGGCACTGACCTCACAGAGGAGGGAAGCACTGGATGAGAGCAGCCAGAGTCTTGATTGGGGGATGACCCTTGGAGGAGAGGAGACGCAATGATGGGATTAGAGGGAGAGCCTGGAAGTGCTGATGGGGAGCAAGGAACAGGAAGATTGACCAGTGGCTGAAAGTGCAGTCAGGCTGTAGGGGACTGGAAGTGTCCCACTGAAGTCTGCATTTTGTCCTTGAGGGTGGCCACTCAAGGTTTGCTGGTAGATGAGTGACCTGGTCATATAACTGGGGAGGGGAGAGGCAGGGGGGTGAAGAGACCCAGTAGGAGGCTGTTGCCATCATCCTGACAGGAGGGAAATGAAGCCCCCAAGAGCATGGCTGTGGAGAGTGGCAAGCAGGGCACAAAAATTGGCAGCTGATTCAGACATGACACGATGGGGCACCAGAGGGTACCAGGGCTGCCAGGCTTCTGCCAAAGGTCCCACCCTTCCCCAGCTGACGTGCCTGCTTTGCCCACAGGTGGTGCCCCTCTTGGCCACTGTGACCATTCCGTCCTTGCAGCTGTCCACCAGCTGGGTGGACTTTGGCACCTGCTATGTGAATGAGATGCACACCCGAGAGGTCACCCTGCTGAACCTGAGTCCCTGCAGGAGTCACTGGGTAGCTCTGACGGGTAAGACCCCGAGCGCCAGCCTGGGAACCGACCTCGAGAGGGAGACCAGTGATTGAAAGGGATGCGTTTGCCTAGGCCCTTGGGGAAAAGATGATCCTGGTGGGGGGCGGGGGTAAAAGTGGACGGGGCGTGGCTGCCACGTGGGAACACCAAGGAGAGCAGAAGCCATGGGTTGGCCTGGGGCTACCCCCTCCCTCAGGCCTCTCCTTTGTTTCCTCCGAACCACAGACAAGCAGGAGCGGCACAAGGCCATCTTCCAGGTCTATCCAACCAGCGGTGTACTGGAAGCTCGGGGAGTCAACTGCCCCCCGACCTCCATGAGCTTGTACATCCATTTTACTGCCAGGTATGCAGTAGACCCAGCCTTCCTTAGGGCAGCCCTGTCCTCACACTGGCTCAAAGGAGACCCTGCCTTCTCTCCAGGCCTCACTGGCACTGGGGCTTCTGACACTGAGGCGGTCCCCTGCTGCCTGGTGATGGGCTATCCCCTTTCCTGGCAGTGACAGCGGCGAGTCTGAAGCCATCGTGACGGTGGATAGCATCCTGGGAGAGGCCTGCATCTTGCATGTGCGTGGGCAGGGCTCCTACGATGAGAAGTACTAGATGCTGGCGGCCTCACGTGAGCAGGGGCAGCAGTGGCAGTGAGAACCGCTGCCCAGGGGAGGGGGGCAAGGGCAGTGCCAAGGAAGGACACAGTGCTAGGTCTTATGGGATTCTCACAACCCATAAGGTCAGATGGGGAAACTGAGGCAGACAGGTGCACTGACTCTCCTAGGTCCTTCCCCACAGCCTAAACCCGACAAAAGACTCTTAAGGCAAAGATGCTGAGATTAGTCATCAGTGTTTATTGTTCTGATTAAAGAGATTTCAAAGACACAGTGCGCCCCAACACCTGGATGCCCCCTTCCCTGCCCACTCCAGCCCAGTCTAGAACATGAAGACGATGGGTCCTGGCCAGAAACCCTCGGCTGGCTGGGGGACAGAGGTGAAAGCCTGGATTAAGCCACAGGCCAGTGAACAGGCCATTCACTGGCTACAATTTTAGTTATTTATGCAAGAGAACATTTCTTTTAAAAAGGCACGAGAGGGGGGGGGCGCGTGGGTGCACCCCCTGAAGAAACAGCTGCTTCAGGTCTGTTCCCAGAGAAGAAGGATGGGAAGGAGAGGGAGGAGGGCGTGAGGAGGCCAGGGGCCAGCCCCCTGCCCAGAGCCCCTGGCCCCGCAGGTGTGCCTGGCTCCCCAGGGCTCTGACTGTGCCCCCAAGGACTCCTCCCTCCCCTGGAGCCAAGCCCTCAGGGCCCTGGGTACTCAAAGACCGCAGCGGCTCCCATTCCAGTGCCGATACACATGGACACCACACCATAAGCCCTGTTGGGGGAGAGGGGAGTTAGAGGCGGTCTGACTAGGCCTGGGCAGGGAGTGGCAGCCAGCTAAGAGTGTCCTGGCCTTGGGGCTTCCTGGCCCAGATGGCACCCCTTCCCTCTCCTCCCCTGACCCTCCCAAAGAAAGGTCCCTAGGCCCCACACTCCAGACTGCCCTGGAGCCCGATTCCTTGGCATGCTCCCAGAGCCACCTGTTGGTGCCTATGCCTAGCCCTGGGACCACACCTGGGCAGCTCCCTCCCTGCAGGCCGGGGGTCTCACCTCTTCCCCCGGCGTTTCAGCTCATTGAGAAGTGTGATGACCTGGCGGGCCCCTGTGCATCCCAGGGGGTGCCCCAAGGCGATGGCTCCCCCAAGGGGGTTCACCTTCTCTGCAGGGATCCCCAGCTTCTCCACACAGTAAGAAGCCTGGAAGGACACGAAGGGCAGACCTGAGGATCCTATACCTGAAGGTGGCCTCCTCATATCCCCAGGATGGGAGCGCCTTCCCAACAGGACCCCAGGGTTGTGTTGGCCAGGGAATGGTCGAGGCTGGGGTTGGGATGGAAGTGGTCTGTGTCCTCTGCAGTGAGCCCAGCACACAGCTGGTGCTTAATAAATGCTTCCTGACCAAACCAGCAGGGACAGGCCCCATCATTCCTGTTCCCTGAACCTGTGATTTCATGGGTGAGGGAACTCCCAGGTGAGGACACTCCCTCTACCAATGCAAGCTGGCACCCGCTCTGTCCCTCCCCAAGTCCCACAGTCACCAGGTGTCAGAGGAGGACTCGAACCTGGGTGTTCTTGATTTCTAGCCAGTTCTCCGAGATCCCCCTACCGCCACAGTCACTTCACCCCAACATCATTTTAGAAACAGTGAACACTCCCAACACCGGCTGAGTGTCCGTGGACACTGAAGAGGGAGAGCAGTGGGGTCGGCAGGGCGGCTCACCTGACTGGCAAAGGCCTCGTTGATCTCAAAGATGTCCACATCCTTCACAGTTAGCCCTTGAGGAGAGGGACAGACCACGCCAGGGAAAGCGTCAGCACCAGCAGGTCTACAGATGCTGCCCAGCCCCTCCCCCCACCTGCCCTTCCCCCAGCCAGGTCCCCTGGTCCCTGGCCCCAGACACAAGCTGCCTCTTCTTTAGTCTCCCAGTGAGCACATCTTGGGGCTGCCCTGACCTGGGGGATGTGTGGTCTCCAGCCCTTCGTACAACCACCCCCAGCTGTTTGCTCGCCAGCAAATGGCAACCCTCAGGGAGGGAGTCACTACTCTGGCTGTTCCCTGGGCATCAGCTGGGACAGGCCCCCTCCAGAGTTACCTCGGGTGAAGCCCTCCTCACCTGCTTTTTGCAGTGCTGCGGGGATGGCATAGGCAGGGCCAATGCCCATGATGTCGGGGGGCACACCTACCACAGCGTAGGCCCTCAGGATGCCAAAGATGGGGAGGCCCAGCTGCTCAGCTCTGGCCCTGCGAGCCAGCAGGACGGCAGCAGCTCCATCGCTCACTTGGCTGGAGTTTCCTGGTGGAAACAGGGTTGGTGAAGAGGGGGCGTGGAGCGAGAGGTCACCCTAGAACCACCCAGTGCCCAGGGTGGGAGTAGATGCCAGGCCTTCACTTTCTACTCTGCGCCCTCACCAGCAGTAGTGGACCCATCTTCTTTGAAGGCTGGCTTCAACTTGGCGAGGCCTTCCATGGTGGTGGGTCGGATGCCTTCATCCTGGGACACGGTGACGGTCTTCACCTTGCCCGCCTTGTCTTGGACGGTGGTCGTCACAGGCACAATCTCAGCCTGGAAATACCCCTGGCTCTGGGCCCTGGCTGCCCTGTTGGCACCAAGGCAACAGACTTTTGAGAGCAGCTCTAGCTGGCCTCGCAGAGAAGCTAGCAGGAAGGAAAGCTTCTGGGGTGCGTCTACTGTGCCACAAAAACACGCAGCCCCTGCTCTCAAGGCAGACGCTCCCATGCCCCTTGGGGATCAGCCCCACACACCAATCAAGAAAGGCCTCACTCTGGGCCTGGCCCCAACAGCCACTAAGACAGGAAGGCCAGCCAGCCCAGGCGAGGGGCCCAGGAGAGCCACTGAGTGGGCAGCTGTGCCCTGCATCTTGAGGAAGGGGATGTGCGCAGGCCTCCACATGAGTGGCTTCCCCAGCACTGCCCTCCGTCCCCCCCAGCTCTTAGGGGCTCAAGGCTCCAAAGTATGGATGGTTTCCATGAAGGCCATGGAAAAAGCCATGGATGAAGGCCCGGGAGGGATCCAAGGGAGGCTGGGCCAGAGTAGGAGACAGCGCCACAGAGGACAGACAGCTTGCCACACATACTTGGAGGGGATGTGTGTGTGAAGGGAAGTTAGGGACAAAGCGCAGAGAAGGAAGATCCAAAGCCAGCTCAGGAGAGACCAGAGGGTGAGGTGGAGAGATGAACCCCGGGGGAGGCTGCACCCCTGTCTATCAAGCGACAGAGGGGACAGAGAAGGAGGGGGACCAAAGGATGGCAGGGTGCCTACTATGTGCTGGGCCACATAGTAGGACAACACCCCATCTTCCCATCTTGACTCAGTACCCTTTTCTACCCCTCCCAACTTTGGATCATCGGGAGGCCGGAATAGTGCAGAGCCCTGGGCGCTTCACTGATAAGAGGCGCTCCAGGGCTGTGTCACTGTGGTGCTGATGCCTGGCTCAAGTAGCCAGGGAGGAGGCATCTGCATCTTGTGACAGCTGAGGCCTCAGAGGAGCAGCAAGTGGCCAGGGCCAGCCCAAGCCCATGAGCATTCAGGACAGTTTGCACACCACACAGGCCTTGTCCTTGAGGTGCTTCCGTTCTCCCTGGGGATCCAAGGAGTCAGTAGAGAAGTACGTGTTCCAACAACCAGGGGCATCGGAAAACACTTTTTTATAGGCAGGGGAAGCCAAATTCTGAAGCAAACAAGGGAGCCCAAGAGACTAAAGGGAGGAGATGCAGCACTCTAGGCAGAGGCACAGCCAGGGCAAAAGTACAGAGGTGGTAGATGAAATGCTGAGTTCAGAAAATCGCTGCTGGGCAGAAAGAGGGAGTGCCTGAAGGGAAGCAACAGGGAAGAAGACTGGAAAGGTCAGCTGGAACCAGACCACAAAAGGCTGACTTGGCATTTTGTAGTTTGTTCCAGAGGCAAGGAGGAGCCATGGCATGTTCTTGAGCAAGAGAGTGATGTGGTTCAGAAGAGGACTGTCATGACTGGCCCCTGGAGAGGCCAGGGAGGTCTGGGCTGGACTAAGGTGGCCTCTGAGGGCCTTCCCAGCTCTGGAAGTCTGTAAAACAGCCATCAGTGACCCACTGGCCAAAGACCTCAAGGATGCAGGAAGAGGGCTAGGATGGGGGCTGGCCTGCCTCAGTGTGCTCAACTGTAAAATGGGGTGGTTGTGGGGACTGAAGCCCTCCAGAGCAGGAGGCCACTCCCCAGCCCATGGCCCATCTCATGGGGACCTAGAAATACCCCTGTGCCACACCCGTGTGCTGCCCACGCCCACGCCCCTCCTCCAGCCCAGGCGAACACTCACTTCCTCTGTGAAGCCAAAGCAAAGGTGTCCTGCTTCTCCCGGGTGATGCCGAATCGCTCTGCCACATTTTCCGACGTAATCCTGAGACGCCAATGAGAGCAGAGTCAAGACAGGGAAGGAAGGGGAAGCTGGGCTTCTCTCATCCCTGCCCTGTCTGTGGCCTGGGGCTGTCCCCCTCTCCAAGGGCCACGCTGGGCACGGGAGCCAAAAAGCCCAGGCTTTTTACAGGAAACGCCCAGCCCAGGTTGTCACCAACAAAGGAGACTGTGAATGGGGCAGGGCCAGGGAGGGGACTGAGGGGCACAGGGCCAGACATCATCCCAACACAAGGACGATGGCCCCATTTTTACAGGTGAGGAAATGGGGCTCAGCGTGGCTCCTCTTCCGTGGGCGCCTCAACCATGGGCTCAGAGTACTAACCCGAGCAGGAAGCAGCCTCCAAAGCCCCTCGGCCCAAGCCCTCCCTGAAACACGGCCAGCAGCAGATGGACAGAGAGGCTGCCGGGTGACCCTGGAGAGGTGCCTGCAGGGCGCTAAGTCATGAGGTCCCACCCAGGCCCAGAAACCAGGGAGGATGCGGCTCGCGGGCAGGCGGGTTCTCAATGTGGTCTGGACCCCCCCCAACCTCCGACCCCCAGCACAGGCCTCGGGCTGGAGCACTCACCCCATGGGGATCAGACAGTCTCTGGCTTTACTGTTCTCCACCAGGCGGGAAGTGATGTTGCCAGGGTTCCCTCGGGTGGCCATGGACATGGACTCCACCCTGAGCAGGAGAGACAGGCCTCAACTCCGGGCTCACCTGGAGGAGGCCCTGGGGGCCCACAAGCTGCCCCTGGCTGCTCCAAGGTGGGAGGGCAAGGCCTGACCGAGGAGTAGGAAAGGATCCTGCTGAGGGGCTGGCGTGGAATGGGGTGGGGTGGAGAGGGAGAGGAAGAAGGGGAAGAGGGGAGGGAGGCAGCAAGTACCCAAACATGTGCCCCAGGCTGGAATGGGAGTGAGTCTTGGCTCTCACTGACCCACCCACCAGGCCTGGACCACAGGGAGCCACCAGCAGCCTCAGGGTGGTGGATTCAAGATGACCCAGAATGAGAAAGGCATGGCTATCAGGCCATCAGAGAATGTCAAGGGGCATTCAGCCCATTCTGCTCACTTTACAGGATGGGAAGTGACAGGACTAAGGTCAAAGGGCTTCCGAGTGGCCACCTAAAACCCGGGTCCTCTGGCAGGTCTCGGGCACGCTCCCCACCCCCGCCCCCGCCCCAGACACTCTGGGAAGGAGAAGGGCTACCATGCCAGGGCCACAGTGACCGCTGCTGAGGCAGGAGGGCGCAGGTTAGTGGGAAAGTGCAACCTTAGGATGAAGAGTTGCTGTAGCTTCAGCCCCTCCTGGCTCAGTGACCCTGGACATGCCACTTCAGGATTCACCTATGAAATAGGACTGTTGTGGTGCTGGTCCTTCCCTGGGCTATGGGGAGGCCTCCACTGGCTGGCTGGCCAACTCTGAAAAGTACAGCTCTGCCAGCGGGGCAGTGGTCACTTTGATGAGGCCATGACACTTCTGCCTCCGTGTCCACCTCAGGCCTGGGCCAGGCTCCCTCCAGCTCATTCCCCGGGAGGAAGGGAAGCATCTCTGCTGTGTGTGTTGTGTCCCCCACCTCTACCCTCCCTGCACAGGAGAGTGGGAGGGGCGGGCCCTGGGGGAAGGGGCAACAGCCAGCCAGCTGCCCTCAGTCCTCCCACCGCACAGACAAGAGATGGAGAGGGCCCACTTGGGAGCCAGAAACGCAGTCAACAAGAGGAAGAAACCCAGAGCAAAGACCATCCCTCAGGGCGACCATCTGCTCTCTAGGGGGCCCTGAGCTGAGGCAAAGCAGGCTGGCCCCCTCCAACCAGCCTGCGGGTGGCACCCGTTGTCAATCAACCAGCAATCACTCATTAAGATCCTCTTCCTCAAGCCTGTGCCTGGAGGGCAAAGGCAGGAGGCAGCTGCTAAGAGGAGCCTCAGGATGTGCCTTTGGAGGGGAACACTGTGGCAAGGAGGGAGCTGCTCAACCCAGCAAGAAAGTGCCACGGTGGCCTCCATGCAGGGGGACACTTCCTGGGCCCCCAGAGACCTCGTACTGGTATACTGGAAAGGGCTCAGCCTGGAGATGTGTGAGAATGGGGAGGCTGCTTACCCACAGGCCAGGCCAATGTCGTAAGAGCCCTGGCGGATTCCACCTACAATGAAAGCAGCTTGTGAGCATTCCTCGAAGAGAAGCCCCCACATTGCCCACAGGCCACAGTCCCCAGTGCTGGGGTGGCTGGCAACTTCTGTGGCTTCATCCCCATAAAAGCCCTCCATGGACTGTTCCTTAGGCCCCAAACACAGGGGCATGAGCTTCAGTCACCAGTGGGGGCAGCAGCAGCAGCTGGCCCAGGAGGAAGAGAAAGAACAGGAAGAAGGGGCGCTCACACAATACAGCAGAGCAAGCCTAGGGGCCGGGAAGTCGAGGATTACCCCCATTTACAGAAGAAAAACCAAGGCTGTGAGATTCAAGTCATGACTTGAACCTGGGTCCCAGTGCCATGGGAGGCCCAGCCTCGGCTCACCTGCGATGTTCATCAAAGCCTGAAGCCCCGAGGAGCACTGCCTGTTGACAACACACGAAGGTACAGTCTCTGGGATGTCACTGAAACAGAAAAGGCAGGGTAGTCCAACAGGCTGCCTCCCCTTCACGTCGAGGCGCCACGAGGGAAGGCGTTATACGGGGCCTAGGATTCTGCTCAAGGGGCAGAGTGTCCAGACAGATCTACACTTGCAGCTCCTCCACCCCATGTCTATACTGAGCATTTCCCTTGGAAGGGTCCCGTGCCAGCAAGGCTTCTCCTCCTCAGCTCTATCTCTGGACTCTTCCTGTTTTCCTTCAAGTCTAGGCTAAAGTGGCACCTTCTACAGGAAGCCCATCCTGATCCCTCATTACTAGCGCCCTCCTATCAATTCTCCAATGTATCTCTCGTATAGCATTTTTGAACAGTGCTTTTTGCTTGTGGTCTCCCCCATTAGATTGTGAAGTTCCTGAAGGAAGGGCTGTCTTCTCCCTTTCTCCCAAGCGCAGTGCCTGCCACAGCAGACATTTTATAGGTGTTGACCACCTGCCTGCTGGCCCCTTCCTTGGCTTGAATTCCTGGGTTCTGGCCGGTCTCTCTAAGGCTGTGTACCACTCCACATATTCCTTGGGTTTAGGTAAGGAATAAAGAGTTGCTGAGCTTCAGGGGAGAGTGCTGAACTTGAAACATGGCCCTGGGTTCGAATCCTGGCTCTGTCACTTGCTATTTGATCTCTTCAGGCTGAGAGCGCTGGAAGGCAGGGTCCTTAAGGTCCTTCTGGACCTGGGGAACATCCTTGCTCTGAAGGCCGAAGGAATCAGTTGGCTGCCACTGATGCCCTCCAGACCACCCAGAAGAGTTGATGGAGCCCTGTGTGGATGGCCAAGAAGGTCCCCATGAGAAGCTCCTGATCCAGTTGGGACAAGGACATAGAGACACGAAGGTTAAAAAGCAACGTGCCCGATCGCTCCGACACGTTTAACCAACCAAAGAACGTGGCTGCACAGGAAAGAGTCCTGTGAGGAGAGGGGCTGAGGAGACAGGACAGGGCAGCCCTTGTCTTGGGAGGCTGAGAAAAGAGGAAAGTGGGTAGATCGAGCGTCAAAATGCCCAGTTCCAAAGGGTGAACTTGGACCTGTCAGTCAGTGGGGCCCCTGGACAGGAAGCCTCAAGGCCCGCTCTGCCGGCCCATACCCCCAGCTCCCATGGATGGAGATCAGGGTTCCGGGAAGCTCCAATGAGCCAGACATCAGGTGTAGGCTAGACACCCCCACATTACGTCTCTGCTTGGCCCCACCTCCCTGAGAGTTTAGTTCTGGCCATCCTAGGAAAAGCTTGCCCTCCCTTTTAACTAACCTGGGAATTAAAGAACTCAACTAACAGATCCTCCCTTCCAATCTGGGGAAAAGTTCAGGAACGTGCCAATGGGTCAAAGTTAATGTGTACATTAGCGTAATTAGGGAAAAGAGCAACCACAGCTTGGCTGATGGCCACGAGGCCTTGTGAACACTCGACTCCAGCTTCCCTTCCTCCTAAGCAGATCCAGCTTTGGCATCGGCAAAGGCACAGAGTTTTCCACTTTCAGCGCTCCTCCCACCCCATCTTTGTATCACAGCACAGACTCTTTATTGTTTGCGGCATGAGCCGGCTGGATCCGGCTTAGATGGTATGCATTTTGTCGGCCAGGTCAGAGGGCTGACCTTTCAGCTGGCTTGTTGTAACACCATGGGGAGCAGTGCCTTCACTTCTCTTGGTGGGCTCAATGGTTAGGGTCCTGAGGGGTTCGGGCAGTCCTTTTGTGTGACTGCACATGCTGCTCCACCGATTGGCCACCCCAGCTTATGGTCTAGCTGTGGGAATGGCATCTCTTGCCAAGTCTGAGGTCAAAGGGCAGACAGATCAGTGAAACTGTTTACCTTAGAAACTGGGCAATTCTGGCCACCACAGAACCAGCCCCTGGCTGCAGCACGTTCCCTGTGGGCAGAGAGGGGGGCATTTCAGGTGGGGGCGGAGCTGCAGAGAGGATGCCCTAGGCTTCCTCCCCAGCAAGCCTTCCTGACCAAGAGAACTGCCAGCAGCCTCCAGCGGGGGTGGGCTTCTTGATCACTTGGGGGTAAGGGTTATAATTTGGGATTCCTTTGGGAAAGGTTTAGCTTCTGTCTTTGTAGCCCTTCGTGCCCAATATCTGGTACACAGTAGGTGCTTAATAATTGCTGCAAGTTCGGCAGTAGGCTGTTCACTAGGCTCCTCCCGACTGAATTCTCTGCCTTCAGATGCTTGGCCAAGGAGGGCCCCTCCTCCCCTCATCTTTCTCCCTTGTGAGAGGCCCTCTCGGCTGCGGGCCCACGCTCACCCACGCAGATGTCGCCCAGCTCCTCGGGCGGCAGGCCCACGTCCTGCAGCACGGCAGTCATCACGGCGGACAGCAGCTCGTCCGGCGTCGTGTCCTGCGGGGACAAAGGGACGGAGGCCGGAGATCAGATGGGGGAGCCCAGACAGGGGGATCAGAGGAGAGGGGGGTCAGCGGGGGCAGGTCCGCTACCTTGAAGCCACCGCGCCCGGCCTTGCCGATGGCCGTGCGCCGCCCGTGCACCACCACGATGTCGTCGGCGGACGCCCTGGGGGACGCTGCGGGAATGTAGCCGGAACATGGGGCGGCCTGAAGGCCTAGGGCCGAGCCCGGATCCTGGCGGGCCGACAGATGACCGAGCACGACCTGCAGGCGCTTCATCCTGAGCCCCACTGACCGCTGTCCTCAGGGCAGCGGGCAGTTTAGCTTCCGCCTGGCCACGCCCCCTGCCGCCTCGCAAGGCCCCGCCCCCGGCCTCGCGCGACTTCCGCTAGGTAGCCACGCCCCCCACGCGGCTCAAAGGCCACGCCCCCGGCTCCGTGCGACTTCCGCCCGCTGCGGGACGCGGCCCTGTCCACTCTATCTGTTGCCCTCGTAGGATTCTGGAGAGAAGGCCCGCCCAACGGACAATAATATGGCGGAAGTGACGTTCCGCCTATCGGGGGGAGGGGTTAGAAGGAAGGAGAGGACGGTAGGCAGGCTCCGCCCCCAAGGACCAAGAGACCGCCGTCTGCGCACCGTGTGCCAGTGAGGCGCCCTCGGGCGGCAGGAGGTCTCGGCGCAGGCACACGTTCATGGGGAGGCTGGGGGGAGGGCCCTGCACCTGCCTGGTCACTTTCACTTCGTTGACGTCATCCTTCGTGTATCCGCCCCCATCCTAGTCTCTTCTCCTGCGTGAATCATTGCTGTCGTTGCTGGGGAGGGCGGAGGGTGGTCCCTAAAACACGGACCCGACCGGGTCACCCCGCACTCAGTAAACTCCAGGGACTCCCCGGCACTTCCCCAAATCCCGGAGGGATGCGTCCCCCCATCTCCCTCCTCAGGGCCATCGCCTGGCTTCCCGGGCTTCCTCCGAGTCCCAGCTGAAACTCCGTGGGACTCCCCGTGGAGAAAGTCCAGCATTACCCGCCCCCCCAATTCAACTACTGCTTTTTCTGCTCATCGCTTCCTCTTTATCCTGTGGAGATTACCCAATCTATATTGGCTTGTTGTCTCCCTCCGCTAGATTGTAGATTCCTTGTCTTTGGCCGAATGTCCAGTGCAATCAGTGTTGACTGATGAAGGCTCAAAATGTTAGCCATGCACAACTATCTAATGAATGGTTATTGCCTATAAGGGGCATTGTTTTCATTGCCATCACCCTTAACAATACATGATGGGGAGCCAGCAATGAAGTTAGGTGCCTCAGTGGGGGCTCCTCTGGGTGCAGAGTCCTCAGTGGGTCCAACCGCCTAAAGACTTTTACAGCTCATGAGCCCCTACCAGTGAGGAGGCTCCTCAGCAGTCATCCAGAAGACAGAGTTATCTCAGAGCAAAGGGCATTTCCTGAAATGGCAGAGAATGAAGAAACAAACCATCTCCACCACAAACAGGGGATTGCTCTCTCCCACAAATAGACGCCACATCAGCAGGAAGATTGGGCGGGCACCTAGTGCATACTAGTACTAACTGATAACATGGCATTGCTAAGGCCAACCTCGATTTCACTCCAGGGAACATGGTTCCACTGTAGCTTCAGACTCTGCTCTCACCCTAGTCTAGGGGTATGGCTAGGGAGCCCACACCTTGAGACTAGTAACATGTAAGCTCTGGGGTCTCCAGCCTCCCTAGCAGGCTCCCAGGCACCAGCCTCTTAACCCCTCCAGCTACCCTCCTACTTTGTGGTTCTTTCCTCAGGATACTTCCTTTCCCCTTAACTTTCAATGCTGTCCAATTTGTCTGGGCTCCCTTCTTAACTTTCTTCTGTTCTCTTCTGTGTACTTTTAAAAAGTGAGTCCATGGCTCTCTTTTTACTCTTTTTTTAGGCAGTATGGTAGAGAGAGTCCTGGGCCTGGAGTCCAGAAGACCTGAGTTCAAATCCAACCTCAGACCCTTACTAGGTATGTGACCTTGGCCAGATTATTTCAATTGTAAAGGAGGATAGTAAAAGCATCTACTTCCTTGGGTTGTGAGGATCACATGAGATCATTGTAAAGTGCTTGGCACATGGTAGGGCTGTGATAAATGCTATTCTCTCCCCTTTTCAATAATACTATTGCTAGCTCCTCTTTTCTCTCATATCCACCCCCTCCCCAACTGTTCCCAACTGGAAAAAAATCTTTGTCGTAAATAGAGTCAAGCAATACCAGTTCCCACAATGGCCAAGGTACAAAAATGTGGTGTCTTTAATTAATTAATTAGAGCTCATCACTGCCCTGTCAGGAGGTGGGTAAGGTGCTTCCACACCTTCCTCATTGCTCCTCTGGGACTACGGTTGCTGATGGCACTGCTCAGGATCCTAAAGCCTTCCACGGTGGTTTTCCTTTATGATGTTGCCATCAGCTGGTCCCCTGATTCATGCAGTTTCAGGCCTTTCACTCTTTTCCATTGTCAGCACTCCAGTTTGGGCCTTTATTCCTCTTTGCCTGGGTTTAGGGCAATAATTATCTGATTGCTGGTTTCAAATCCAGGCTCTTCCCTGTCCAATCCATCCTCCATAAGTTTGCCAGAATAATCCTCACATGGCATGATCACTACACACAACTGAAAAACCCTGATGGCTCCCTACTACCTCTTAAAAAAGCCTCAGTCATCTGGCTTCAGACTACTTTCCAAGCCTTCTTTTCTCTCATGCCCCCTCCCCTTCAAATTTTGTGATCCAGCCAAACTTGATTATTCGCTGTTCCCCAAGCACAATATGATTTCCCACTTTTTTTTAAGATCCTTCCCCCTGCTCTCTTCTTGTTGGCATTTTAACAGGCTTTCAAAGCTCAGACCAACCTCCTCCTCCTTTACTGGCAGGTCCTCAATCCCACCCTGCCCCTAACCTCCAGGCCTTTTTGGGGGTATTTTATGGGTAGCCATGGGGCAGACATCTGAGCTATCTGTCTGCTGCTGGCCCAACTTACTCTTAGTGACTCCATTGACACTTGGATGACTTGCACCTCTGATTCTATTGTGTTTGGGGTGCTTTAAGATTGGCAGCTGCATGAAATCACTGTGTCAGCACAAGTGTTAAAAAGACAGACTTTGTGCGGGGGAGATTTTGAAAGCTTTGGACTCTGATAGTTATCGGTTCCTCCTCCTTCCATTCCAATATTCCGGATATAGGTTCTAATTAAATGGAATGGTCTTCCAACAACGTTACAGTTCAGACAATGGGCACTTTTTACAATTATATTTTATTTTTTTCAATCAGCCACACTCTGCTTTCTCTCCCACCCACCCCAATCACCCTTGCTCTCTTAATTGAGAATAAAAAGGCCACTTTTGGAAACACGCATACCCAAGCAGAACAGATTTCTACATTGGCCATGTCCAAAAACTCTACCTTCCCATATGCCCCCAAGTCCTTCCCCTCTCTATCAGGTGTGCAGCATATTTCCTCATGAGTGCTCTGGAACTGTGGTGATTTATTACGCTGATGAGAGTTCCTAATTCTTTCAAAGGTGTTTATTTTTGAAGGATCAAATGAGGTATTTGTAAAGCCCTTGGCACAGTGCCGGGCACATAGTGGGAACTTAAATGCTTATTCCCCTCCCCTGAAACTGTTCTCCTGGTTGTGCTTGCTTTACTCTGGATCAGCCAGACAAGTCTTCCCAGGTTTTTCTGAAACTCCGTTGCTCATCATGTCTCACAGCACAGCAGCCAGATGCCACAGCTTGTTTGGTCATTCCCAGTTTAAGGGCATCCTCAGCTTTCCTATTGTTTGCCACCTCAAAAAGAGCTGGAAATCTTTTTGTACATCGTTAGTTTTACTTAGGACCAACCCCTCCCTCAATCTAGTCTCCCCTAATTCCCTCTTCTCCCTTCTCCCCTTTCTCTATTTACTGTTGGGTGAAATGCATTTCTACGCCCAATTTTGGGTCCGTATGTTTTTCCCTCCTTTGACCAGTTTGATGAATGAAGTTCAAGTGTTAGCCACCTCCTCTTCCTCTCCTCTGTACAGTTATCTACTTGGGTCCACCAATTACAAGTGGTAATTTCCCCTAACTTTCCTCTGCCCGCCTTTCCACAGCGTATTTCTTTCCCTCTCTCTACATCTTTTCTTCAGATGATCAGGACCTAACAGAGCCCCTCCCAGGCCCCATCTCAGTAGGCTCCTTGTGTGACCCCAGATGACAAACGACACAGTTCCAAAGAGACACGAGGATCATCTGCCCAAATTAGAACACAAGCTGTTGCTCCTTGTTCAGATGCTTATGATGTTTTCCTCACGTTTACTTTTCGTGTTTCTCTTCACTCCTGTGTTTTCGCTTCAAAGTTTCTAGGCCTGGCTTTTCATCAGGAATACTGGGAAGTCTTGGATTTCATTTAAGGTCCATTTTTCCCCCTGTAGAGTTATACTCAGTTTTTCTAGGTAAGTTAATCATCACGGGTGGGGTGGAGGAGTTAAGGGGGTGGGGCAGAGCCAAGATGGAAGAGTGGTAGGGAACAGGGCAGTGAGCTCCACTCTGACAGCTTTCTCCAAACAAATCTAGAAAATGCACCAGACTGGATCCTGATGGGGAAATCCAGAAAAGGTTATAATGAGTCCTTCGTCTAGCCCAGCTCAGCATAGGGAGATGGATGGGGAGGTCTGTGGCCATTGGGGACAGGTTTAAGTCAGGAGCACTCCAGTGCCCAGGGAGCTCACACTGGGGCACTGCAGTGGAGAAGTATGACAACTGATGGGCAGGCCTGACACCCACTGCCCAGTTCCAGGTCACAGATCCAGGAAGGACTGAGAAAGTGAGCAGAAATGGTGCTCTTGGTGGAGAGGCCCTGCACCTAGTACGGAGGAAGGAGGAAGCCAGCCAGCCAGCAGCAGCCATGATCTGGCTCAAACCTCAGCAGCAGAGTGGGATCTCAGTGCCAGCTTCTAGCCCAGTCTGTACAGGAATAACTGGGTCATGAATCCTGGACCAAAGGGGAGCCTGAAATTCTGTCCCTCTGAACCAGCAAACCCTCAAATGGCTGAGAGCAGCTGAGTCCAGCAGCATTCTGTTGTTGCCCTGACCAAAACCCAGGTCCTCAGACCAGGGGGACAGTAATCAGATAAAACCACGTTAGGAGCACTGAAAGGTTGCAGGTCCCCAGCCTGAACTTGTCCCTGAGGTTGTGGTATAACATTAATACCCATAATACCCTGAGAAAGCAGCAGGAGACTAACCCAGACCTTCCCTCCAGAAATGCCCCGAACCCAGCCCTGACATCAAGTCCAAAGGATGTGGGCTGGAAGAACTGACAAAAGAAACCCCCCACAAAGAGATATTATGGTGGCAGGGACACAAAACAAGACACAAACCCAGAAGAAGAGAATAACTCTGGAATATCTACAAGCAAAGCCTCACAGCTTGGGCACAAATTCAGCTACAGTCCTGGAAAAGATGAAGAGTTTCAAAGAATCTTAAAATGTTTTTGTAAGTTAAATAAGAATGTGCAAGGAAAAAAATGGAAAAGAAATGAGAGCTACAGAAGAAAGAATTGGAAAGAGAATGAACAGCTTGGTTCAAAACTTTGCCCAAGCAATAAATCAAGAAATTAGAATGAGCCCAACAGAAAACAGTGATTACATGAGGCAATGAGAAATATTAAAATGAAGTCAAAAGACTGAAAAAATAAAAATATAAGAGATCTCATAGCAAAGCCTGACCTAAAAAACAGATTGAGGAGAAAACATTTAAGAATCATGTGACTACCTGAATTATAAGACCAAAAAGGGAGACTAGATATCCAATTTCAAGTAATCTTAAAAGAAAACTGCCCAGATTTCTTAGAACCAGAGGGCAAAAAGGAAATAGAAAGAATCTAACAGTTACTTCCTGAAAGAAACCTGAAAATGAAAACTCCCACAAACATCACCGTCAAAATCCACAGCTTCCAGGTCAAAGAAAAAGTACTGACAGCAGCCGGAAAGAAAGAATTCAGGTACCCCGGACCACAGTCAGGATTGCACACAATTGAGCACAATTTATCTACCAGCATAAAGGAGCAGAGAGCTTGGACTATGATACTGCAGAAGGCAAAAGATAGGGACTCATTTATGACCAAGAATAACTTACCCGGCCAAAACTAAGTATAATAGTACAGGGGGGAAAATGGACCTTTAATGAAATAGAGGACTTCCCAGCCTTCCTGATGAAAGGTCAGAGCTACGTAGGAACTCCAAAGTTCAAACACAAGAGTTAAGAGAAACATGAAAAAGCAACTACAAATGAAAAATCATTAAGGGGCTAAATAGGGACAAATTTTATATTAAATTATAGGAAAGTGACACCTATGTCCCCTCTGGATCCTATTGTCATCAGGAGTTATTGAGGGAGTCTAATAAGGCCTGGGAGTGGTTCAATCAATCAACAAGCATTTATTAAGCACCTACTATCTGCCAAGCATTGTGTTATATGTCAGGGATACAAAAAGAGGCAAAAGACAGTCCCTGCCCTCAAGGAGCTTGCAGTCTAATGGGGGAGAAAACATGCAAACAAATACATACAAAGCAAGCTAAATACAGGATAAATAGGAAATAATAAACAGAGGGAAAATGTTGGAATTAAGAGGGGTTGGCTTCCTGTAAAAAGTGAGATTTTAGTTGGGACTTAGAAAAAGCCATGGAAGTCAGTATTCAGAGGGGGGGCAGGGGGAACATCCCAGGCATGGGGGGTAATCAGAATGAATGGATCTAAGAGATGAAAAGTCTTGTTTGTGGAACAGGCACGAGGCCAGTGTCGCTGGATCAGAGAGTATGTGTAGGGGAGTGAGGTGTAAGAAGACTGGAAAAGCAGGAGGGAGCTAGGTTATGAAGGGCTTTGAATGCCAACATAACATTTTATATTTCCTCCTGGGAGCAACGGGAAACCACTGGAGTTTAATGAGTAGAGGTGTGATACAGTCAGATCTATGTTTTAGGAAAATCACTTTAGTGGCTACATGGAGGATGGACTGGGGGCAGGCAGACCACCTGGCAGCTATGCCAATAGTTCAGACAATAGCGTTACTGTAATAGCGAGGTGACAAGGGCTGCACCAGGGTGGAGGCAGTGTCAGAGAAGGAGGCTGTCAGGGCAATCAGACTTTTCCCTGTTCTTCCCTTTCGGGATGCTAAGAGTATCAAGTCTCCCCTTAGTTTGAATGGGTGGGAAACCTGTCTTTGTTTTGGAGTATTTCTCAGCGCTGAGGCCATCAAGAGTCACTGAATTGTATATGATGTGGTGCTGGTGGTTGGAGCTTTCCCACGCTTGATTTCTCATGCTGAGGTGAGCCTCAAGTGCCCCAGGGCCTTGAGACAGGTATATAAGATCTGAGGTTGGCATTTGACTTTTGGGGGTACACTCCTTGAAAGTATGTGAGTGCCGAGATTCTGGGCAAGCTGTTGAACCTGCCCCCCCGGCTTTGTAACCCAGACAGATTATGTGTTGGTGCTTCTCTGGTAACTATGAATTGTGATTTGAATCAGACAAGGTCGGTCTGTTGATGTTTGTAATTTCTGTTTGTTTTTGCCCTTAAGTTCAGGGGGCTGATCTTTTCCCCCTGAACTAAGTGAATAATATATGTATGTTTAATTAAACTGAGATTGTTAACCCCTTAAAGTTGCTTTCCTTAGAAAAGCAGATCAAAGAACCTGTGTTAGTGTCCTTCTGTGTGCTGGTTGTTGTTGGTCTTACACAGCCACAGTAGCAGCTAGCCAGATTGTTGCTACAGAGGCATACTGGAGAGATGCTGCAGAGGTAAAATTAGAGCCCTTGACCATAGCTTGGACTTGGAAAATGAGAGAGAGGAGTCCAGGATAACTCCTAGATTACAGGTCTGAGGGACTGGGGGAATGGTGTTGTCCTCTACAGAACAAGAAAGGTAGGAAGTGTGGAGGGTTTAGGGGGAAAGATAAGGAGTCCCATTTAGGGCAGGTTCTGTTTAAAATGTCTATTGGACATCCAGTTCAAGATGTCTGAAAAGGCAGTAGGAGATATAAAATTACTTCTATGCAACAGCGAAGAGTCTGAGGCAGGAAAGGTGGATTTGTGAATCACCAGCAAAGAAATGGCAATTCACTACATGGGAGTTGATGGAGATCAAGTGAAGTAGGATCTAGGGAGAAAAGGAGACGCAGGACAGAACACTGTGGGATGCCCATCACTAGTGAGTGCGAGCTGGACGGAGATCTAGCAAAGGAGACAAGAGAGGTGTCAGGGAGAACCAGGAGAGAGGGCTGTCCAGAAACCTAGAGAAAAGAGAGTCAGAGGAGAGAGTGACCAACAGCATCTGAGGTTACAGAGGTCAAGAAGAATGAGGACTGAGAAGAGTCCTTTGGATTTGGCCACTAGGAGATCATCAGTAACTTTGGAGACAGCAGTTTTGATGGAAGGATAAGGGCAGAAGCTAGACTGTAAGGGGTTAAGAAGAGAGAGAATGTGGAAGTTTAGCTGCAGAGAGCACAAGAGATATACGATGATAGTGGGGAGAGGGGGGCATGTTTGTAGACTGTAGGGAAGGGGCCGTAGAAAGGGAGAGATTGAAGATAAGTGAGTGAGGATGACCGGGGGTTAAGCAGGCACTGGGCTTGGCACTGGTCAAGAGTGAGATAAGGACGAAGTAGGGCAGAGGGCAGCAGGGACCTGAGTGATGGGATGTAAGAAAGAGGGCAAAGGGGAGAACTCACAGAACATGGCCTCAACTTTTTCTGTAAAACTGGACCCAGGTTCTCAGCTGAGAGGGTTGGGGGAGGGTGGGCCATGGGAGGTTTGAGGAGGGATGAGAAGGTTTGAGAGAGCTGCTGTGGAGGGTGGGAGTGAGTTGATAAGGGGGATGTAGCAGGATTGCCTCGCAGCTGTGTAACATAAATTTACAGTGGATCCTGTCAGAACAGCTAGCTGATTTTCTCCACCTTCATTCAGCAGCACATGTATGTACAGGCTCAAAGACAATAAATGACGGGAATGATTTAAGGCTGGGACTTGGGTGAGTATAATCAACAATATAAGGGGCCAGGGATTCAAGAGAGGAGGATAGTGTAGAGTTGAGTGGCTCACCAAAGGGTCAAGATGGGGAGAAGAGCAGAGATTGGCAAGTGCAGGAGAGATAGCCTGGGAGAGAATTGAGGGGTTGACGGACTGGAAGTCATGGTGTGGATGAAGAGTTGGGCTATGTAAGGGAAGGCAGAGGGCAAGGTAGAAAGCCAATAAACTGTGGTCAAATTAGGGGAATTCAGAATTCTTGAAAATGGAGGTGGCAGATTTTTGGGTGACGGCAGGGCCAAGAGTATGACCATTTTTGTCTGTGACTGAGGTTGGGTGGAGGAGCTCATGGGAAGTTAGGAGGTTGAGGAACTGTGTATGCTCAAGTACCCTAGTATGAGGACAGGAGATGAGGAGAAGAGAAATCGTAAGCCAGGTATCAGACTAATTGTGGAGTAAAGGGGAGTGACAACTAGGGCCACCAGGCCTCCGGTGGGCTGGTTGACATGCTTAGCATTAAGCTCCAAGGAGGAGAGGTTACTGAGTGACAGAGAAAGGCATGGAACCGGATGTGCTAGTGGGGAACAAAGAGTGTTCTAGCTTGCCCACCTCCACCAGAGATCTAAGGACGGAAGGGCAGTCAGGGAGGCCTTGCCATCACAGGGGGAGCCAGCATATGTCAGGAGGGCAAGGAAAGCTGTCGCCTAGGATCAGGCGTTCCAGGGGCACAGTCCACGACTGGGTGGAGTGAGAAACTTTGTTCTGTTCTGAGGTCAGCTCAGTGGCTCACCAAGCAGAGCACTGGGCCTGGAGGCAGGAAGACCTGAATTCAAATCTGGCCTCAGCCACATCTTAGCTGTGTGATCCTGGGTAAGTCACTTCACCCCTGCCTCAGTTTCCTTATCTGCAAAATGGAGATGATTGTAACACCTGCCTCTCCTGGTCCTGAGAATAGCTCAGCCTCAATTGACTAAATGAGATGGTCAGACACCTCGGCATCTGTGCCAGAGAAAACCCCAAATGGGGTCACCAAGAGTCCAACACAACTCACAACCGAACAACCACAAAGGTGCTTACTTAGCACAGTGCCGGGCGCACAGACGTATGAAGAAGAGCTCATCACCACCATCATGGGCACACATCAATGATCTGACAAGAAAGATGGAAAGAGAGAACGAGGAACGCCCAGCAAAGGGAAGGGAAGGAGGTTCAAGGACAGTCATCTCATACAGTGTTTGTTGTTGCTGTCCTTGGTGCTGGAGGACCAATGCCGCCATGACACTGGGGTCAAGGTCCAACATCTCTGACTGGCTGATCAGAAGGCTCTCACACAGGTCGGCCACGAATGGTCCATGTGAACATCTGGAGGGGAGATGTCTCAGTTTGGGCATCTCATGTTTCTTTTGAGCTACTTCACTTCTCCTTAGCTCATAGAGCATAGCGCCTTCTCTGATGCGGGCATGCCATGCTGGGTGGTCCTGTGCCAGGGACTCCATGTCTCATAATCAATTCCAAAGTTCTTAAGAAAGATCTTGAGAGTGTCCTTATATCTCTTGTTCTGACCTCCTGAAGGGTTAATGAAATATGAAGATTTTCCCTGTACATCCATAGGCCTACGTGACTACATGTGTTGTCCTTTCTCATTGTAGTTGGCCACCCTTCTAGGAATATATGGAATTGATCCTGTGGCCTTTGAACACAGACATTTTGCCATATCAATCATGGATGTCTTGCTTCTTTGAACTCTGGCCCACATCCTGTGCTGAGTCAGGAGGGCTCTGGCGCCCAGCCAAAGGTCACCAGGCTCTGGCACCGAGCCAATCAAGTCTTGCCACAACAATCCCTTCTTTGTTTGAAACTGGATATAATCTGGAAAATCCCTATATCCTTTGTAGTCCCCCCTGAGACTTTTCCCAGATGGGATTCTGGGGGCTGAAACCAAGGGACTCCCCAGCATGTGAACCCAGATGTTGGAGCTTTCCCAGTTTGCTGATGTATGTAAATATTTCCCTTACTCTGTTAGGCTTTATCTTTATCTCTCTATATTTCTTTAATACTGCTTTATATTTTCCTTATGTGCAGAATGTTACACTGATTCCAGTTTGGTGTAGAGAGTGGTCATTATGATGAGGTTTAGAGTTGGTAGAGCTGGTTCAGGTGGGAAAGCATTCACTTAGACTTCTGTAGCCATTGGGAGCTTTATTGACACAAAAGCAGCGTGGATCTCCTAGCAAGAAAGTGAAGTGAGACCCCGATATTTGGGGAAGTTATGCTCATATAGAGGTTTCAGAATGATGATGTAGTTTTAGAAGTTTTGTGGAGGCTAAAGATTAGGGATAGGAGGAGGAAGACGGATGACACAAGATAAGGGAGACAGGGGACATTTTATGACCCAGGATGGGAGGAGAGAAGGAATTTTATGGTCCAGGATAAGGGCGAAGTTTTATGGTATTTCAAGATACCAGGAAGAGACTTTAGGACACTTTCAGGTTAGAAAATAAACTGGGGGCTTCAGTACTGCAAAGTACTGGAAAAGCAACTCCTAACCCTTAGGGCACCATTTGTATCCTCATCATTTCCCTACTCAACCACTAGGCAGGAGAAATCTTTTGGAAAAGGGCCGAAGGTCATTGTCTTCAGTAGCTGCTTCCTACTGAACAGGGGTGAAGAGTCCATTTCAGAGGCCGGGAAGAGGTTGAGGGGTGGTCAGCGTGGGGATGCAGAATACAGTGCCCACTGAGTCCAGGGTAGAAAGAAGCAAACCACTCAGGGACATCAAGGGGAGGGGTCAGTATCCTAAGAGTTGAAGGTGGAATTTCTGCAGGCAAGAAGACACAAAGCGAGCCAGGAGGTTAAACAAGCACAGACCAAATGTAAGAGTGAGTAAAAATGATTAATAATGGGGTCAGAATGAGGAAAAGGAGGGAGAGGAAGCATGACCCCCAGGAGGAGGTAGGGGGAGATGTCAGGCTGGAGTGGATGCCTTGCATTCAAGTGGCTGCCTGTAATGTCCTTTGAGTGCTCAAAGGTTAAATTCTATGCAGGGTTTTCAGGGAATAGGAAGAGAGCTATGGGGAGTAAGCTAGGATCCTGGGAATGATGGTGACATGCCCAGCAATCATGTACTCTGCCTTGGCCCACAGAGTTCCCTATTTGGATTAAGGCATTAGACTCCCAGTCCTGGGGATGCAGGCCTAACCCTAGGCACAGGGAGGGAAATAGGTAGGTTAGGAACAGAAGTGGTTTAAGGTGGAGCCCAGAACACAGCATAGCTAGAAAGCACACAGGCAGGTCCCCAAAGTGAGGCGCTTCAATGCAAGTCTTCTTCAACCTCTGGCTGGTCACACCTGCATCTTCTCTCACATCTCACAGCCTGCATCCTGCTTGCTTCATCTGCCTCTGCACTCCTGTCTGCCTCACCGTCCACCCAAACACTTTTGAGAGAGGGACAAAGGAGCTGTCCCTGCCTGAGTGGGGGTGGGGAGGGGAGTCAAATGAGGTTGAAGAAGCATCCAGGGGAAGAGAAGACTGGAACAAACGTCCTTGTCACATGACCGTCTGCAGGTGGGCAGACAATAGTCTAGGAGACAGAACTCTGACAAGCTAGTTCAATATGCAGGACATTAAAAGTGATGTCAGAATAGAGGAAAACAAAGCAAGAAACCAGGAGCCCCAGGAGGCGACTATTTACTTTGGATACATGGAGTTCTCTGGTCTTATTCTTTCAGAAGTGTCCCCTCTGATTCCAGTGCCTTAGGAGGATCAGGTGCCATTGAGGATCCAACTCTATACATGTAAATATAAGTAACAATACTGCAGGTGGATGCTTTCTATCCTGGGGTTCAGTCGTTATCCAGATGAATTTACTTGTAAGAGGCTGATTTTTACTCCAGTTATCATAAAAGACTCGGGAGAATGTGTGATTAATTCCACAACAGTGCATATCAATAACCTGTTTACAATAAAACATGTTTGTGCCACAGGACTCGCAGCATAAACAGGTATTATTTCCACAAACTTTGAATGAAATTGACTTTCTATTAATGCCAAAGCATTCCATAAGTTACCTCCTTCTGAGGAATCTGATTGCGCTGAAATTCTTTTCTCCAACCGAAGATGTTTCTGATTTAGTTTCAGTAATTAATAGAATAACAATCAGGGCCCTCAATCTGTTGTACCAACATCCAAATATTCTCACATCATTTCAAAACATACAAGGACCTTATTCCATGCAGACATATATCTAGTAACAGGCAAATAACGAGGTCAAATACCATTTACTAAGTTGTTTAAGATATAAAAAGGAATACAATCTTCGTTTGACCAGCTCAGAACTTGAACATACTTTATTATAGTAGCTCAGATGTATCCCAGACTTAGTCTATGGGATAATGATTAATGCTGTGTTTGTGCCTTTGTTTCACAAACTTCTTTTCCCTTCGTCTAATTATTCCCGTATCATTCCGAAAGAACGTCCTGTTCCAGGGATTTAATCTTTCACACGGCTGTGCAGGAGTACTAAACTGCCCCGCAGTTTGGGATGTGGAATGACTGCACATTCAGACTGAAAACAGCAAGCTTTCACACACTTGCACTGTGGTCACATCTTTCACTGATTACTTGCTTTGATTACAGAAATTTGACATAAAAAGGAAAAGGACATGATTGGATAAAACAAGACTTTTCCAACCATGCAGTATCAACAGCCTCATAGCCAGACTCAGGAATAGTCAGGTGGGAAACATTCCTTTTTAAAGGAACACAATGGGGAAACTGATCCAGGAGGATCCCATCTTGGGTTGAGGCTAGGATTGTCCTCTCCCATTTTCCGATGAAGACCTCCATCTGTAACAGTCCCATTTTCTCTCAGGAGCTTGTGGCATTTCTCTCAGGTGGTAGATTACTGACTATTGAGTTCTGATGGATTTTTGTGGTCCATCAGACAACTCAAAATAAAATCTGTTACAGTATCACGAGCTTTTACCTCAGAGGGCACGTTTCACTGATCAAAAATTTACCAGGACTCACATCTCCAAATTAAACTTGTCCTCATGCAAAAGCCAGTCACTAGAGATCATTTTTATACACTTGCAACTTCTCAGCAAGCCAAGTTCCTTGTTTAGGAACTCCATGACCCAAACAAGCTTTTGGCAAGTTTACACAGTACATAACTGATACAAAAGTTTACTAATTTGAAACTTGAAACAAACCTATTACCAATCAGGTGACTTGAGTTCTGTTGAATACATTTCTAAATTACTTTACACAGAGAATCAGCATCTCATGATTAACATGTTAAAACTAGAACTTTAAGAGAGCAGGCTTACCCAAGTTTGGAGGCTGGCTATCTTCTCACCTCATGTGGCCTGGAAGATACTTCCAGGCTGTAGCTGCTGCCCCTCCCCCTCCTTTTTGCCAGGTGGGGGAAGGGGAATTTGCAGGTGGAGGAAAGGGTGAAACTCTCTTTTCCTAATCTGATCTGGGATGAGAGGGATTAATAGAAAAACCCAGGACTGTCTGCAATCCTCTGAGATACCCTCTGGATTCAGGGGGAGGGGATGGGGGAAGGGAATGACAAGATTATAAGGAGGTTATTCAAACTCCTTAATGATCCATCTCAAAACTTCCAGAAACTGCTAAGAAGTTTTTATCTGTCCTAACTTTTTCACTTCTATGTCCACTCTTTAAACATTTAGAATGGGGAATCAAACCTTTCAGACTGACATTCACAAGACCAGTGCCCTTTCTTAGGATACCTGAAGCATGAAGCAATGACTCTGTTTTTCTGAAAATACCTATTTAAGGCTAATCCAAGATCAACCTAGGAATGAAACTTAGATAATTCACAGTAGGTTTAGATAGAATTGTTATCAGTATCAAATTATTGCAACAAATTAGCTTACAAATGGAAATTTTGTAGACTTTTCAAAATCACACAAAAAGATTTTGCAAAACATTTCTTTGTAAAAAGTATTTCTCTTTCTTAAAAAAACCTTACAGTTTATCCTGATGTTAAAAGGAATAATCACTAAACTTTCATAAAGTAAATTAGTTGGAAACCTTAAAGATTGGCATTTATCAAAACCAAGTTGATGTAAAATGTCTGTTAAGTATCACAAATCCACAAAGTACCATAAAATTAAAATTCTCAATAATCACAAATTCCTAAGTACTAAAATGTGTTTACCTTGGGGAGGAAGTTTATTTTTTTTTCCTAAGGCAAGAACATACCTAATTAAACTAGCCTTATCACAATAACAAAGTTTACCAGGCCTTTACAAATTTAGTAGTAGGAATTCCACTACACAGAAGACTTTACACAGGGTTGATAAGAATTTATGACTAGATGGTTCAAAAAATCCTTGTTTTAGTTAACAACCTCACAATCTGATAGTACAATTCTTAATCTAGCAACATCTAGATTATAAGAGAAATTGCTTTTCTAACAACACATGTGATACAATTGTTAACCAAAATGCACAATATAAGAAAATTTAGAAATACAACCATACCACAAGCAATTATCATGTATTTAAAACTTGAAACAGAACCAATTAATTACCGATCAGATGACAGTAACTTAGTTGGAGGAGCAAATCAAATCTGGAAACATTTTAATTTCTAAGGCCCAATACTCTTTTGCACTTTAAAAGAAAAAATTATTATCCATAAATTCACTTTTTTTGAAGGTATGTGGTGATAATTCCCAGCTCCAAACAACCTTTTACTTCCTTGAGTTGGAGTTCCCTATCCCTTTACTTATCAGATAAAGAGCATTCAGCTCTCCATTCCCATCATCCTGGGAATTTTGAGCTGCATGTACTAGAAAAATGCATATAAAGTTTTAAGTTAATGACACAGGGTAGAGAGATCTAGAAACTGGGATGCAGGGACCCCCAAAGAAAAACCAGGCACAGAGGCCCACAGGGCACAGAGACTCTGAAACCAGAGCACAGGGACCTCCAAAGAAAACCAGGCACACATGCCCACCTCCCCCAATGTCCCACAGGGTAGGGGAAGGAACAACACAGGGTAAAAAGTCTGCTCAAACACAGCAGGGTGTCTTTTCTTTAAGTTTTGAACACCAAATTTCTTACTAAGCTTGTTTATTTAGAAATCCCCTTCACAATTTACTTTTCTAGATTATATTGAAGTCAGGCTGTGCTACAATGTACCACTAGTTGCTTTCACTTAAGATCTCCTGCCCAAATTTCCCTCCTAGCAGTCTCCCATCAACCTCTTGCTAGCTTGTCCCAAGGTCCCAGGACAGAGGGGAGAAAAAAAATGTGACTGACCCAGTGCAAGGGTGTGTGCCCTTATACAAGGGTCCACAGTCCAACTGACCACCCAGAAGTCAGTGGAGCTTCAGACGCCACTGGCAGTGTCTGGGCACTCCAGGGCTCTCTCAGCCAGGGAGACAGTAGGAGCAGAAAAGTCTGGGGAAGAGAACAAAGAAAAGGGTGCTTACCTTTATCCCACTGCCTAGGAGATCATTGGAGTCCAATTACTATTTGGAGTCCCTATACGGGCCACCAAAATGATGAGGTTTAGATTTGGTAGAGCTGGCTCAGGTGTGAAAGAATTCGCTTAGACCTTCTCTGTAGGCAGTGGGAGCTTCGTTGATGCAAAAGCAGTATGGATCTCCTAATAAGAAAGCTAAGTGAGACCCCAATATTTGGGGGAAGTTATGCTTATATAGAGCTTTCAGAATGATGATGTAGTTCTAGAGGTTTTTATGGAGGTTAAAGATTAGGGACTGGATGAGGAAGATGGATGACACAAGATAAGGGAGACGGGAAATTTTATGACCCAGGATGGGGTGAGACAAGGAATTTTATGGTCCAGGGCAAAAGGAAAGTTTTATGGTATTTCAAGATGAGGCGAAGAGACTTTAGGACACTTTCAGGTTAGAGAATAAACTGGGGGCTTCACAAAGTAGTAGAAAAGCAACTCTTAACCCTTAGGGCACCATTTGTATCCTCATCAATTATACTGCGCAATCTGATCCTAAAAACATAGTTTAAAGCAGCTGCAGGTATCTTCTTAATGATATCATTTGGCATCGAGAACAGGATTGCAAGGCATAATGCCACTCCTTGGGAACAAAAAGATTCTAGTGAGGGCAGCTAGGTGGCGCAGTGAGTACAGCACTGGTCCTGGAGTCAGGCGGACCTGAGTTCAAATCCAGCCTCAGACACTTGACACACTTAGTAGCTGTATGACTTTGGGCAAGTCACTTAACCCCAATTCCCTGCCTGTCCCCTCCCAAAAAAAAAAAAGATTCTAGTGAAAGTAATAAGTATTCCTTGATGAGAGGATTTTGCCCTATTCCTCCCTGGTGACAGAATGTACTAAAAGTACAGGGGCTTGTGAAAACTGGGAAATGAAACTATGGAAGGGAGAACACATTTAAGTAGTACAGTATTTACAAGAAATGTCTTTGGAAAAGGGGAAAATGCAGGGATATGTAGAAGAGGATGGGCATTATTGGTGGGTTACCATATTATGTGTTGGAAGAAAAGATTCAGATGGAAAAGGAATTAGCTGATTTACATAGGAAAATTTCCATATTACTAATGTGTCAGAACTTGATTTTAGGGGATCAAGCTAGAAATCATAACAAAAATAAGGTATATGCACTCCTTACATCTGCGGGACCGGACTGAGACCCAGATAAGCGAGATGGGGATACATGGGATGACACTGAAGATGAAGCAAATTTGGATGAGAAGGCTTTTAAGTATCATGAGGAGAAATATCCTGAGGATGTGGATGCTCATCCAGTAAAGCAGAGAAAACAGGGGGATCAAGGCGGCAATGGTGTTCAAGGAGACAACTGAGGATTTTACCGTACTGAACCGATTCACCCAAAAAACTAGAGAACCACTGATATCTTGGATGGTGAGGATCAGTGATGAAGGGGCCTGAGGAGCATGGGTAGATAACATAGACTGTATGGAGTTTGTAGGTATTAGTCAGAATTCCTTTGTACAACAAGCTTTTAGGGATCACCACAACCAAAAGGTAATTGAATTCATTCTGTTCATATTTTAAGTGAGATATCTGTCCTTCCTAATTTGATGTTTAAGTCAGAATTTATTCATTTTTGTGTGTGTAATGTAATTCAGAAATACATCCAACAGAATTAGTCATCTAATTGGTAATGTGTTTGTTTCAAGTTTTAAACACATAATATTGTTTCAAATTGGTAAACTCTTGTATCAATTATGTCAAGCAACTTTTTCATAATTTGGATGTTATTAAAGTATAAACTGTGTGATAAAAATGTTTTCCCCTTTTTCATAGTAGTCATTATCTTGGAAATTCAGAGCTTCCCCATTCCCCTTTCTACATTCAGTCCTTCAGAAGGACTTTAAGATCTAATGTAAATGGCTTTATTCCTAAACATGATGTTGCCCAGACAGGTCAGGGAAAACGTTGATGTCTCTCTATTGCTAAGACAAGTGATAGGGAAACTGATGTCTCTTTGATCAGGATTAAGTGACCTAAGTCACCTGCTGAAGTCCTCATTTTATTATAGCCCGCCTCCCAGCATGTCAACCAATCAGAGTTGATTGGCATCCCTTGGGAACACCTACTCTTCAAAGGGCATATAAATCTGCCATTTAGGAAATCAGTTTTCTGGTTTACACCTTTGCCTATAGTTAAAGGTCGGAGCTAAAACAATTTGGCTGTCACTTATTAAAGGTGTAAGATTGTTTGTTAATTACGTTATTTGGGGTTACTGTTTTAATGCTAAAATCTAAAATTGTTCATTGATTACTGTGTGTGGAAAGGAGGGGATTGGGTGAAAACCTTATCCAGATTGGTTCTGCCCAGTCAGAACAGTCCTCCTTGGGGTATGGGGGTAGGGAAGCAGGAGCACCGGGATCAGCCCCTCCCTGGGGTCCATTATTTTTTAAACTTACCAAAATCCCTAGAACCATTTGTGTAGGTACAGTCATTAGCCCGAGGAAAAAAGAATTTGTTTTAGTTCTGTAGTTCCTAAACAATGAATTTGGCTTGCTGATAAGTTGCAAGTTTATGTACAACAGAGAGAAAGGATTTTAATGATTGGTTTTTACAGCAGAACAAGTTTAAATTTGAGAAGGAAAGCTGTTAAATGGAATTCCCTACGTCTGTGAGTCCCGGTAAATTTTGTACAACTCCATAAGAGTAAAAATATCTGGCTCTAAGGTGTGATTGGTCAGACTTGCTGTTTGAAGTAAAAGGCTCTTGGAACAGTAACTAATTTTGTTTTGAGTTTGAATTTGGGTATAATTGTTTGCATTAAATCAGTATCTGAGAGAAATACCACAAGCTACTCAGAGGGAATGTGATTCTGTACGGTTAACAGGTGCATGTCTGCATCTAGGAAAAAAATGTGAGGACAATCCTAACCTCAATCCCATTATGTTCATTTGAAAAGGAATGTTTCCCATCTGACTATTCCCAAGTCTGGCTACGAGGTCAAATTGATACTGCATAGTTGGAGAACTGGGACTCTTATCTGAATTCAAACAGCCAAGAATGATGTCACATGTCCCTGCTTTTTTCCTTCTATAGCAAATTTCTATGATCAGAGCAAGTGGTCAGTAAAAGACATGAGCTCTTTTGTCTTACTGGGAAATCTAACATTATTTTTAATCTAGAATTAGAACATATTCAGAAATTTCTGCAAACTGTTCAAGATGTTCCCATTGTTTATAGAGATTATAAGAGCAGTATTTTTTTCCTGTCATCAGTCTCTCACTGTTACCAATGTGAGCATTACAACACCTTTTTGACTAAGAAACTTTGTGCTATCTAGGAATTCTGCAATAACTAGGAATTGTTTGTTATAATACTTTGGGAATTTATGTTACTTAAGGACATTTTACATCAATTTAGTTTTAATGAATTTCAATTTTAAAGGTTTTTTTTTTTTTGCTTTAAGGTAAAAAGGGCTATTATTTTAAAACTTTTCAACTAATTTTCTTCATAAAAGCTTAGTGACTACTTATAAATCTTAAACAGTTTTAAAAGAAGGAGAAATACTTTTAGAAGAAATGTTTTAAAGAAAAAATCTCATGTAATTTTTAGAAGGCCTACTAAACTTTCATTTGAAAGATAATTTATTGCTAAATTAATGTAATGAGCTGTAAAGCAGAAGAGATCTTGCTATTTTGATCGGAATTGGTAGTCATTCCATGGCCTAAGCAAGAATTAAATTAGTGTTTTGAACTTATCATATGTATAAAATTCAATTCCTGAAGTATCTTCCTCCGGGAGTGACTATAATTAGAGAAGGATAAACAAGCTTGTGAAACAAAGATGTGTTATCTATTTAGATGTGAGATTAAAGTCAGAAACCTCTTTTGTTTAAGGCAGTACAGTTATGTTAGTGAAAAGTAATAACTTATGAGCCATATTGTCTTATGGGTGAAATGTAAAGGAAGTTGAATAATCTGAATGATGGGTTCAAGTGATTTGGAAAGATAAATAACGGTTTGATTGAAAATATGGAAGGCAGATAAGAAGGTCTGGGGACAAATGGGGATCATCCAAGCCCCTCCTGTCCCTGGATAGTTGCTCTGGGTGTCTTTGTGCCAATTTCAGGTGGTTTAAGTATGTTGAGAGTATGAGGAAGCATTTTAAGAAGAAAAATTATGTAACTTGATTTGGTAATTAATAGCTGAATCAAATTTGAGATGGCCCTATCTGAAAGATACCAACTCCTATTTACCCCCCTTCCGGTCATTTTCCTCCTATTCTTTTTTGGCCTTTGTCTGCTTAACCTCCTTGCCAGATTTGTCTCCTCCAGATTCAATGCCCTCCACTTGCAGATGCCTACTCAGGCTGAATATCACCCTCGGGACCCAGCACAGGCCAAGTTAGGAATATGGGCTAAAGAACCAACCCCTTGAATGGGACCTCTCAAGGCAGAGAGAGCACTGTATCCAGTCTCAGAAAGAAGCAGTTTCAGAAGCCGAGACCTTCATCCCTTACCCCAAAAGATTTTGGATCCCATTTGTCTGAGGAGGGAATGATGGGGTACTTGTGCTCAGACCCCAACCCTAGGACCACGTATTGTTTATTGTTTTATCATTCTTCAATTATGTATTTTGTCATCTAAAACAAGTATACTCCCACGTTACCTCTTAACATTCCCTAAATCCCTACCATGCTACCAGAGAAAGAGAGCATGATATGACACACTACTTGGTGGAGCAGGAGCAGGTTTGGGTAGAGTAAACAGTGTAGATCTTGAGACCTGAGCCAGCAGACTTCAAAGTGCTGGAAAAAATGTTGCTCAAGCTTTGACAACTAATGCCCAATGGTTACTCACAACGATCCTACCCCACCAAAATACCTTAAATTATCTGAAGGATTTTTTCTGATTGTTCACTTGATAACTAATCTGAGAATAGGTATAAATGTTTCTAAATTGTTCAACTGGACTGCTTGTTCACTACAAAACATACATACCTTGATATAAAGAGAAAACGTGTAAAGATTCACAAAAAATTCACAAAATGCAAAGTCATGGTGTAACTTGTTTTCTCTAAACATACCAAAGACCAAGTGGATTACCTTGGAATTTGAGAACTTCAAACATGAAGATACTTAAACGGTAGGAATCACAACTCATTATCAGACCTTCTCACCTTGCATGATGCGTTTGTTTTGTTACTCTTTTTGTATTGTTATTTTGCTGTACTTCACATATGTGGGAATTACACTGATCATTATAATAGTACTCATTTTTATCTGATTGTGTTACTGCTAGCAATGGTAGTGTGTACTGTGATCACTAGACAGCTGGAGCCCTGTCTACTGGTCACTCATCCAATCTCTGTGATATAACCTCATACCTTGTTTCTAATTTCTCTATGTTTCACGCTGCTTTCCCCTGAACCAGCAGACGGTGTCAGCCTTTCTTGGGTCCCCACTTCTTTACCTTTACCTACTACTTGTATATCTTTACTTCTTTCTTCTAAGGAAGTAAAAGAGATTTTAAGGAAGAATCAGCAATTTCTAAATATACTAATCATCACTGGCATACCAGATTTCCTATTCAAATACAAGTTGCCCCCAAAGTCCCTTCGGCCTACGTGATGAAAACATCAGATCTTGGAGCCGATGATCTTCCTTTTACATCTGCAGGTCTACAGTACTACATATGTTGTCCTTTCTCCTTGGAACAGGGGCCACATTCCCAGGACTGAAAGGTCAGCTTTTACCTGATCGAGTACTCTTCTGGCCACCCTTCTAGAAATACATGGAATCAATCCTGTGTCCTTTTCAACACATTTTGCCATATCAATCATGGATGTCTTACTCCTTTGAACTCTGGCCCACATCCTGTGCTGAGTCCGGAGGGCTCTGGTGCCCAGCCATAGGTCACCTGAGCCAAAGGTCACTAGGCTCTAGCACCGAGCCAACCAGGTGCTAAGTCATGTAGGCTCTGACACCAAGTATATCAGTTGTTAAATCATGCTGAGCCAAAGGTTACCAAACCAAAGATGATGTAAGCTCTGGCACCTAGCCAATCAGGTGCTAAGTCACGCTGCAGCAATTCCTTCTGTGTTTGAAACTGGATATAATCTGGAAAAATCCCTATGTTTTTTGGAGTCTGGGATTTTTCCCAGCCGGGGCTCTGGGGGCTGAAGCCCAGGGACTCCCCAGCACCTGAACCCAGATGTTGGTGCTTCCCCAGTTTGCTGGTGTATGTAAATATTTCTATTACTCTGTTAAGCTTTATCTTTATCTTCCTCTATTTCTTTAATACTGTTCTATATTGTCTTTACGTGCAGAATAAATGTTATGCTGATTCCAATTTGGTGTGAAGAGTGGTCATTACACTGGGCAATCTGTTCCTAAAAAAGTTTCAAGCAGCTGCATGTATCTCCTTAATGATACACCTCTACGTGAGCTCTTGCCTTGTGTGAATTCTCCACAAAATAGTTTTTCTGGCAAGCGTACGCTTGGCATTCGAACAACATGGCCGGCTGGTCAGTTGTGCTGTCCGCAGTAGACTTAGATTGCTTGGCAGTTCAGCTTGAGAGAGGACCTCAGTGTCTGGTACTTTGTCCTGCCAGGTGATCTTCAGAATCTTCCTAAGACAACTTAAATGACAGTGATTCAGTTTCCTGGCATGACGCTGGCAGATTGTCCAGGTTTCATAGGCATACAGCAATGAGGTCAGCACCACAGCTCTGTAGATCTTCAGTCTGGCAGTCAAGTCTAATACCTCTTCTCTCTGACACTTTCCTTCGGTGTCTCCCAAAAGCTGAGTTAGCTCTGGCCGTGTGCACGTCAACTTCATCATCTATATGGACATCCCTGGAAAGTATACTACCAAAGTAAGTGAACTTATCCATAGCGTTCAAAATTTCTCCATTTGCTGTAACCAACGATTCCATGTAAGGACAGTGTGTTGATGGCTAGTAAAGAACCTGTTTTCTTGGTGTGGAGAGTCAGTATGAGGGCTTGCCATGTCCTTTTCAGGGCTGCTCATCCACCTTACGTGTCCACCTGTCACCCAACTCTCACCTGTGGGTGTTCAATTAGACATTTATACAATGGGGGGGGGGGCAGAATGGGAGAAGCATCTGACACTTGAACCTCACTCTCATCTGAAATGATCAAAGGAGGGAAGAATAGATACACACCTCTAGAGTTGGGAACAAAAATATATTTCGCTCAACAGGAAAACAGGAGGGAAGGAGAAGGGAAATTTAAGGCAGGATTAGCCCTAAGTAAAACAAACTCTGAGTCAAGATGTACATAAATATTTATAGCTCTTTCTGAAGAGGCAAAGAATGGGAATCTAGAGGGGGTGCCCTTAAATTGGGGAAAAGCTGGACAAGTTACAGTATGTAAATGTGATAGAACACTATTGTGCTATAGGAAATAATGGAGATGGTTTCAGAGAAACCTGGAAAGAATTTTAGGAACTGATGCAGAACTAGGAAAACAATCGATACAAAGGCAACAATATGGTAAAGAGAACCAACTTTAAAGGAATTAGGAGCTCCAATTGGTTTGATCACCAACTAGGATTCCAGAGGACTCATGAGGAAAGCTGCTGCTGCCCACCTCCTGAGAGGGGAAGGACTCAGATGGCAGGAGACACCTGGACTCGGCCAATGCTGAAATCCCTTCGGCTTCATGATTTGTAAGAGCGCCTATGTTTTTCTTTCATTCTCAGTTTGGGCAGGGGAAGGGAACTGGGGTAGGAAGGAGAGAAGGGACTTTTGTGGATCGATAAAGGATGGCTTTCCATCAGCCCATTATCGTGTGTCTGCCAGGTGCTCCAAGACTTCTTAGCCAAACTCTGTCACCTCATTGAAGGTGTCAACAAACTGATCGTTATACTATTGTGTCTAACAGAGCCTTTCTGAGCAATGGCTGTGGCTAGGCCCCATTCCCTTGCTCTCTTAGCTGAGAAGCTATGTTGGATTGGGGTTTTCTCTGTCTTTGTCAATGGTGTCCAAACACGAGCAGGTATGGAATCAAGCCTGTAGCTTCACGAATTCGTGGACTACAAGTGACACATGCTGACGCAGGCCACTGGTTTCTCAGTATTTTTAGCATGTAGAGTTGGAATGCTCAGATGGCATGTCCTCTGCAGTGGATTTTAACAGAAAAGCTCCCTGCGGATGGGGCAGCAAGGTGGCACAGTGGATAGTGCCAGACCTGGAATCCACAGGTTCTGATTTCAAATCCGGCCTTGGACGCTTACCTGATTATGACCCTGGGCAGTTTGCCTCAGTTATCTCATCTGTAAAACCACTCCAGTAACCCCAGAAAACCCCCCAAAGGAGGACAAAGAGTAGGACACAAGTTAAACTGATTCATCAGTTTAACTTATCATCAGACTTCTCTCGGCCTCTTAGCAGAGGTGAATGTTTGTTACGAATAGGATGCTGTTTATGTTGTTCTTATCTCCTTCCACAAGAGTCAACACACAGACGGTCCCAAGGCTGCCAGGATCCCGGTGCCATCAAATGTACGGCAAGAGTTGGCAACACTCTTGCCAAGGCACTAGGCCCAAGTCTCCTGCTTTTTTAACAGACATTTGCTAACACGTGGAGCAGTCAAATCTCTTCCTTATTAGTTCACATCCTCTTGTGACCTGCACGTCCAAATGAAGGTATCATGGCAGGAGAACAAAAGGTCTGGGACGGCACAATCCATTTCTTGGCACCATTCATGAATTCATTACAGCCCAATATGGTGCTCCATCACCCAGCTCCAACTTCCATCATAGTCCCAAGAGTGAAATATTCTCCAGGAGACAAGGCTGGTGGCCCTAAAGATTCCTCTTGCTTCTTGGATTGTATGATGACTTCATTTCCAGCCAAGGTTACGAGAAGGTAGACTGAAACCAAGTTCACCAATAGATGGCATCACCTTAGAACTTCTCCCTCAGTGCCTGGGGCCTTCATGCCTTGGAACATTCAACCTCACCTTGAAATACCCCCAGTTAAGCTGGCACACTCACTTCCCCACTGGTGAGATGTTCCTGGAGCTTCCACTCTGGGGAGGGCTCCAGGCCAGCCAGCCTTTGTTGTGCTTTAGGCTTGATTCCTGACCTTCTGGGCTTAACCAGGGCCTGTACTGGGAACTTCACACCTCCACACACTCTTCAGGTCCTTATGGTCTGCCGTCTTCCCTCCTTAGACCCTACATTCCTTGAGGGCAGAGACACACGTAGTAAGCCCTTCTTCCACACTCGTTTCCACTACTTCCCCACTGTCCTGACAGAACAGACACTTGGCACTTGTTTGGTGGGTTGCCATAAGCCATCATCTCATGGAGATGAACTTCTCCACACCAGGAGACCCGCCTGTTGCTGAATCTGTACGGGAAGTCTTCCCAAGCCGGCAGACCCCGCCAGAGGCTGCCCTATAACTGTATAACCTCCGAGTACCCAGGATTACCTCAAGGAAGCATCAGACTATAACCTTCTACAAGCGAATGTGTGAAAGTTGTTGTTGGAATTGAACTAAGAATTAAAATCAGGAAATTCTAGTTATCAGGGACCAAGGCATAAGGTACTGAGAAATTAAGAGGGGGCCTCCCTCTAAAACAATCAGACTTTGTGACTGTAAATGTGGCTATCACAAGAAATGCAAGGCTGGCTCAGGAAACATAAAAGAGGAAATTAGGGAGAACATGAACAGCCTGTGTCTAGCACTATCACAGCGAGTAGGGGACAGACGTGCCTATGGGCACTTGCGAGCTCCAGTTTCAGATCTCTGGGAAGCAGTTTTCTGATTTTAATTAACTTTTGCAAAAATACTTCTCCATAAGGAAGAAACATCTTTCTTTAGAACATCATTAAACTGGTCTTCTCACAATCACTCCCTGAATTATCATGTAAGCTGACCTCTGACCTCGAGGCTTTTCCTGCCACCTTCAATTAAACCATTATACTGATTAACATGTGGGCAAACTACTAAAGATAATTAAATAAATATTCCACAAACAGTTTACTATAATTGACCTTTTATTAAAAAAACCTAATTCCAGGGATTGATTTCCAGCACATGTCATTTTATAAAAAGTACTGTATATATATCAAACATTTGTAATGAATCAAACGTCACTGTTAATTCCCTTGAAGAGCTGCCTGGTTCTTTTTAAGGATCAGTTCCAATTAATAAGGTATATTCTACAAAAGAAAATTCCCATGATTGATTCTGGCCTCAGAAAACTTGTTTAAAAATGTTTAAGCTTTCAACAAGCACTCAGGGGGCTCACTGCTGTACTGCAGAAGAAAAGATGATGGAGCACATTTTGGGTGGTGGGCGTTCTTGGGAAAAACTCTGAGTATAAAAATTATCTCTGTGACCTTGAGGGTTGTTCACAGAAAACAGGCGTGTGTACTCAAACTTCACGCTGCTCAAGGGCCACAGGCTCCTGGCTACAGACGTTTACACTTTAAACAGCTCTTTAAAGGAATATTAAGCACTAACAACAATTTTTTTCTTGCTATAATATCCATAATCGAAACGAATAAAACATGGAAGACCAACATTGTCCCACTGTGCTCCTCCTTAAAGGATGTTTTAAAAAGCACACGTTTTGTAGCTCACTTGTGCGGAAAATATTCATGTGCATGAGAAGCTGAAAAAAAAACACCTTTTTACAACATGATCAAAAGAAAGTTATAAATTTTTTTGAAATTGCACTGTTATTTAAAACACTTCCCTCCAGTCAAACCCACTTCTCAGTACAGTTCTTTCTTGGCTGGCACAGGCAGTCAGGTCTAATTGGCAACCTGGGGAGGCCCTTCCGGGATGAGTGAAGTAAAGAAGGTGGTGATAAAGGACCAGGCCGAAGCCATGAGCCCAGGCTGGGGCCCAGCACCGGCATCCTCCCCGGCATCCTCTTCACTCTCATCGTCAAGCCCATCATCCATCAGATGCTCCTTTCAAACCAAACAAAAACCACATTTGTGAGGGACTTGCCCTGCTCAGTGCTCCCTGGAACCCAGGAGGGAAGACGGAAGAGTGTGCTCTGAATCTCCCTTCCATGGGAAATAAAATAAAGACCATGAACCTGGGCGGCCTTACAGAAAGAGGCGAAGAAGAGTCCGAGCTCGGGACTCAGACAGGGACCCATCAAGGTGGTATATCCATCCTCACCACGTGCACAACCTGCTGGACTAGTCTAACCTTAGGTCATGACATTAGGAGGAGGAAACCGAGCTGCCCTTTCTGAAGCCCATGATCTTCTACACTGTGGTTACTCCAGACGCAGGGTAGAATGGGGAAAGAAATAACTATGAGAGACCTAACAAGCCTCTGAGCCAACATACCATTTCTTCAAGGTCTGGATTATTCCCATTCTGCCCATCGTGGTTCACATCGGCATTATTGGGGGCCTGTAGCTGCCCTCCTTCTTGTCTAAAGGGAAGCCATCCAGCTTGGTGTCTATTCAGCAACATAAGGAGAAAAAGAATTAGAAATCAGAAACGGCTGTACCATCTAACAGTGGGTGAAATTACCTATTGATCACAAGTGAAACAATGAGTCCCGACAATTTCCAAGGGGTATCTAGGATCAGTGTCATGGCTCCCACCAAGGGCCATGCCACACACTCCCAGGGGAGAAAGTAACTGTGGTCTGCTTTTGAAAGCACATCAGTTGGGCCCAAAGGCCCAGGAATCTTCTTGATATCAGTGCCACTTCAGAAACCAATGAAAGGTCATCTTGCCCACAAAGACTCAAGCTCTGCCTGGAGGACTTAGTACTGAGAGTGCCATCTGCAAAGGGCTGCTGCACGTGCGGGCCAGGACACAACCAAGAGCACCCAGCAGCTCAGCAGGAAAGGAGCTCTGGTGGAGGGGGACCTCAGCTAAGCCCAGGCAGAGCTTGGCAGGTGATGGTCAATGTGCACACGCGGGATGAATCCTACTCACAGGTAGACAAGCAGCACGGCTCCCATCACCATGACAAACCGGCTGAAGGAAGAGTAGAAGTATACAATGCTAAGAAGGACAGCAGCTCTGGAAAACGTGTACATCCAGTCTAGCCAGTCTCGATTCAAGTCCTCTTCATTGACCACGGGGCCTCCCTGGGCATTCATCTGCACATTCGGATTCAAGCCTCGGTTGTCCTGGGCCCCTGCGTTCGGACCGTGCAGGGGTTCGTGCGCGGGGACGTTGGCCAGGTTGGGAGCCTGGGCAGCAGCAGGTCGGGCTGGGTCAGTATTGGATGTTGCCTGAGCTGAAACAGCAGCTTGACTGAAATAACAGAAAGAAAGATAATTAAAAAGTCATAGTACTTTGTTTGGTCCTTCCTCAACTGAGGGGCCTCCATACATTTCACAGGGAAGCAACCTATGAATAATTATTGTGAATTGTGAAAATAAGTGAAAAGTCATAATGACAACATGAATAAAATTCTGTCCCCCACCCTCAGTCTCAAACTGACTAGGTGACAAGACTGCACTGGAAATACCAGCGAATCCAAGAGATTCAGTGAGACTCCACACTATTAAGTCGCTCTCAAGATCACAATGTAGAGAAAGCACAGCTCTTGCTTTCACCAAACTTCCATTATAAGGTTGGGACTTTTCTATAAATGTAGAGAACAGGGACAAAGTGCCCTATGAGGTCTAAGAGAGATGCCACAATTTACAGTGGGGCTTGGAGGCCATCAGAAGAAAGGACAACTGGGCTGGGTTTTCAGGACAGACTTCCAGGCAGGGAATAGGAAGGGAAACATTCTTGAGACAGGAAAGAGCTGGAAAACAGGTACAGGAGAAAGTAGGAAGCATGGGACTACCTGCTCCCAGATTACACAGGACCTTGAATGCCAGGATCGGGAGTTTGAATTTCACCTCCAAGGAAAAAGGGAGCTCCCTGAGAGTACTCAAGGATTCCAAGCAGAGGAGCAGCCCACCTGGGTCTATTTTCAAGGACCACTGGCACGGCGGGAGTAACACATTACAAAGGATGGATTTGGCGCCCAGGTTGGGGAAGGTGGGTGTGAATGGTGAGTCAACAAAGGAGACCAAGAGCAGATGAAAATCAGAGCTGACACATCACCAAGTACCCAAGAAGGGAGAGAGCATCCAGGAGAGGACAGAAGAGGCCATCCAGTTGGGCAATTTGGAGATCACTGTCTACAAAACATATACAAACACCTACGATATGAGGGTGGACACAATCATTAAATGCTCCTTAAAGAAATGAACAACATAAATGGAAGAACGTTCAGTGCTTGTAGCTGGGCTCTGTCATCTAATAAAAGTGATAGCACTACCAAAATTAACATACACATTTAGCATTTTATGCCCAACGGATACTTTACAAGATAGACAAAATAATGAGAAAATTCATTTAAAGAAACAAAAGACTGAGAATATCAAGAGAAATGATGAAGGGTAGCACTCCCAGACCCCAAACTGAGTTATAAATCGTCAGAACTATTTGGTATTAGTTTAAAAGTAGAACAGTAGATCAACAGAAAAAATCAGACACAGAAGAATCAAAAATAACTGACCCCAATAACCCAAATGATCTAGTAAAGAATTGCTGAGCTGGCAGAAACGAGGTTTGGACCAAAGTCTTATACCTCCTACCTCCAAAAACTCAAAACAGACACATGGCCCGATTTATTAAAGATCACATCACAAGTGGGAAAAATAAGCGTATCGTGGGTAGTGAGTGAATTCTTAACCACACAAGTGACAGAGAGGATCACAAAAGATTCATGCTGATAACAACAAAATCACAAAGCTTTTGCATGAACACAACTAAAGGAACTAGGATAAGGAGGAAAATAAGTGATAAAAAGGGAAAATAAACCTCAAACCCAATTCTCTGATAAGAGTTTGATATACAAGATACGCAGACAACTGAGAGACTTAAGACCAGAAGCCATTCCTCAGTAAAGAACTGCTCAAAGGATAAGAACAAATAGTTCTCCAAAGAACTGTAAATAATTAACGACCATATGAAAAAGGCTCTAACAATAAAACTGTGAAATTATGATAACCAAGCTCGACCTGCAAAAGGGGTATGAGAACCCCACCCCCCACCCCCTTCCCCACATGTCTGTGGGGAGGTGAGCGGCCATGGGAGGGAAGCATGCCACATGCTGGATTTCTGCAATGTGTTGGTTACTTCTGCTTTAAAAAAAAAATTTTAAATTCTTTGTTATAATGGATGGCTTTCTGGGAATGAGTGGGAGGAGGGATCCAGTAGAAAATGGAGATACCATAAAAACCAAAAAATTAATTAATTTAAAAAATACAGTGTCCATTAGTAACTTTGGAAAGAACCATTTCAACTGAGTGATAAGACTGAGAAGCCATTCTGCACTGGGTTAATACGATAACTGAGAGGAAGACACATATGTGTGTATGTCTACATGCACGCATCTGTATGTGGTGCCTACCCCAATGGGGGACAACCTGGAAAGAAGAGTGCATACTAAATCCAGCGTAAAGGGAAGGTAATCTCAACAGGAAAGACACTGGTAGCACAGCTGAGAAAGGGAATCGGGAGGCATTGGAAAAGCCAAAAGGTGGGATCTGAGCTGAACCCTGAAGGAAACCAGGACAGCTAAGAGGCAGAGGTGGCTGAGCCAAGTCTTCCAGGTATGAGGCTGGGAGATGGAGTGGGGAAATACTCCTGGGCTCTTCCCTCTAAGCCCCCAGTAACCTCTTCATCCTCCAAGATCACTTCAGCTCTAGAACTCAGACCTGAAAGATCACATGAGCCCTCGTCGAAGCTCATGTCGGTCCTCTTGGCCAGTGGGGCCCAACCCTTCCTGAGACTGGAGGGTAGAGACTCCTCTTCCCCAAATCTCCATTTAAGGAGGGAACTGAGGCCAGCCTTCTCTTCATTTCTTACAACGCTGCCTTCCTTCCTCAGGAGCTGGCTATCTCTTCCCTTCACCCTCTCTCTTTTCTGCTTCCTTGTGTATAGTGCCTTCCTCATTTGACTGTAAGCTCCTTGTGTGCACATAGTAGGAGCTTATAAAGGATTACTGACTTACTGTTACTGGGTAGGAGAGATGTGGAAGGGAATAAGGTAGAAGAAAGGGAAAGGGAAGAAGGAACCAGGGCATGAAGAGATTGAGATGCCTCGCAGAGGATTTTATATTTGTGGTATTGGGGGGGCCACTAGAGTTTTTCCAGTGGGGGACGAGAATGTAACAGGACTTTAGCGTATGCCCAGACCATGTAAGATAAGATTCCCCACGTGGGAGATGCCAGAGACCTGCTTCTGGGAGAAGGCATTCTTTGTTGGCCTACCATGGGGCTGGGAACAGCCCCTTTACATCAGGTTCCCTTCTTTAATTCTACCTGAAGTAGGCACAGGCTCTCTCTTTGCTGTGTAAGCGGAGGGGAAAAGCCTTTCCCTTCTCCTTAGGCCTTGTGACCCCAAGGACCAGGCTTGAGGTTTGGGTGTGTTTGATTAATCTTTTCAGCTCTAAGTATAGACGTGGAGTACTCAACCCAGAGTTTGAGCCATGGTGACCTTGGTACCCAGGATTCCAGGCCCGAAGTTGCAACCACACCAGCAGAGAAGGCCCATGCTGAAAGCTGGAGAAGAGTTGGACTTGAAATTGGGTGGGACTGGGGCTATGTAGGAATGGAATTAAAAATGCCCTCTCCTCCCTAGAGCCTGAGAGACAGAGTGAGAGAGAGAGAGAAAGAGAGAGAGGCGGGGGGGGGGGCGCATAATCCTCCACCGTGTTTTTATATGTTTACTCATGATACCTCTGAAGTAAATATTCCTTTGTAAAAGCTAAAAAACAAAACTAAAACCAAAAAGCAAACAAACAAAAACCACAACCCAATTCAATGGAGCATTTATGAAACATCTACATTTCACATGGTAAAAGGAATCTGGGACATCCCAGACAGAAAGCCAGGTGGGGGTTTAGCAAGATCTGGGCTCCCTCTGGCTTTGTCACCTTAGGGAAACCCCTTAACCTGTTGGTGCCCCAGGCAAGAGAACATGGTGTGAAGGGTACTGCTAAAGGGAGATCCTCTTACTAAGTTCCCAAACATCAATGAAATCACAGGAATAAACACCAAAACACCATATGGACGGCGCTAGAGACAAACAAAAATTCCAAGTGTCTCAGCCCTTAAGACACTTTACCTCCTACTCAAACAAGAGGGAGGGGGGAGGAACAACACAGCCCTCCTTAACCATCTCCCAGTGTGCCTTGGGGTCCCGCACCCGAAGGGCCTACTCCAGTTCACAAACAATCTTCTAGAGGTAACTGAAGGCTAGTCTAGCCCAGGTTCTAGGAGTTCCTTGAGGGCAGCCAGGTGGCACAGAACACCGGGCTTGGAGTCAGGAAGACTCATCTCTCTGAATTCAAATCCAGCCTCAGACACTTCCTAGCTCTGTGACCCTGGGCAAGTCTGTAAAATGTGCTGGAGAAGGAAATAGCAAACCTCTCCAGTACCTCTGCCATGGAGAGTCAGACAGGCCTAAAACAACAACAAAAAGGGCCTCCTTGAGCTGCTTTCCCTGAAGCATGAGTCTACGCCATTCATCCATAGGATTCTTTCACATTTTGTCCCATCAGTCTACAAGTATCCACTGGGTTTCCTGAAGGGAACAGAGACCTTTTCTCCAACTGTCCTGGGCTTACACCTCCAAGGTCTCCACACATCCCTCTTAGCAGGCACTAGGACAGGCTAGCCTTGAGTCTCACACTTTAAATGGGGCATCTGACGAGGGCTTGTTACAGGTCGGGGCCCACCCCATTCATGATCCACACCCAAGTCACTGTATTTGGTCAGAGCCAATGATTATCACTGAGGGGACTGGCATTAACTTTCTGACTGGACAAGATAAAGAATGCTACCCAAATGGAATGTCTAACTATTCATTTGCACAGAACCTTAAAGCAATGACAACTGAAAATTATTAAGTGAAAAATAACTTACTACTGCATATAATACTGACGGGCATACATCTGCTGCCACCAGAGCATCTGAAGGGGGCTGAATGCAGGGTACACAGGGAATCCAGCTGGAAGAGCTTGCCCAGGAAACTGATCCCCAACGTTTCTAAAAGAGAAAAGGGGTGAACAAATCTCAGGGTTTTTGAAGTGTATTATTATTAAGCTATTATCTTAAAATTCTTCTCAAAATGCAGCTATTTTGTTCCATCACATTTGAGCTATCACAGCACAATACAACACAAAATGCTCCCAGGTCTGACACCATCACTCGAACCCAACAACTTTAATGGAAACAAAGGAAAATTCATTTCTTGACCATAGAGTGGTTAAGTCCAAGTACTAATGACCCCAAACACTGTCATGTCAGCACAGAAGGTAAGAAAGAGCTCTGTCCTCTTCAGCCACTCTCAGCAACTACCAGAGCTCTATTTAAAATCTGGAATGAAATTCGAATGCTTTGCAATTTGCTTTTATTGGCATCTTCTGTGCGGACAGCAGCCACACTTCCTAATATGTACCCCCCTCCCCTACCACCCGGCTCGAAAGGCTGTCCTGCGTCCGTCCTAACAAAGACTTAAGCAGACCAAATAACAAATCATTTGTGTCTAAGTTTTCCATCCACACAGCCCCCCACCTCTGCAAAGGGGGCAGAGGGAGGCCCTGGGGACAGCCTCAGGCACTCCAAGTACACAGCATGCAGTTTTATTTTTTAAGAAATAGTTTTGTCTGTACATTGCCTCTACTTGCCAATACATCCCGCCCCGCCCTGCCCCCCCACCCTGAACAGAATCTGCTTATGACAAAAATAAAAAGGAAAAATTGCATCTCAATAAAACTGACACCAAAGAAACTGGACTCTGCGAGGAGAACTCCCCTCCACCAGAGGGCAAAGGAAATGCTTCCTATAAGGGAAAGAGCTTCTTCCAGGCCTATCATGGCCCTCTGCTGCAGACGCCATGGACACTCTGTGGCCTGCAGACACTGTGTCCTGATGAGGCCTCCCCAAGCTCTGTGTGTCGTCATGTTGTCTGGTTCTAACAGTTCAGTAGGATTTCATTACATTTGTGGATCACAGCTGGTTCCCGCTCCTTTGCTGTATATCAGCATTTCTATCTCTAAGTGACCTCTCTTAAATCCTTCTTCCTAGCAAAGGGGAGCTCCAGGTCAAAGGGGATGCACATTTGGATGAGAAAGGTCCCCAGAGATGATTTTCCCACCACTTGTAACAAATCTGATAGCAAACCAGTGGCTACTGAAAACCACACCACACACAGGGCTGAGTAAATGTTGTGAGGGTGAACTGAAGACAGATCAATGTTTACATTAGCAAGAACTGTGGTGATTTAAGCATTCCCCAATTCCCTGAACCTAAAAATATGTCATAATTATTGCTCTATTAAAGTACTGATCAAGGGGATGCCCATCAACTGGGGAATGGCTAAACAGACCGTGGTATATGAATGTAATGGAATACTACTGTGCTATAAGAAATGAGGAGCAGACAGACTTCATTACAACATGGAATGACCCATATGAACTGATGCTGAGTGAGGGGAGCAGAACCGGGAGATCATTACACATGATTACAGACACACGGTATCTGTAAGGACTAACTTATAGACTTGACTCTTCTCATCGATGCGAGGTTCAGAGACAGCTCCAAAAGACTCACGATGGAAAAAGCTACGCACATCCAGAGAAAGAATTACAGAGTCTGAATGCAGATGGAGGCAAACCATTCACTCTCTTTTTTTTCCCTTTTTTATTTTCGTTTCTTCTTTCTCACGATGCATTCCATTGGTTATAATTCTTCTTTACAACTGGACTACTATGTAAATATGTCCAATGTGAAGGTATATGCAGAACCTATATTGGATTACATGCCGTCTTGGTGGGGAGGAGAGGGAACCCAAAACCTTGTGGAACTGAGTGCTGTAAGCTAAAAATAAAAAAAATAAAGTACTGACTGAGTGTGGCTCCCTTCTTTGGGGGGAAGAGGAGAAGGAGGGGAACAGAGGGGAGGGAAGAAGGAAAGGAAGGGCAGAAAGGGAGGAAAAGAAAAGGGAAAGAGAGGGGGAGAGGGACCAGAAGGACCCAGAAAAGAAGGAGAAAGGGAGAGCTCTAGATGCGGTGAATACAGAACAACTGCCACTCTTCTGGCACCACTGTTGGCCCTAAGGTGGACATGATGCCAAATTCACTTTCTCTGCCCTCCTACCTTTCCTCACTGGAGCAGAGTAAGAACAGATTAATTTTGAAATTGATCCATGTTCATGGGTTAACCCTCTCCCCCTGCCCCAATGGCCATCTCAGCCATCAAATCCATGGCAATCCATTGAACAAAAGATGTAAGAGCGAACGTGGGGCGGGGATTGGTGCACTGGTGCATTGTTGATGAAGCTGTGAATCAGCAGTAACAACTCAAATGATCTGGAATGATGCGACTAAAATGTCCATCCTGGCAGCTCCTTTTGTGATCGCAGTCAACCAACAAACACTTATTAAACACCTACCATGTACTAGGCACGATACCAAGCACTTACGGTACCTAGGGACACAAAGAAAGGCAAACAGCAACACCACCAGTACCACAGTGCCTTTTCTCCCAAAGCTTGAGGTCTAATGGAGAAGACAACCAGCAAACACCATGTCAAACCAGAAACGTACAGGATCGATCCATGACGCCCACTGGGAGGAGCACCAGGAAAGGCTTCTCGCAGAAGCTAAGGCCCAGAACCGCTGAACAAACGATGGACCACGACAGCAGGGAATGTGATTGTGCTGTCAGAAGTGATGATGACGACTACAGAAAAGCCTGCGACAATTTATGGGATCTGATGCAGAGTCGAGTCAGGAGCGCCAAGAAAACAACACACACAATGACAGCGACCAATGGAGATGGAAAGGCCCGGCCCAAAGCCGTCCCGAGCAGCTGTACAGAAACTCCACCACGCGTGGCTCCAAAGAAGGCAAAGGAGAACACAGGCCTCCTCCTCATCCTCCCCAGCACTGACAGGAGGGCCCATCGTATTTCTGCACACATGTTCAGACTTTTTCAACATATCATTCAGTATTACCAATTATTTTCTCTTTTTTCTTTACTGTTACACAGGATGGCTCTCTTGGAGCAGGAAAGAAATACTGGGGGAAATTCTGGTGATTTTAAAAAACTCCCAAAGATAGCAATAAAAACATTAAAAAAAGTTCAGGCCAGGCCATGGAAAGTTTAAGGCAGTGCCAAAGGCTTGGTATTCGAGCCTCGCTATGACTTCACGTGAAGCCAACAGTGACCTGCTGGAATAGGAATGTCCTTCTCATTAGGGGTTTCAATGAAGTATCAGCCATTAGGAACAATTCAATTCTTAATGTGTTTCCCAGGGACTGCTTTGATGTAACACACTTAAATCAGCACAAACAACACACAGCTGCCTCCCAGGGCTGTTGTGAGGACCAAATGAGGCAATGGTTGGAAAGTGCTTAGCATGGTGCCTAGCACACAGCAGGCACTAGATAAACCCTAGCTAGGGAGTTTTCTCCCTCTTTGGTTTAAAGCCTAAGAATCTAGGGAAATGGCTCCCTACCAGTCTTTGTACTTCATCTCTGACCAGGAACCTGTCAATCCCGGGTTTTAAGCTAGGGCCTAGAAGTAAGTAGAAAAAAAAGCATTTATGAAGTACTTACGCAAAACGTGCAAAGAAAGTATTGTGCTAAACCCTCAGGATTCAAATGGAAGAGCAGAGCCGCCCCCTGCTCTCCAGAGCCCCCATTCTACAGGGAGAGAGAACACCCCCAGACTTCACTGCGAGGCCTCAGGGTGTAGCAGCAAAGCAGATGGCTCTTTTATGTCATTCTGCTCATCTGCCTCCGTTCTGAGGTTCCACCACTGCACTGTGGTCCAGACGGCACCTTCCAAGCCCCACGGCTAACACAGGACCATTGGATGGGGTCATAAGACCACTTCCTGGAGCCCTGGGCAGCAGCTGCCTAGCAGCTGGTGTTGGTAGTGGTGGAGGCTGGCCCCTTCTCCAGAGTGGCTTCTCCCTGAAACACGTATGGGCACGCAGCATGGGCTGGAGGCGGGGGAACAGTCATGAAGGCACCATTACTCTCCATGAGACTCGGAGGAGATGATGGAGGTGGTCCGACTCCCATGACACATTCTGCCTCCAGTCTCTTGCTCAGGGATCCGTGCTGCCTGCCATGGACAGCTGGCTCATTTCAATTCTCCACAGGGCCTGCTTCCCAGGATGAAGATGAATTATATTCTTGTATCACTTTTTAACCAGCTACTCACTTCCCCTTCAATGGAGAAAGGTGATGAAGCCAGCGGAACCCCTGAAGGTTCCATTTCTGGCAGCACTCTTACACCGCTTCCTTAGTTCCTTCTGGAAGAAAAATGTATCATGCCCCAAGAAAGACTGATCTACTGTTACCAGGTTAACTAAGTGAAGCCAGCATTCCTCCAATAAATGGTCAAAGGAGACAGCTTCTATCTAAGCCACATGCACACAACAAAAAAATGCTCCAATGGATCAATACTTAGAGAAATGCAAATTAAAGCAACTCTCAAGGTGCTGCCTCACACCCATCACATTGGCTGGAGGGGCTGTGGGCAAACAGACGCACTAAGCCACAGCTGGGGGAGCGGCGCGCGGGCTGCTGCAGGCATTCTGGACAGCAAGCTGCCCCGACTGCCATGAGCCTATGCATACACCCACCACACACAGAAATGGTTAGAGCTACTCTTGCTGCTGCAGCAAAAAGCTGCAAACTAAAGGGGGGCCCATTAATCTGACAGACGGAACACAATATTGTGCCATACAAAATGATGAAATGCTTGTTTCAGAGAAGCCAGGGAAAACTGGCATGGACTGAGGCAGAGTGATGTGAACAGAAGCAGAGAACTGATACAACAGCCATGTCAACGCTGTAATCGGCCAGGATGCAGAGGACTGATGAAGCAGAAGACCCCCCTCCCAACAGAGAAGTGACAGACTCCGTACAGAAGGAGACGTGAACTTCTGGACACGGCCAATGAAGGAATTCATTTTGCTTAACTCTCTCTCACTCTCTCTCTACATATACATCTATCTGTCATGAGGAGTTTTTCTCTCCTTTTTCAGCGGGGTAATGGGGTGAGAAAGAAAACAAATTCTTGTTAATTGGAGGGAGAAAAACTGAAAAGGAAAAAAACGGAGCCCAAGGAGAGCTGGTACCCGCCAGCAAGTCCTCAATCGGCAGCCCTCAGCGGCTCAGCTCTCCCAGCAGCTCTGATGCACTTGACGACCTGTGTGGTGGCCACCAAACAGGTGGATCATCTCCTTTCTGGAGCAGCCGGCTCCGGCTCCCTCCCTTTCGGGAAGAGTCTCGAAGGTATCTCGGCTCCTCTGGCATCTGGTTTGAATGCCTGGGGGCACTTTTCTCCTTTCCCCTTCACAGGTCTTCACCATCTCCTGCTCTCCAACTGTGCCAAGAGCTCATCCTTCCTAGGTCCATGGTCCCCACATCTAAACCCAGTTCTCAGACATCTGAACCAATGGGTCCTTTCTCATACTTGCCCCTCCCACCAGCCATGACCACAGTATCACTCACACCTGAAGGCAGGACACCTCTTTTCTTTTCCTTGCAAGGCTGCCTGTGGCTGCCTTGGTGCCTATGCCCGGGGAGCTGCCAGCCTTCGACACTTTCCTCCTCTCCTTAGCGTCCCTGGATGCCCGCTCCTGGTGGCTCCCCTGGCCCCAAGCAGATGCCCTGTGCTCTGCAGGCCCACCTACCCCTTCTGCAGGATGAGCCTTCAGCCCTTTCCAGAGCCGAGAGAGCATGTAGATCTGGTTTTCTTCCCTTCCATGGGCACATCCACTGGCCCACCAAATTCCTGACTCAGGGTACAAGTCCCTCTGCTCTGAGATTCTTTTTTTCCTTCAAATGTCTATCATTCATGGCTGCCTCTCCTGCTGCATTTACTTCAAAGAGAAATAACCAACCCAAGAGAAACCCAGGAAATGATCATTCTGTTTGTAGACAAAATACTGGTCCACACACATTCCCCAACTACTGGCCCCCAAACTGGCAGCCTGAGAAATGGCCCTGGCCTTTGGCTGATGGGGCATGCAATTTTTCCTAGTGTTAGGTCCTCTTGGGGAGAGGAAGCTATAGTGGACTTCTTGGGAAACTTTCTCCACAGGTGCTCTCTCCAGGACACAAGTACTGGACAGGATGAGGGGCTGACACATTTTCGGTCATCCATCTTGTCCTAGGGGTTCTACCAGATTTGACAGGTAAACCATAAAATCATTCTCAAAGCATAACAATGTGGGTGCTTGAATAATTGTAAATACACCACAAACATCATAAAGGGCTTACAGCCACGTCAGGTGCTCTCTGTCCTTGTCTTCCCAAGTGGGTGTGAGGCACGCGCACAGGAATGTGTGTGTGCGTATGTGCACACATGCATGTAGTAACTGCGACATGAATTCACCTACTGTAACTCACCTACTACACGCAAGGCGGTGTGGCACAACGCATGAAGACCTGGTCTTGACGTCCCCAAGCCCTGCATTCAGGTCCTGCCTATGGCACACTTGGGCACAGCCCCTCAAGGCACTATGCCTAAATTGGTGAAGAGAAGTGGTTCTGCCTTGGCAGATGGCATTTCCTCACTTGGGCACACATTTAGATAGTCCTCTAAAACTTAAAAAGTGCATTTAAGGAACAAATGAGATAGTTGTAAAGCACTTAGCACGGCACCCAGCATATAGTAGGTGATGAATAAATGCCTGCTTCCTTCCTTAAGACTTCAAAGTGCTTTAAAAATATTATCTCATTTTACCCTCACAAAGAGTCCAATACAAGGGAGGCTAACCCGGGGTCACTCAGTCAGTAAGTGCCTGAGGCCAAATCTGAACTCAGATTAGCTGACTCCAGCCCAGCTCTGGACACTGTAGCAGCTCCCAGAGACAAAGCCGCCACAGTCCCCGGCCCGAGGGTAACGTGCAGCTGACAGGAGGGCAATGAGCCGAAACACTCGTTCAAAGGCCCAACTGCAACGTGCAGATTCACTTACCCTTGCATGACGTAAGGAAACTGAAGGCTTTGCTCAGGATTGGCTGGTGCTTGTGGTGAGCTCCGGTACCTCAGTCCTTCGGAGCCAGAACCGGCTGTGGGAGCGAGGGACTCTTGACTTGAAGACGGGGTTGATGATCCCGAGTTATCTGAACTCTTAAAATACAATGTGAATTTTTTCAAGTAAGTTTGTTTCACAGCAATCCCAGGGATTGTGTCTGTATGTTACCAGTACAAGTGATCCTGTCATGTTCCAACAGTTACATGAGAGTGCTAAAGATACCTGCACAAGGCCTTCTTCACGAATGCTGGAGCTGGTGAAGGAGGAAGGCTCCCTCTATGTGGACTGTCATTTAGAAGAACTCTCTGTAACCAGCTCAAGAAGGTCTGTCCCTGGGGCCATGAGCTGGGGAGGGGCAGGGCTGCTAACTGTCTGCCTGACCAACCACAGAATGTCTGTCTGGGGGGGGGGGTCCCTCTCCACATCTGCTCCCAGAAGAACACAGGCAGGACATGATGGAAGGGTTGGCAACTGGGACATCCACTTTTTGTTATGCCCACCAAGCAGATCCAAGCCAGGACAAATAAACTGTAGCAGCACAAGGGCATGTTTGGGAAGGTGGGAGAAAGCGAGGCTGTAGCCAGGTATGCTGGTGGCCGTGGGGAGCCCCTCTCTGGGGTATCTGTGGCACTTTCGCATGGTGGGGGTTTCCTCAGGGCACTAAGGCCCTCCCTGCGGCGAGGACCAGCAAGTCATCGAGTTCCTGCCGTCTGTGCTGCTGCTGGCTCCCCCAGCTCATCTATGCCTTCCCCGTGTCTCTGAACTCATCCTTAAAGCACAGGGATAATCTGTGACATTCATCTCATTTAGCCAGTCCTCGATGGGGACCTACTGAAAACCAAGAGGGTGCCCGGGGCCCTGAATGCCAGGGCAAAGCTAGGCCATGGACACCACCTGTCCTGTATGGCGGGAGCCTAGCATTCAGCAGTTATGGAGTGAGCAGGTGGATGGCTGAGGCGCACCGGGGCTGAGCTGAGAAAGGAGCAGGCAGTCAGGGCAGCTCCCCAGCCCCTGCCTGTGGCAGCACTGAGAAGACCACTTCATCCATTTGTGTACAATGGCAGGAACAGTGGTCTCTGAAAGCCCAGCCTCGGTCCTTTCCACAGTCCTGACAAGGGCTGTCTTCACCGTTCAAAGACAGGAGGAGGGGGAGCAGATCCTCTGTTTGAGGAAGAAAGCTCCATGACAAGACACAAGCTCTTAGCCGCTCAAAGCTGGCAGGCCAGGAGTCGGTGGGACTGCAAGGGCTCTGGCACCCCTATCTGGCCCATGTCCTCTCACTCCTGGGGGTGCTAGAGAGATTATCTAATCCAAAGACCTCACTTTTCAGAGCAGGAGCTGAAGCAAAGGGGGAAGGAATCAAGTCCAGGGCTCTTCTGCCCTCCCCTCCCCACACCCTCCTGGCTCTAAGGATGGCAGTCCAAGGGCCTGGCTTTAGATGGACATGCTCAGGGTTGGGAGGCCAGATGCAGCAAACAGTACCACACGACCCTAAAGGATACAAAGTATGGCCAAGAGGAAAGGCAGAGTGTGCCTGGGAGGGGTGCAATGAGGCAGAGCTAAGCCCTCGGGAGAAGCTGCCAGCTTGCAGGATAGACCCCAAATGGTTCTCCACTGAGTTACCCAGGGAGGCAGAGTAATCCCCCATCCTCCAGGAAGAGGTAAGGGAAGGCAGACCTTCACAGGAGAGTAGCAGTTTCACATCTAAGAATGCAGAAGGACGGTGAGTGATCCTTGCACCGGCCTGTGGTGGACCTCAGGAGGGAGCAAGAGCATGCTGGTGAGCCCTCTGCAGCTGGGCAAGGCAGATGTGGGGAAGTCTCTCCCTGAATGGATATGCTGATGCTGCCCCGTGTGGGGTGACCCTGGGGAAAGGCTGGGCTTTGGCTGCGCTGGGAGCTGCCTGCAGTCCTAGGGACAGAATTCTCGGCCCCTCGGCATTCTCTTGGCTATGTCTATGCCAGAGGCCAGAGGACCCTGATAAGCAACAGGCTAATGGTACTCATTAAAACAAGGGAACTGATTCCAAAAGATTCCTGATAAAAACGGTATCCACATCCAGAGAAGGAACTCTGGAGTCTGAATGCAGCTCGAAGCACACTGTTTGCGCTCTCTTCTTTCTCATGGTTTTCCCCTTTTGTTCTGATTCTCCTTTCACAACAGGACCAATGTGGAAATACATTCAATATGATTATACACGTATGACCTATTTCAGACTGCACCTCCACCATCCTGTGGGGAGGGGAAGAAATTTAGAAGTCAAAATCTTATAAAAGTGAATGTTGAAAACCAAAAAAATAAAGACACAACTAATAAGCAGTTGGTAAAGGCCTGGCAAAAAAATAACCTAAAATGAGATAACTATCTGAAGGAGAAAATGGAACTGTCCCTTCAAGGAGAGGAGGTAGGCCTGTTTGGGGCCACAGTCTGGCTTCTCTCCTCTGGGACTGATGGAAACATTGGACCAGGACTCCCAAGTGAGAAGTTCTTAAGATAACAATCAATACCCTACTTTTGTCAGATTTTGTGACAACAATCCTACTCCAAAAATTTCTAAGTGTAAATCTGGTTTTAATCAAAGCAAATTAAAACTTAACTTTGGTTTAGGAATTTCATTACACTCTCTGAGTCAATCTGAAACAATTTTGGCGCTAAAAACTAGAGTCTGGGCCAACCCAGCCTAAGTCATTAGGACACAGAGTGGTCCTCCCTGGGGAAGCCTGGAGGCAGAGGGTACTGCAGCCAACACCTACTACAGTCAGGCCAACACACTGGTAAGGTAAAAACACTGCCCTTCTGAGGACAAGGCGGGTTAATATTAAAAAGTAAATCAGGCCCTAGGGTCCCCCTCAAAATCAGCACTTAATAAAGTAAAATATTAAATAAGTGTCTGAAAATTAACCACCTGTCATGACCAAGAGCATTCTCCCACCTCCCTAGGGCAGGCACAGAGAAGGCATAGCCTCTAGGCTCTTTCACCTTGGGGCTTCCACATGAGCCAGTCGGGATCCCAGGGGAGTAACCGTTTACTGAGCTCTCAACACTGTGGTAGGTCCCAGGGATATGAAGACAAGATAAAAAAGGAGCTGTGCCTTCCCAGCACTTAAGCTCTTAGAGGAAAACAGCATGTCCAGAGGAGGTACACAGTGAGTAAATACCAAGGAATCTGGGGGAGATGAGCACTCCTGACCAACCAGGGAGGTAAAGAAAGGCTTCTCACAGGATAGGCCCCGATGCTGTTCTGGGAAGGGTTGCCCTTGGTCCAATTCCATTTCCAGGGTTTGGGGTTGATGAAAACCAAGAGCCTTTTTTCACCACTCTCCCCTCACCCCGCCCCCTACCAGCCAAACACTCACATAGCTGCTGATGGAGGTCGATGCTTCCTCACTGCCTCTCCGGCTGCTGGGCTGTGGGGAACTGGGAGGAGTTCGAGAAGCACAGACCAGATGGACCATATGATATTCATCTTGCTAAAATGAAATAGAGTGGAGATAACCAAGCAATCCTCAAAAGCCTGTTGTCCAGAAGGTGGGCGGTCAGGCAAGAGCAGCAGAGGGAGTGAAGAGGTGCTTCCTGCCTTCCTTGCTTCTCCCTCAGGTATCTGAGTCCCTGATCTTCTGAAGCCCAGAGGCCCTACAGCATCTCAGAACAGGCCGTGGATTCCCACCCCACGCGGCTGGAAGCAAGGGCTGCTGCCAGCCTCTGCTTTCACCATCAGAAACACTCCCAGGCCCCGAGAATCAAAGCTGACATCCTCTCACTTTGGGGAGCAGGCATATCCCAGTTATGCAAGCAAAGCACGTAAACTATAATTAGGAAAGAAGTGCAAATGACTTGTTTCAATGACCTTCCCTGGGCTTTAGTTGGCAGCAGGTCACTTGGAGACAACAGCTGCCAGGAACCTTCACTAGAAAGCCAGTGAGGTTTGGTGTAAAACTGTAACTCGAACACAGTACTCAAGAGTATTCAAAGCCACCCCCCCCCATCTTTCCCCTCACTTGACAGGGAAAAAAAAAAATCTAGAAACTGATCAGCTGCTAGAAGAGGGTGGACAGCTGCTTTACCCTGGAATCTGAGTGAGGGGGAATCGGAGGCTGGGGGCCACAGCCCAGGCCCGCCTGAGTCTCTAAGACCCCTCCCAGCTTTCAACTATGACCCTATGGACATTCCAAGAACAGCTACTCAGACCTACAGAGGAACCGGTGAGAAAGAGACAGAGGGAGAGCATGCAAAAAAGGAGAAGAGAAAAGCAGGTGAGAGGAGGAATGGGAGGGAGAAAAGGAAGTGGAGAAATGGTGGGTGCAAACAGCCACAGAGAATGGCAGGGAGAGAAGATCTGGGAGAGGGACAGGGCGGGGGGAGGCCATGAGGTCTCGAAATCTGGCCAGCTCGTGGGGCGGCGGCCATTTGGGGTACAAGCTTGTCCGCGCCACAGAAATGCATTCCCAAAGAGGCAGTGGGAGGATGCTGGCCTGGCGCAGAGCACCTGGGGGCCAAGCCTGTTTCTGATGCCTGTGGAGTCCCTGTGTGCCTGGAGGCAGCTCACTTAATTTGTGGGGAAGGGGAGCGGGATGATGGGCCAAGTGGCTTTGGAGACCCCTTCTCCATAGGTGAGCTCTCAGGGTGTGAGATGTCAGCCAACGCCACCACTTCACCCTCGTCCTGGGAGACAGGGATGGACGGGAACAAGGGCACTGGCCTGCCACCCACTGGGAAGGACCCTCTCAGGCCAAAAGATCTCAGGAGCCAAAGTAGGCCTTCCATGACCTTCATGATTGCCACAAGTTAAAAAATACTTGGGGGTCTCAAACCAGGAGTTACATATGTAACAAAGGATCCCCTCAAACCAGAGTCATATATGGCTCCCCTACATAGTAATCTACATCTCAGCTCGTTGACCATGTTACTGTTAAGGGCCAAATCTGACTTAGGTAATGACTAATGAGATTTTACTTCAATTTCTACCTATATTCAGCACCACTGAGCTGTCTCAGCATCTCTCATTGGTACATTGAGAAATCAGATGAGGTAATTTGGGTGGGTCAATGCAAATTCATCACCAGTGGAAAAACCATGCCTAGCCCCTCATGACAGAGTTGGCAGCACACTATTTTATATCCACACATATATGAATCCGCACATACGTAGTATGGCTGGCTGTGAAAGGAAGACCTCACTGACTAGTCAGCAAACTAATCTGATGGCTTCTTATGACTTCACCAATGCTCCCTATCCTTACCACATTATTCTAAAGGAATAATTTCAGGTTCTTTGAAAATGAGAACCTAAGAGTTGGAAACCTCTTCACACTCAAGAGCCCAGCCCCTCTCAAAAAGAAATATAGTAAACAAACTTATCGAACCATGCTGGAAGAAGACCTTACTTTTCTGACAATGTCCTTCAGCTGCAGATGGTCGGGAAGCAGTCGGCCAGAGTACACCAGTCTTTGATCCTTTGTAGACTAAAGATGGGACAAAGAGAAGAATTCAGCTTCCTCTAATTAGACGACTTTACAGCTGCCAATAACATCCCTAGGTTCATGTTACACACTTTTACAGTATTAGAAAACCCCCGATACAGGCAGAGCCTAACACCGTAACAGGCTCCACACACACAAATTAGTTGAAAAAATGCCGGGAACAGCATTAGAGCCACAGAAACGAAGCTGAGCAGGCCTGTCAGGGAGGAAGTGTCCCAGCTGGATTCAAAACATGAAGATAGGGTGTAGTTAAAATGTCTATATGGCTTTACTGAAAAAGAAACTTGGGCAGGGCAGCTGGGTGGCACAGTGAGTAGAGCACCGGCCCTGGAGTCAGGAGGACCTGAGTTCAAATCCAGCCTCAGACACTCGACATACTTACTAGCCGTGTGACCCTGGGCAAATCGCTTAACCCCGATTGCCCTGCCTTCCCCCCTCCAAAAAACAAAGGGACACTGAGCAAAGCACTATCACGAGGGACACGCTTACATAATTTCATCGTTTTGTCATTCCAAGCCCGACCTAATGAACTATTGACAGCTAATGATAACAGGAGCTGGCATTTCTAGAAAGACCTACTATGTGCCAGGCATGCTATCGATAGGATCCCATGTGATCCTTACAGTAACCCTGGGAGGCAGGAGCTGTTATGATCCCCATTTTCCAGGTGACGAAACAGACTAACAGAGGCTAAGGGACTTGCCCAGGGTCAGACAACCAGTAAGTCTGAGGCTGGATCTGAACTTGTCCCCCTGACCTCCAACCAGCGCGAGACTATCCAGGTGACGGACGACTCACAACTTCAGCCACACAAGTACCAACTAAAAACACGTGGAAATCTGCCTTCTCACCTGCACTGTGAATATACTGAATTGACCATCATTATCAAAATGACCCTCCACCCCCAAAGTGGACAGAGCAGTAACTAATTTTCTAATGACGGGGAAAGTGGGAAGGTGTCTGAAGGTGTGCTCCCTTAGAAAGTCCCTAAGTTGTACAAGCCCCGGTTCTTTTCTCCTTTCGTATCAAAGATAACAAGTCTTATCGATGCCTGAAACACAACTTAGATTGTTTTCATTTGATCTTTAGTTAACTACACAATGAGATGTTGGAAATGACCTTCCCAACGTCAACCTTTCACTAACCCCACCCCACAGGTATGCTTAGTCTCATACATTTTTGACATAAAAGGGGTATGTAAATTTGGGACAAGATGAAAAAAGTCCCCAAGAGCCAGGTGGCAATATTTCGGAGATGACAGGACCAAATCCATTTTATAAACTTATTAATATTTCATATTTTCATTTCTATTTGTTTTATCCATCTCCTCTCCCTCCTTCAATCTTTTAAAAATTAACATCACAATAAATATGAGTTTCAGAGGGAGAAGGGTTTATCAGTAGGAATAAGTCATGCGGACAGGGACTGGGGCTAGGACATCAGGGCATTGTGGCGGACTCAGAAACACTAGATTCACCAAGCTTTCAATAAAGTCTCTCGTGTATTCTTTGTGGACAATCTGGAGAGCTTCAGGGGGCACAGTTCCCTGCAAGTGGGACAGCCTAAATAAGCAGACCCAAAGAATAATCACTAATGGAGACTGACATCGGCTTGGGAGGGCTCTCTTCTTGCCCCAGGCCATTCAGGACCCAACAATGGGCTGACATAGGACGATGAAAGTCAATCTGAGAGGCAAAGGATGGGGAAGCCTGGCTACAGGACAGACGCATCCTGGAAACAAGGCCAGCATCAACAACGGAACCCAACAGTGTCAGATCGGGTGGCTCTGGGTGGTGTCCAAGGACCCTTCTAACATTTAGGTCCTATGACTATGCCTGGTCTAACCTCAAAAGCAAGCAAGATTTTTTTCAGCATGAGAAATAGAGTGGCAGACTGGAGAAAGGGCCAGCCAGGGTCAGGAGGGCCTGGGTTCAGTTTCTGCCTGACATGAAGTAGCCTGGCCTGGTGAGCCAGAGCAAGTCCGGGCACTAAGATTAGGAATCTCAAGCAACTTCTGATCTGCATCTGGGGAAGGGAGCGTACACAGGAGCTCCTGGACCCCTCACAGTATACACCTGCAGCCAAAGACCCTCCATGGTTGCCTCTCTGGAAAAGGAAGGTAATGCCTACTGTGTGCTAGGCCCTAGGAATACAAAGACCAAGAGGAAGCAATGCCTGCCTACAAGGAGCATTTATACACCCCAAAGAGAGAAGTTGACTGTGGCAGAGGGCCTTGGAGTGGACGAGGAGGAAAGGACAAGAGGGGCTTCATGGAGAGAGGAGCTGGAGCTGATTCTGGAAGGAAACCAGGGCTGAAGGGCATGGGTTCTAGGCAGGGGAAGCAGGCAATGACCCCTAACCTGAAGAGCTCGCAATACTCGAGTCTGAGCAATGGCAGGAAAGCCAGAAGTCCAGGACCAGAAAAACATGCATACCAAGACTGCGCGGGTCGCTAGGGGCCAGCTTGTGAAGAGTTCGAGGCTTGCCGGGAGCCGCTCTGGCCCTATCGGTCCAAGGTAGATGGGACCTATCTGTGTTCTTGCTATCCCAAAGTGTCTTCCCTTACCCAGGGGAAAGTTCTCGGAGGGTTTTCCATTCCTATATTGGCTCCTATGAGTCCTTTGAGTCTTAAGCAGTTTTTTGTGATGGGGGAAATAAAAGCTGTCCCATACCCAATGCCCGGATTGTCTGATGAGTGCCTGTACAAAAATGGGAGGCCTTTTACTCACACTTGAGGAAATACAGACTCGCCACACCTAGATTTTATTTTTGTATCTCTCACATTAAACTCTAGGGTGGGGGCATGGGCCAAAGACAAACTGACCCCTTTAGGGTTAGGACCTAAGGATCTGGTCTGGCATGCGTTGGCCCAGAGCTAGTGGGGGAAGGCTGGTCATCAGAGGATCGCCGTCTCTTTCTAAACTGGAATGTGGGGGAATGTAGGCCTGGGCGGGGCACACAAGATTAACAAGTTGCTCCCGCTTGGCCAAAAGAACACCATCATACTGCATGAACAAAGCATTATTCCCAAGTTATCTGGCTTCCCTGTATTTGGCAGATGCTCAAGACATCACGGATAACAGAACACAAGCAGCACAGCAACATCTCTCTAGGAGACAAGAGTCACTCTTCAGAGTCTAATTTCTCGCTATAATGAAGGCCTGCAAGTTTTAGGAGAAACAAAGTTTCCATTTAATTTTTTAAAATTCCATTAATTAGAAAAAAATTTCTGAACCTAAAATGCCCAAATTTGGGCTCATACTTCAGTTTTCGGCTACTAACTTACCAAGTCATCAGGCAAATCAGCAGCAGCCGTCCTAGCCTGCCATCTCCGAGACCATCCAAGCGCGCATAGTGCCACTCTCGGGATCTCAGTTGGGAAGGGCCCGCAATCTCCCCAACTACTCTCAGTGCCAGCCAGCCTCTGTCGGCCCCCTCCAGCCAGGAGGCACCTGCGGCCTGTGGGAAAGCCCCCTCGTGGCCACATTTTCCCAACATTCAGCTCGGATTTGTCCCTTTACACATCCACCCCGTTGTGTTGGTAAGCAAAATGGGCTCTTAGCACTTAGTTCAACCAAGTGCCCTTGAAGAGTTTGGCCTTTGTTTCCTTTGATTAATTCGGTGTATTTCACTGAGTCTTACTAGGTGCTAAGCCCCAGACCCAAACCCCTATTAGGTGCTAAGCCTATGTGGGTACTAAGAGGAGGTGCTAACTCAAGAGCCAATCACAGGAGCCTAAGTCCTGGTCATTCAGATGACGTTTCATGATGTCAGAAATGGCAACAGAAGAGAAGACAGAGCCTTTTGCTCAGGGCTCTCACTCTTGGTGGCGCGCTAATGCAGAGACTTCAGGCAGCTGTAGCTAAGAGCCCTACAGCTCGTAACCCAGATGTTGGGACTTTGTTAAACTCTGGTAACTATGTACTGGGATTTGAATCAGACAAGGTCTGTCTGTCGATGTTTGTACTTTGTATTTTGCTCTGAAGTTAAGGGTGCTGGCTTTTTCCCCTGAACTAAGTGAGTGATATTTGTATGCTGGATTAAAATAAGCTTGTTAACCCCTTAACGTTGCTTTCCTTAATAAAGCAGATCAAAAGAACTTGGGCTTTTGCAGCATGCTTGTTGTTGAGTTTGTGTTGGTCTTTCAGCCCCACAACAACTTCTAGCCTGATTGTTTCAACACTCGTGTGGCCGGTTCTTGTCTCTGGGACTGAAACAGAATGAGTGTGAAAGGCTTCAGAGGAGACAGCTATCCCGTCCTTCCGCTCAGTATCGACAGCTCCTTCAGCTCATGGTGGCTGAGGTTCTGCCCGCCTCCTCTCAACGTCCCCCCAGAAGCAACTCTCCAGAGGTGAGCAGAGGGCCTCTTGGCTCTGTGTGCCTTCCAGGAAGCAATCTGGACCTCTCTCAATGCAGTCTGAGGTCCCAGGACAAACCCAATGGTGGATTCATCCCAAGACACCAGGCCACTACAGCCACAGATCTCTTCTTGGTAAACTGCTAAAAATGCCATCCCTCATCTTGAGTTTGCCAAATCGATTCCTTGCTAGCCCTGGCATTCTGAGTCATCACCTGCTGAGGGGAAAAGTGACTTCAAACCTTACATGTCCTCTGCACACTTCATCTCCGGACCAGGCTCTTCTCTGCCCTTTGGAGACCCCAAACTCAACCTCTGTTAGCAAACTCCTCCCATCTTCCTGGCTCTCTTCATGGAAGACACTCCTGGAGGTCAGATCTTCCCGGCTCCCCTCCTTCCCCCCACACCACCAGCCCAGAACTCTCTCTTCCCTTCCACTTCCCCACTGTCTCTGCCACCACTCAGCAACCTCTGCTCTCCTCCCATGAAGCCCCCTCAGTGCTTCGCTCCATATTTTAGCCACAGCCAAACATTTATTAAGCACCTACTATGAGCCAGGCACTGTGCTAAGCACTGGGGACATAAGTGAGAAAGATGACCTCTGCCCTCCAGAGGCTCATGAACACAACACACACAAAAAAGGGGAAAGGGCAGGAGAGGGCGTCTGGCACATTTCGGGGAGCATGATGAAAGTGGGAGCAGAGCAGGCAGGAGGGGAGGAGAAACTGGCTGCTCTGGGAGGCTCCACCATCCACCCTCCAAGCCACGGGGCAAGATGAGCCCAATGAGGGCAACTGGGGCACAAGGCTACCATGCCCACTGCCGTAGAGCACCTGGCAAGCCTTGAAGCACTCTCCTAAATGCCAGCTCTGATGCTCCTCCAAGCCCCCTCCCTAGCTTCCCCACTGAGGGCAGCCAGGCTGCATGTTACTGCCTCAAGCGCCCTATGCTGTGAGCCATTCCTCCATGAGCTGCCGTCTCTGAGGCAGAGGGGTATTCCTTCCTGCCACAGTCAACCAACTTCCAATACTTACTAGTCGTGGGACCCTGAACAAGTCACTTAACCTGCCTCAGTTTCCTCATCTGTAAAATAGGCTTGTTGTGAGGATATTTTTAAGCATTTTGCAAATCTTACAGTGCTACTCAAATGATCTCAATTAACCCCTCTACCTGTGCCCTTGGTCTCATTCTCTCCTGTCTCCCCCGTCCCTTTTCTTGTCAACTTGTTTTTATCCACTGGTTCCTTCCAACATGCCCCAGGTCTCCACTATCCTTTTAAACAACCAACCAACTTTCCCTGGACCCAGGCAGGCCCACAGCCCAGTCTCAGGCTCACAGTCAGCTTCCTGGTGGGCTTCCTCCAGCCTCATCTCTAGCCTGGACCTCCTCTTGCTCAAGGCCACTTTCTGGACACCACGTGGAGAGCCCAGAGCCCATTGGGTCTCTGCCTGCCCAGCTCTCTCCTGAATCTCCCCTCCCCACCCCACTCCGCTCTGCTCCCATCTCACGTCTTGGAGTGAAGAGCTTCCCGGTGCAGTGGGATGCTGAACCTGGAGTCAGGCAGACCTGGGTTCAGATCCTGCCCCCGACACTCAGGAGCTGCAGGGCCCCTGGCCTGTTACTTCCTCTCCATCTACCTCAGTCCCCTCAGCCCTAGCTCTACCTTACAGAGCTGCTGGGAGGCTCCAATGAGAATCACGGCAAGCGGAGGTGTCCCCAGTGCTTCAGAACCTGATTAAAATGTCACTGGGAAATGATGGACAGGACAAGCAAAAATACAACAGAACACAGACAATACTAAGGCAGCTAGGAGGCAAAATGGATAGAGTGCCAGGCCTGGAGTCAGGAAGACCCGAGTTCAAATCCAGCCTCAGACACTTATTAGCTCTGTGACCTGGGCATGTCACTTTACCCTGTCTGCCTCAGTTTCCTCACCTGTAAAATGAGCCGGAGAAAATAAAAGGCAAAGCCCTCCAGTATCTCTGCCAAGGAAACCCTAAATGGGGTCGTGGAGAGCCGGACTCCACTGCACAAGAGCAATGCTTGTACGTGCTGCCCACGGGGATCCTCTTCAGGGCACATTAGTGACCCCCATTGCTTTTTTTCCCCTTCTTTAATATTTTTATTTTAAGTTTTGAGTTCCAAATTCTACGCCTCCCTGGGATGGTAAGCAACCAGATACAGGTTATACATGTGCAATTAAGTAAAACATTTCCATATTAGTCATATTGTACAAGACTCGAATAAAAGAAAAAAATGAAAGTGAAAAATAGCCTGCTCCAGGCTGTATTCAGACAGTACCCACTCTTTCTCCAGAGGCAGATAGCAGGCTTCATCATCAGTGCCTTGGGACAGTCTTGGATCACTGCACTGCTGAGAACTGCCAAGCCATTCACAATCCTTTGTCGAACAATGTGGCCGTTACTGTGTATGACGTTCTCCTGGTTCTGCTCACTTCATTCAGCATCTGTTCCAGGTTTTTCTGAAATCATCCTGCTTGTCATTTCTTACAGCACAACAATCTTCCATTACAATCACACTCCACAGCTCACTTAGCCATTCCCCAATTGACGGGCATCCCTTGATCTCCATTTCTTTGCCCTTTTTTGGGGGGATGTCTTTGGGATACAGACCTGGTAGTGGCACTGCTGGATCAAAGGGTATGCACAGCTCTCTAGCCCTTTGGGCATAATTCCAATTGCTCTCCAGAATGGTTTAATCGGTTCACAACTCTGCCAACAATGCACTGGTGTCCCAGTTTTCCCATATCTTCTCTAGCATAATGGCCCTTGTTTCTATCTGAGTTTGGCACTAATATAATGTAAGGCGCTTTGCAAATTTTCAAATGTTAAATGTAAACCCTTATTATCTGTAGTCACATCAGTAATCTGGGGGTTCAGGTGACTCCCAAATCTCTACAGCCCACCCGAAGCCATCTCCCTAAGCTCTAGCAAGCTGCACCACCTCAGACACTAACTGGGGGGCCATGGACAAATCCAACTTAATCTTTCAATGGCAAACATTGGTAAGAGAGCTTGAAGGTTGGCTAGGCACTTTCCAAATAGGACCCTGGGAAGTAGGTGCTATGCCCATCCCCGTTCTAAAGATGAGGAAACCAAGGCAGACAGAGGTTGAGTGACTTGCCCAGAGTCAGAGTTAGTTCTTCTTGACTTCAGGCCCAGCTTTCTTCTAGCTGCTATGATGCCACTTCACAGCCTATCATGGCCTCAGTTCCCTCATCCACAAAAGGCATTTCTGGGAAGATCAATGAGAAAGTGTACACCTGGCATTCTATTCTGTCTCACTGACATCTCGAGTGCACATAGTCCAAAATGGGATCTTCACCATCTCTGCCTAAACCCGACACTTCTCCTCTTTTTTCTCGTAGTGTTCTAGGTCCAATCTCCACGTAGCTCTGTCCTGATCACAGGCCCAGTTTGGCCCATTCTCCCACCTCTTCCTTTCTGTCTCCTTCTCCCACTCCAGCTGCCACATTAACACAGCTGTTGTGGGTTCAGTGCCGACTTCTATTCAAATGAATCCCAAATCTACCTCGACCAAGCCTCAGCTCCATCCTGCCCCACATTTCCAGACGTCCACAAGCACCTCAAATCCGGCACATCCAAAACAGAATTCTTTCTCTTCCTCCTCCAAGCGGAACTGCTTCTGTGGAGCATGGCTGCATCTTTCCTCTCGTCCATGTCCCTCAGAGACTCCTCCCTCTCTCTCAATATCCAAGCAGCTCTCAAGCTCTATGGAGCCCACCTAGCTCCTCCAAGGCTCTCACATCCCTCCCTTTTGCCCGCAAGCCCCTTGTTCCTGACCAACTCCTGCTCCTCCCTCCCCCCTCCCAATCCTCCATGTTCAAGTCCTCCCCATTCCTTAGGCCTGTCTCCACTCACCCCTTCCCAGAGCCTGTAGTGTGCTTCCATCCTCATCCCTACACTGCCTCCTGGATGCTTCCACATAGCTGCCAAACTCATGTTTCAAATGCACAGGGCTGGGTCTGGCTTTTCAAAGGCCATTGTCATCTGGCTTCCACCTGCCTTTCCAGAATGACGCACCCAGAATTGCCCCCCACAGCCAAACTGGCTACCTTGCTCCTCCCTTCTCCTGCCTTGGCCAGGCTGTGCCTGGGGCTCGGAATCCATCCCCACCTCTGCCAATCCCTCCCTTTCTTCAATCCTAACTCAGAGGGCCTTCCTGATCCCCCTCCCCAGAAATAACTTAGGCGGAATTCGGCAGCAAGTCCTAATCTGTGGCTGGGCTGCCCCTCCTTCCCACTCAGCAGATTTTAAACTTCACCAGAGCAAGGGCTACTTCATCTAGGACTTTGTACATCCTGGGCTTAGCCCTAGGCCAAACTCATCATAGGAGGTGCTTAATAAATGCAGTGGAGGAGGGAGAACAAGTCTGTCAAAAGTTTGGAAGGAGATCCAGCAGGGAGGTAAGATCACAGCTGAAAGAAGAAGGACAAACAGAAGAGATACAGAACTGCAGATTCCAAGGGCAGAATCTCGACACTGAGACACTACCACCTATCCCTGAAGAAGGAAAAGATGGCAACCAGAGCTGGGCCAGACGTAGTATGGAGAGCAGTGTGTGGGCATCCATTCTCCTACACCCTGGGCTGGGGGTTTTCTCTCTTAGAAGAGGGGTATACTTTCAGATTTATGGGAAAGGGAAGAATTCATGACCCAAGAAGAGACAAAGCATTATAAAATGCAAAATGGATAATTTTGATTATGTTAAACTGAAATGTTTTTGTACAAAAAAAGCCAATGCAACAGAAATCAGGAGGGAAACAGAAAATTGGGAATCTTTACAAGCAGTGTCTCCGATAAAGGCCTCATATCCAAAATATACAGGGAACTGAGCCAAATATATAGGAACACAAGCCATTCCCCAATTGAGAAATGGCCAAAGGATATGAACAGGCAGTTTTCAGAGGAAGAAATTAAAGATATCTATAGGTATATGAAAAAAATGCTCTAAATCACTATTGATTAGAGAAATGCAAATCAAAACAACTCTTAGGTACCACATCTCTCCTGTCAGATTGGCTAAAATGACAAAACAGGAAAATGATAAATGCTGGAGAGGATGTGAGAAAATTAGAACATTGATACATTGTTGGTGGAGCTGTGAACTGATCCAGCCATTCTGAAGAGCAATTTGGAACTAGGCCCAAAGGGCTATAAAGATGTGCATGCCCTTTGACCCAGCAATACCACTTGCAGGGCTGTATCCCAAAGAGATCACACAAGTGGGAAATGGACCAGTATGTACAAAAATATTTATAGCAGCTCTTTCTGTGGTGGCAAAGAATTGGAAATCAAGGGGACGCCCATCAATTGGGGAATGGGTAAACAAGCTGTGGTATATGAAGGTGATGGAATACTGTTGTGCTATAAGAAATGAGGAGCAGATGGACTTTATTACATCCTGGAATGACTTATATGAACTGATGCTGAGTGAGGGAAGCAGAACCAGGAGAACATTATACATGACTACAGACACATGGTCTCTGCAAGGAATAACTTCGACAGACTTGGCTCCTCTCATCAATGCAAGGTTCAGAGACAGCCCCAAAAGACTCCTGATGGAAAAAGCTATGCGCATCCAGAGAAAGAATTATGGAGTCTGAATGCAGATTGAGGGGAACCATTTGCTCTCTTTTTTTTCCTTCTTTTTTGGTTTCATTTCTTCTCTCTCATGATTCATTCCATCAGTTATAATTCTTCTTTACAACTGGACTATTATGTAAATAGTTCAATGTGAAGGTATATGTAGAACCTACATTGGATTACAAGCCATCTTGGGGGGGAGGGGGAAGGAGAGGGAGGGAGAGAAAATTTGGAGCCCAAAGCTTGTGGAACTGAGTGTTGTAAACTAAAAACAAAAAATAAATTTATAATTAAAAAAAAAACAAATAAAAAAAGATTCAAAAAAAGAAGAGGGGTATAAAAGGATGTGAAGACCCCCCCCTCCCCCCCTCTTCAGGCTGTAAGGCAGAGTGAAATCACTTGGATTAAGTTCATCCAGGGAAAAAAGGTCAGGTGTCCTCTCTGGATCTACCTCCACCCTGGGGGAAAGCTCCTGAGAAATCTCTAAACAAAACTCAGGAACAGCTCATGCTTAGGGTTTTCCCAAAGTGTACCTAGCATCAGAATCCCCAAATCCTACAAAGGCATTCAACATACAATATGGTTATTCAGGGGCAGCTGGGTGGTGTGGTGGATAGAGCACCAGGTCTGGAGTCAGGAAGACCTGAGTTCAAATGTGACCTCAGACACTGGGTGACCTTGGGCAAATCACTTCACCCTGTTTGCCTCAGTTTCCTCATCTGTAAAATGAGCTGGAGAAGGCAAGACAAACCATTCCAGTATCTTTGCCCAAAAAAAAACCCCAAATGGGACCATGAAGAGTTAGTTATGCCGGAAACAAATGAACAACAAACATCATTCAGTATGATACAACCTTTACTTCACTCCTTGCAGAAAATGCCTAAAAGGTCAAGGCCTTGGAATTCTACCCATGAACAAAAACTGAAACACCAAGTACTCCAGGAGCCCTGAAGCTCCCCCAAGGGCAAGACCCCACTTTCCCCAACATGCTTCATCACCAACCTGTGGTTTAGACGGCCAACAAGCTTTGGAGCTAGGCCAACAGGTCTGTGCCCTTCTCACTGGATGTGTCCTATCTCAGTAGCGCCCTGGAAACTGTCAGCTTTTTATCTTGAAGAAACAGGACATAGCTGGCAATTAGCTGTCTCTAGATTTGTAGCAGAACTCTTCAACTGGAAGCCAACCATGAGGCAACTCCCAAGTGGACACTCCTCAGGAAGCCTCCCTTTCTGCCAAGAGGCTAGATACCTCAATGACACAAGGAGGGAACTCTAGTGTCCCTGATGGGGCGCTTGTGCTTGGACCCTAATTCTAACAGCCTCTGCTTGGGTGCCTGTGCCTGAACCCCAATTCCAAAACCACATCCAGTTCTAAAAACTGCCCCAGGCAGTTTCTCTCTAGCTAAAGGGCAGCATGCCCCAACTTATCTCTGCTTCTTCCTCAGTAAGCAGCTGTGCCTATCTATAGATTGATTCCAGGATGCTGATAATTAACTGTATACTGAGTCATGACCATATTTGCTACTTACTGACCTTTCTAATATGCATCCTAGGTACAGTATTTTGTCTAACAAGACATTAGATGAGAAGCTACACACAGATTGCTTGTTAGCCCTGAACGATAGTTAACTTAGTGACTGAGGTTTCACAGTAAAAACCACACCCCCTAGTAAACCGCCCCCCACCCTGGGCTATTTCCCAGTGAACTCTGGGTAATATGCCTGCGCAGTAGATATTAAATATGCATGTTCCTTTAAGAACTGACCACCCTTTGACCACTTCCTAATCCCACCCCAAAACACCTAATTGACATGTTTCCCCCTTAAACCTTTCATAAAAACTTCTGCTGAACCCCTGAAAGGTTGCAGGTTTCCTAAGAACTCTTGCCCACTGTAAAGCATAATAAATCTTTGCCAACTTGACTTAAAGAATGCTTGAGATCGTGATTTCATTCCAGAAGCCCCAACCCTCTCCAGTACTCGGGTCCTTGAGGGGCACTCCCCCTCAACCAGGAACTCCAGTCCTGGGAACTTTAGTTTGGGGATCCCTGAATCCCTGGTTTTTCTCCCTCAACATCCCCTTCTCTAGACAGAAGGGTGGGGTTCCAGAACAGTACACTTCAGACTACGTGCAATTCTGCTGTTCTCCCCATTATATCTGGAGGAGGAGGAAGGACTTCTCCGTACCCCCTGGAAGACGGTCCAGTTACAAACCTAGATGACTAGAAGAATGATGGTATCCTCCACAAAAAAAAGAAGTAAACAAGAGGGGTGGGTCTGAGAAGAAGAAGAAAAAGAAGGAGTTCTGTTTTGGACACACTGAGTTGTAGATGCCTAGAGGACATCCTGTTCCAAATGCCCAATTGGGAGCCGGGGATATTGAGCTCAAGTAAGAAGCTATGATGGGCTGTACAGATGTGGGGAGTCATCTACATGGAGATGATCAATGAACACAGTCATGGAGACAACAGGGAAAGAGAAGAGGGCCTAGGACAGAGCCTTTGGGGATGCACAGTTAGGGGGCAAGACATAGATGAGGAGCCAGCAAAGACTGAGAACAAGGGGGCAGACAGAAAGGAGAAGCAAGAGAGAGAAAGCAGTGTCATGAAATCCCAGAATGGAGTCAGTAACCAGGAGGAAGCACGGGTGGTCCATATTATGAAACACAGGGGCAGCTAGTTAGCACAGTGAATAGAGCACCAGTTCTGGAGTTAGGAGGACCTGATTTCAAATCCGACCTCAGACACTTGACAGGCACTAGCTGTGTGACCTCGGAAAAGTCACTTAACCTCAACTGCCTTGCCTCCCCCCGACCCGAAAAAATATGAAACACAGCAGAAAGGCTAAGGATGAGAAGGACTCAAATGTACAATCTAACTGTGTAAGGAAGAGATAACTGGTAATTTTGGAGAGAGCAGAGATGAAGTCAGGAGCCAGACTGCAAAAGGCTGATAAAGAAGTGAGATGACGAGAAATGGAGGCGAGGAGTGTGGACAGCTGCTTCTATGTTTTTGGCCCTGAAAGGGAAGAAAGTAAGCAACCGGAGTTTTAGGGAACGGCCCCATCAAGTTGTAATTTAACAATGTGGAGGACCTGGCTTGTCCAGAGGCAGGGAAAAGCTACTAGACGAAAAGATCAAAGAGTAGAGAGGCTGCTGTGTTTGTGAGGATCACCTATGCTCCTGACTTCTCCACAGGTCCCAGAAACCACTTCCTCACAGGTCTCATCAGGTGAGTAATTCTCACCTGAGAAGGACCTTCAGCGCACCCCCTCTCCCCAGACCCCTCCCTCTGATCCAGCCTGGTAAGAAAGACACTGGTTTTGGCTTCTTCATCAGAGACTGGGATAAAGGAGACAATGGAGGTGGTTGGGGAGGGCCCCCAAAGGAAGGGGAGAGGCTCAGGAGGATGTCTATGTTCTCAGGGCAGCATGAGCTGAGGTCCTCTGGTGTGAGGGCAGGAAGCAGAGGAGAGAAAATCTTGAACAGCCTCTCTGGGGAGAGCACCAGAAGAGTCAAAGGATTGCCTTGCCTTGTGGCAGTGAGAGTTAGCCACGTGAACAAACCTGTCTGGAAACCAGGCAAACTATCACTTCCTCTATTGCCATTCAAGACCAAGTGAGTGGGCTCAGAGGAGGGGGCTGGTGGGCCAGACTCTAGATTGGGAAGGGAAAGGAAGCCAGGAGGGGGAGGGCCTACAAGAGGTCTGAAGAGGTAGAGGGATCAGAAGTCACGGGAAAGCTCAAGAAGAGGTTCAGATCAACCGTGGCACAGAGGGAAAACGGCAGCACAAGATATCACAGTCAGATCCTTGATCGTGGGAATCACGTCACTTGGTCACCACCCTGGGCTTGGCCTTCCCTTTGTGTTCCCTAAGGTCAAGATGAGGAAGTCGTCACTGGGAGACCAGGGTGTTGGAGGGATCATCAGCGTGATAGGGAGAAGGATGAAGAAGAGAGGAAGGATGTGAATTAAGTACTAAACTCTTGGCAGCTAGGTGACCCAGTGGATAACTTGCCAGGAAGACTCATCTTCCGGAGTTCAAATCTGGCCTCGGACACCTACTAATGACCCTGGGTGAGTCATTTAACCCTGTTTGCCTCAGTTTCTTCATCTGTAAATTGAGCTGGAGAAGAAGATGGCAAACCACTGCAGTGTCCCTGTCAAGAAAACCCCATCTGGGGTCACTGAAAGTCAGACATGGCAGAAGCAATCGAACAATAAAATGATGGCGGCTAGCTCTTATATAGAACTTTTAAAGCTTGCCAACACCATTAGATCCTGACAACCCTGATAAGCAAGTATTTATTATCCCCACTTTACAGATGGGAAAACTGAGGGTGAGAGCCTGTTAGGGGACCTCACCAGGGTCACAGAGCTAGCAAGCTGCTGGGGAAGGATTTGAAATCAGGTCTTCCTGATTCCAATGTGAGCAGCTGCCTCCTCTACAGGAGGCCTTTCCTGACCCCTTACGTCAGAGGTTCATGATGGAGGTCCATGAATGGTTTTTTAAATACTGTGATTTACATTTCAACATAATTGGTTTCCCTTGTAATCAGCATGTAAAAACATGACTCTGGGAAGAACCACAGGCTTAATGGGGTCCCAGACACAAAAATGGCCAAGGCCCTCTGCCCTAGATCCCACCGCTGCCCCCACAAATGACTGCATGTAGAGCTTCCCAGTACTGATTCACTATTGTCTGGGACAGACTGAAGCTCCATTTTTGTCTCTGTATCACTGGGGAGGAGCCTGGGACCTGGCCCAGAGGAGAGGCTTAAGAAAAAGCCAATGGACTAATTGGCTGAGAAAGTCTTCTGCAAGAAACAAAAGGCCTTGGGATGCCAGGTAGTGGCTTCGTGACTTCTACCAGCAGAAAGCATCAGGAGGCAGCTTGTCACAAGAGGAAAAGTTCTAGACTGGCCACCAGATGGTTCAAATCCCAGCTCCGTCCCCTAAGGCCCTAGCAGCTACTCAACTCCTCTGGACCCCCCTAAGTCTCCTCATCGGTAAAAAGACAGAGTAACCACAAAGGCCCTTTCCTTCCAGTTCTAAATGTATGATCCTATGAAGGCAAAGGATTCAGAAGAGAAAAAGATGTGAGAAGCCAAGAGCTGGTGAAGAAAACGGTGTCTAAGGCTGGGAACTGACACTAACAGAAAAATGCAAATCAAAATAAAGGGCCCCCTTGAGCCATCAGATTGGATAAAAGGGAAAAGGACAGTGGCTGGAGGGTCCGTGGAAGACAGGCACAGGAAGGCACTGTCAGCGGGGCAGGGAGTGGATCCAGCCAAAAGTCGCTCAGCCTGGCCTACTCCTTAAGGCAGGGATACCACACTAGGTCTCCTTATACGCCAAAGAGATTGGGGGGAGGAGGGAGACTCACCAAAGTATTTGGAGCTGCTCTGTTGTGGCAAAGAACTAAAAAACGAAGGGGCTGCCTGGTCAAACAAATTATGGGACACAGGAACATAAGGGAGCAGGGCCAGGTCATGGGAGATGGTAAAAAGGGAAACCTGGGAAGAGTCCTGTAAGAAATGGGAGGAGGAGTTTTGTTTCCACAGAACTATAAGGTGTGCTTCCCTGCCCTCCTCCACCCCAGCTTTAGCAGAGACCAGGCCTCAAGGTCAGTCAGGCGAGAGGTCAGAGGCTTGTATGCATGTGCATACTTTTTGAGAAGGCAGTCTGGGGAATTAGAGAGGCCAAACCCACTTGAACCTGTTCAAGCTTATCTAGGGTCTGGTCTTGGTCAAGAATCCAGGCCTACTGATTTGCATCATTTGTATATGTTAAAGAGAGAAAGTAGGGGAAGTAAAAGAATATAGTTTAATCCTAAACTAAGACAAGGAAAATCTAATTAACTTCACTTTTGCTTCTGTATCCTTATTATCCTATTTATATAAACTGTATAACCTAGGAAAACTATGTAAAAAACAAAGATTGTAAACTAACCATGACTCTAGCAGGAGTGGAGGGAATGGTTACCCCTGCTCCTGCAGCTGTATCAGTGTGAGTGCTCCCGCGAGCACTGCACCCGCTCTCCCAGGGAGCGTAATAAAATGCCTTCCTCTGCCCACTCTGGTCCTGAGTTCTTTGGGTGTGAATGGGCAAATCACATGGGTTTTCCTAAGGTCAAGTGAAGGGAAGCAACAGGCAGCGGAAGCTCGCCAGGCTTACTCCTGGATCTTGTCTTGGGGTGTCCTGTGATCCCCACTGCGGTGTTAAGAGGGCTACCACTCTGGATTCCCTTGGGGAACCCTGTGGTCTGCATGGCCTTCTTAAGGGGACATCACATGGGACTTCCGGCCCTGTCTCGGGAGCCTTGTGATCTTACTGCCATCCTAAGGGGCCATCACTTGGGTCTTCCTTAGGGTCTGACCCCTAGGAGGCCCTGTGATCCCCACAGATTAAGGGATGGCTACCACTTGGTCTTCCTCTGGGAGTCCTGTGGTCTGTATAGCCTTCCCTAGGGATTATCACAGGGTTCTTCTTCAGGACTTTGGCCCTGCCTAGGAAGTCCAGTGATCCCCAGAACCACGTTTCTCACAATTTGGGGGCTCGTCCGGGATTCTGAAGACCCCAGGAAGGGTGAGTAAGGTAGGGCAGAGGGAAGAGCGCTCCCGCTCACTGTTAGAGCAGTCCCACTGTCTTAAGCTGAAAACCTCCTGGAGGCTCTGAAGGACCCGAGACCTTGTTTGAATAAGAAGAGTGTGCAGACGAACGCAAAGGGAACGGCCGGAGACTGCGAAAGTCAGGTCACCTGAGCAAGGTAGGAACAAACGGGTAGTAGTACTGCCTTGTCAAGTCTGGGGGTTCTAGGTTGAGAAGTAAGGTTTGCCTAGAACGGGAAATAAGAGCTCTAAGAAAAGGTACCTGGGGAGGATGGAAAGGATCCTCCTAACATTCCTCCGCCCATTAGGAAGAATGTTGGCTAGCTGGGAAGACAATAAGTCGACCCAGGGAAAGTACACCTAAGTGGGGAGAATGGATTTCTCCTAGTGCTTGGAAGAAAAGCACTCGTGGGTCGACCCAAGGAAAGTGATTTGGTTTAATATTGGAAGTGAGTCTGAATTCAAATTCTAAATTGTTCATGTGAAATGTCTGTCTAATGTTTTGTCTGTGCCTTTTTGTTCTATGTTCAGGTAAAAATGTTTAACTCTAGGAGACCTTTGGTATTAAAATAGTTAGATAAGGAATCAGAGCTGAAACTGCTAGTCGGCAGGGCTGGGGGCTCTGAATTAAGGGTTGGATAGATTCTAGAGGAAAAATCTGTATATTTTGTATTGAGTTAGCCTATGTAACATCAGGCAAGTGTTTAAACTGTAGAGGAGAAGTAAAGGGGTCTGTATGAAAAATTGGATGACCACTTTAAAGAGGCTCAGTGGTCTGCTTAGAATGTGATTAAAAATTGTTGGTCATTTTTAAGTTTTAAGGTAAAAAGAAAGCAGCTGGGAAAAAGGAAAGCTGGGTGAGTATGTAATTTATTTATTTGAAATTTGGGTCAAGACTAAGGAAAGATTGAAATTGTAAATATGGAGAGTAAAGTTTCAGTAAAGATTGGGAAAATAAGAGAGAAGGTAGAGATAAAGGGGGGTTGTAGAATGGCGGCTTGAGACCACCTGGTATTCAGTCCACGTGCTCCTCTTGGCCACCCCCTCCCCCCCACTCTAGGCCACAACCCAAACAAAGGCAAGATCCTGGACGAGGACGGAGGGCCGCTGGTGAGGACTGGTCAGCGCTCCTTCTTCACTAGGGGCAGGGGGTCTTAACTGCTTGGGTCCCCGGCCTTTGGCTAGCTGGGGAAGCCCACGCGCCTGTCTTCTTTAGATACATACAGTGAAAGAAGAAAAGTTACATGAAAATACAGGTGTCACACTGTTTCAAAAGCCAGGCTCGAGGACGCCGGGTCAAGAACGTGTCACTTAAGGCTTCGCTTCTAATTCTAAATTCCCAACAAAGCGGCCGTGGCCGGCGAGTAAGGACCCAGAGAGCGGCACCCGAGGGGCAGAAAGCAAGCAGGAAGGCCGGCCGGGGTTCGGGCAGGAGGCTCCTTGCGGGCAGCGGTTCGCTGAACGCCCCCAGATCGCAGTCTTTACGGGACAAACATCTGTCGGGGGCAGTCCCCCACGAAGCCGGGGCTGCCCCATCGCAAGGACGTCCCCGGTCTTTCTCCCTCATCCCTGCCGGACGCAGGGAGACCCTGGCACACACCGGGCACCGCGTGCCCGCAGAACCTCTCCCACGGCTCTGCGCCCCCAAACCCCATTCGCAGCGAGGGCTGGCGACCGGCTCCCCGCGCGTGATCCCCGCCCCCAGCCCCAAAGCCCACGGTGGGAGGTGGCCCGAGGAGAGGGGGCGGGCCCGGGGGGAGGCTCTCGCGGACCCCGCCCTCGGCCCCTCCTCCCCCACGAGGCTCAGGGAGAGGCCGTCCATCAGCGCCTCCGCCCGCCTTCCCGAGCCTCAGCGTCCTCACCTGGGAGATGGGGACCCTGGCACTGCCCGCGGTCACGCCCCTCCACCTCGCGGGTCCCCCCGCCCCGACTCACGGGCTTGCCGGGGTAGGCGTCGGCCAGGTGCGCCTTGAGGCGGCCCACGGTCCACTCGGCAGGGCAGCGGATGGTCTGGTCGCTGTAGCGCTGGTTGGGAGTCTTAATGACCAGGGTCACGGGCAGCGTCTCGGACCCGCTCGGGCCCTCCATGGCGGCGGGGGCCGGGCCGGGCGCGGTGGGCGCGGATTATTCCGAGGCCGGCTCGGTCACAAATCCATGGGCCGACGACGCGCAGCAGCGGCGGGCCATGGGCGGGCGGGGCCGCGGGGGCGGAGTGGGGCAGTCTCCGCCAGCTCCGGCCCGGCCTCCGGCGGGGGGACGGACGGGGGCTGGGCGAGGGAAGAGGCCCCGGGGCCCCGGCCCGGCCCTCGTCCCCGCCGGCCACGCAACAAGGCGACCGCCGACGACGCAGGGGGCCGGGCCGGGGCCTGCAGGGCCGGGCCGGGCTCAGGCGGGGGGGAGGGTGGGGTGCCGCGCCGGCCTCTCGCTCCCTCCGGGCGGTCCGAGCGGGGTCGCGGGGACGGAAGCCCGGCCGGGCCAAGAGCCCACGGCGGCGGCGTCAGAACGAGGCCGGGTCCGCGGGGACGGAAGCCCGGCCGGGCCAAGAGGCAGAGGCTGCGGCGGCGCCGATCAGGGCGGCCGTTGGCAAGGCGGAGGCTTCCGCCCAGGAAGTGGCCCGCGGCCTCGGTCAGAGCCAGCGGGCGCCGCCCCGAGGCCGCCCGCAGACAGGGGAGGCGGCGAGGGCACCTCGCCCTCGGGGGCCTGGGCCTCCTCCTCGCGGAAGACGCCGGCTTGGCGGCCGCCTCTGCCCGGCTCCGCCTCCACCGCTGCAGCCCGGCCCCGCCCGGCACTCTCGCGACGGAGGGAGGGAGCGGAGCGGGGCGGGGGGTGGGGGGGGTGCCTGCGTCTGCGCAAAAAGGAGAGAGCGGAGCATTGGGAGGGTGACCAATGGGCGCACTCCTGCCCCTGGCGTGCCGGGAACGCGCTGGGGCCACCCCGGGAGGGAAGGGGGGCGGATTGCGTTCGGGGGGCGGAAGTGCGTCACTGCAGGGAGGCCTCGGTGGGAGCCTGCCTCCCCTTAGGGGCGGAGAAAAGCGGTGTCGGCTGGGCTGCGTCTCCGGGTCTCCCTCTCCAGGTGGCAGCTCTCGGGCGCCAGGGGGATGCCAGCGGAGCTGGGGCCGCGGGTGACACCGACCTTGTGCCTCGGGGCAGCCCCCCGCTGAGCTCAGGGAGGCACATCACAGACATCGCCTGCACTCGGCTCTCGCTCCATCCCCGGGCCTGTCCGCCCCGTTTCAGAGACGAGGAAACTGAGGCAGGCAGGTTAGGCGCGAAGCTAGTAAGGAGTCTGATGCAGGACTCGACCACGGGTCGTCCTCCCCAAGGCACGAGCCTGAAGCGGGGCGTTGCGAGGGCCTGGGGGGGTCGGGAGAGGTGAGCGGGCCTGGGACAGAAAGAGGGGAAATGAGCAGCTCTGCTAGGACCCCTCCAGAAACAGCGTCGGGGGAGGGGGGCGGCCAGTCGGGAGAGAAGTCCTCAGGCCAGCCTTCCCAGCAGCGCGCTCCCAGGGGACGTGCCGCGGGGCAGTGCCAGCATCGCACTGTCTGCGGCCGGAGAGGAAGGAGTGCTGGTAACTGGGCGTCGGGAGGAGAGACCCGAGCTGTGCCTTAAAGGAAGGCTGGGGTTCTACAAGGCAGAGACGGAAGAGCTCCCCCTTGAGACCCAGGAATCCCTTCATCGGAGGAAGAATGGAGCGATGGAGTGTCCTGCAGGCAAAGGCCAGCTTGCCTTGCCTGAAAAGGACTGGTACGAAGTAAGACTGGAAGGTAGGTGGGGGCCTTGAAGGCCAGGCTGAGAGTGAGATTTTCTCCCAGAGGTAGTAGGGAGCCAGTGAAGGTTCTGACATGTCAGTTGTGTGTTTTAAAAGTATCTTGGCAGCTGTGGAGAATGGATTGTAGGGAAGGAGACCGAGTAAGAAGCTGTTAGACGAGGGGTGTTGCTGGCCTTTGTAAGGGTAGAGGATGTGTGAGAGAAGACTGGTAAGCGCTCTAAAGAGAGGAAGGTAACCTCGAGCTCCCAGCGGAGCAAAGCGTGGGTGATGCGCAGAGAGGTTCACCTCCTGATACTTTAGGTAGCACCTGCCTGCACGGCCAGACTCATCTTGCCTTTATTTCATCTGTGCTTGTGGACTCCGTGTTCAGAACCACAAAACTGAGAGCAAGTGCCCGGAACTTTAAAACAAACAAAAGAAAACTTCATAAAATGTCCCACTTGAAAAGACACTCTAGACCATGCCGCTGGGGGCTGCCAAAGAAAGACCCAGGGAATGAGAACTGCTGGGCCACGGAGCGGCAGTCAGGCATGACAGGAAGCTCCCTCTCCCCACTTCCTGGGTGTCTGGGGATCAGAGTCAAGAGCACCAAGGACACCTGGGAGACAAAGGAGAGTGGCCTCCGCACAAACAGTGGAGGAGCGGGACTGATGCCTGCAATAGGACCCATCCCCCTTCCCTGGAGCCAAGGAATGCTGGGTAAGCAGTTAACTAAGAATCAGTAGTTATAGCCCCAAGAGTGGGTACAAGTTGGCTTTTGCCAAATGGCATCCAGGAGCACTGGTGGCTTTGAGAGATTCCAGACTAGACTTCTCAAGAGGGTTCCCCTGATTAGAGTGAATGGGTAGGCTCCGCGATGGCTGGGGTTCCAGAGCTGCTGCCTTTCGTTAACCAATTTTTATATACCATGTTAAAATCTGAAAAGTGTTTTGCCTCTGCAGCAGCTCCTTCCAGAACTATCCCCCCAACCTGCACTTGCCCTGGTGTTTTGCAGTCCCCAAAAGGCAGCCAACTAGTCCTACTCTCCGAGGTCTATGGTAGGTAACCAGAAGGGGCTGAGTTTTCTAGTACTTTTGCTCAGGAGCCCCCATAGGTGGACTCCCCATTAATAATGTCAGCCAGACACCACTAGCTTTTAGAAAAGGAATTCACAGATGTGAGGTACCTTCTCTTTTCTCATGTAGTATGGAGGGGCAGAAAAATATTTTCATAGGTAACTGATAAAAATCAATTTTGGAAGAAACACAGCCCTTTAGACAAAAATGCTGAAAGAGACACAGACTGTTCTGAGGAACAGAGTAAACTGCCCCCCCCCCCGAATAAATGCACTGACAGGACCCATTTAGAGGCAGAGAGGAGGAAGAAGGGGAGGGAGTTAATGGGGAGCAGAAAAGGCCTCATGTAGGTGCTGCTTGAATTGAGTCGAAGAAAATAAAGGATTCAAAGAGGGGAGGTGAGGAATGATTGCATTCCAGGCAAAGTCAGAGAGATAAGAGGGGGAGGGTCATCAGTGAGGAAGCCCAGAAGGCCAGTTTGGCTGGGCCACAGACTCAGGGGAAAGGACAAATAGAGAATAAGGTTAGAATGGTAGGTTGCGAGGATCTTAGTTCTAGAGCTGAAAGAGCCTGTGGAGTCTCCTCCCCCTCCCCCATTTTACAGATGTGGTACTGAGGCTCACAGAGGAGAAGGGGCATTACACGGGAGGATTTAACTCTAAAGTTAGTGAGCTTTCCAAACAAGGAGATTAATATTGGATCCTAGAAGCAATAGCTTTAGGGATATCGCTGACAGCTGTGAGAAGGCTGTGAAAAGAAGGGTCGGACCAGAAGAATTCTAAAGTGCTGGGATTCAGCACAGGGCAGTAGACAAAAGGTGGCCTGTGAAGACTGGTTGGACTGGGTTCAAGTCTCAGGAACTGAGGTACTTCCCAGTTTGGAAATCTGGAAACTTTCTCTGCTTGTGACTTGGTGGTTCAGCATGTCATTAGATATCAAGCAGGTAAACCCTAAATGATGCTTTAGATTTGGTCACCAAACATTAGGTGTTCGCTGTGTGCACAGTATGGGGCCAGAGGCTGAGGAATTTATAAAGACAGACCCAACTCTGGGGATTTCAAGGTTGCATTGTTTTATCACTCACTTGACCAGACAAAAATGAAGCAGGCCCTGCCCTCAATCTGGAGAGACAGTATGGACGTAAAGCACATACAGAGTGAGTACAAGCCAACTCTGGGAGGGAGCTAGGGAAAGGGAAAGGGCTGGGTGGAAGAGGAGCAGAAAGAGACAGAGGTACTGTGCCATAGGACCTTCAGGGGTGAAGGGAAGGCGCTGGGTTCAGATGCTGCCCAGGTAAGGAGGTGATGCTGACAAGATTAGGGCCATACTGGTTATGGAGTGATTCATAGCTAGTTAGTTGGCAAGTATCTCAAATTTTTCAGCACCTTTGGCATTGTAAAAGCATTGTTAGTCTGGGAGACTGTTTTGTTTTCTAAAAAAAACAGACCAGGTCTGAAGATAACCATTTCAAGAGGACGCCTCTCCAGGGGTGTGTTAGCACTGTCACGGGTCCCCTGAACTTGTCTTTTTGAGTTGCCAGATTTTTCAGAAACACCCCAGAGGATGCCGGAGGCCCCAAACTGTACCGAGGTTGAAGCTCCCACCCCCACACCTGACATTAGATGTTGTCTGTACCCCAGGCTGCACACCTTGGGTATCCTTGGCAGTCAGGACAGTCTGCACTAGCCCAGCCCCTTGCTGATAAGCAGACCATCTCATCTTCATAGTCCAGCCACTCCCTAGGGCAAAGAATGCTGGTTTTGCCATCAGGATTATTCATTCTTTCTCCTGCCATTGCCATCTAGAGGGCAATTTCATAAATATGCAAGCTTCTGTTTAGATTGTGAGCTGTGTGTGCACCTAAGTGTCATGAAGCTGTGAACGCCTCTGGACAGGCCATAGTTTTCACTTCTCTGCTTTTCTTTGTTGGGAGAGAGGAGGGAGGGGAGAGCGTATTGAGAATGTCTGTGTTTTTTTACATTTGAATATAATTTTTTTCAAAAATAGACTTTCTCTCCCTTCCCACTCTCCTTGATAAAGGAAAACAAAATCCTTCCAACAAATGTGCAGGCCAACAAAACAAGCCTCTGCATTGGTCACGTCTCCATCAGATGGAGCCCGACCCACAAGTCTGGTCAGCAAGAGGTGGGAGGGGGCTGGCTGGGTGGCCACAGTTTTTCCAAAAGCTGTGCCAGGGAAGTGCCCCTCCCCCGTGGTGGCCTTTGTAGGGACAGCATAGGTACCTTGAGTGCGCCCATCCAGCTTTCCACTGGCGCTGTGTGTTGCTGGCATGGAATTGGCCTGGCTACAGGTCTCAGTTACCCTCCCCAGGATGGCTGATGCCAATAGCTACAAAGTAACTGCCTTGGCATAATGGCGGGCAGCAGAGGCCTCCAGCAGAGCCTGTGAACCACCCGGCAGCTGCTGCTAGGGTAACTACACTGGGGACTTGGACTGCCTGTGGGCCCTGCTCAAGGAGCCGCCCCACCTGGAAGTGCAGGGCCTGTGGCTGGAGGCATCCTGGAAGTACCGGGAGCCCGTGTTCCTCAAGCAGAGACTGGAGCAGCAGCGGGACCCGAAGGTTTCCCCTCAGTATGCCTGAAGGGCCACCGGTGAGCCAGCCTGGGCTGCAGCTGGGCTGCCGTGGAGGACAACCTGCTGGAGCAGCGACAAGCTTTCCAGAGCATGGGCCAGCAGGACCTGCGGCTCATGTGAAGCTCGGGTGGTGGGAGAACAAACAGGTGTGCACAGCTGCGCCTGTGGATGAGGGGAAACAAGTATGTGCCTTCTTCTCTCTCCCTCTCCCCCTCCCCCTGAAACTTAGGCCACTACTGGGCAGGAGGATGAGGCAGCTGGGCCACGGAGGCCTTTGTCCTCCCTGGGCCTCACCAGCCGAGGAGATGTGCCCCGTCAGCACAGCCAGCTTGTAGCGCTCCAGGGCTGGTGGCTTCTCCTAGAAGGGGGAGAAGCCCATGAGATTCTCCCAGGGGACCCCAAAGCCTGGCTGCTCCAGCCACTAAGACAGCGGCTTTCTAGTAGCAGACGTTTGTGAGCAAGTATTGTTCCTGGGGCCCAGGAAGAATTCTTTGGGCTTCTTCCATAATACATTAAAACAAGAAGCCCCTTGACTTTAGGGCAAGGCAAGTCCCAAGGAGAGAAAAAGAAAACATGCCTTTTTTAAAAAAAAATTTCTTCCTGATACCAGGCTACCAGATATACTGTGGAACGTGAGTTAAATGGAATCCTTAGGGCATGGGGTGTCATTTTCTGGTGAATTGAGGTTTAACCCATGAAGACCATAACCCTTTTTATTTCAGCCAGTTTTGAAAAAGTAACCAAAATGTATTAATGCGTTTCCCTGCCTTAGTAAGCCCAGGATGCTGAAAACAACAGTTTCTTTTATTCAGGTCTTTATCACACCTGGGGGATGTCGTGATGAGCATCAGTTACTAGTGAATAGACTGGTATGAGTCTGTTCTAGGCCCCCAAAGTTGCTTTTTAAAAATAAAATCCTGATACTACAATACCCCGAGGGATCAGTGATGTCATTTACGTGCACTGTGTCCTGCAGCCCTGCAGATTGCCACACCTCTATGCCTGCTTGTCCTGGGCCACTGTTGCCCATGTCTTCCCAAAGGTGTGCCGCCAGGGGTGCCCTTGTTAGTTTCCAGAGGCATCTCCAGGATGCCAGTGTAGCTCACAAGGTGACTACTTCAGCTATGTGTCCTCACCTCTGAGCCCATCTCCTTTCTTGGGGGCTTCTTTGGTGGCATCCCTTACTCCTTATCTCCTTTATAATTTCTCATTTGTCAAGTGCTGTGGTCCCTTGGTGCCGCTTGGCTCCTCCTCCCCTCGGCCCTTCAGTTAATTCTTCCTGAGACTAGTGTTCAGTGATACACCAGTCCTGAGACACTTCTGTTAGTGAAAAGATGAGGCTTTGTTTCCTGTCAAAGTCTGGCGCCTTCCAAACTCAGCCAGCTGCTCTATTCCTCCTGTCCCGTCCTCTGTCCAAATCCTTGACGAATTTAAAAAAACACAATATTAAAGTGAAAACCAGCCATGTCCAAGGAGCAGGCTAGGGGTGGCCAAAGCCTGTTGGGCCATGCCAGTGGCAGCAACACCCATGCAAGTGTATGGTGGGGGTCTCAGCTATGGCCAAGTGCTGTATCAGCCAGTCTTTCCTTGTTTCTGGCCCCTCGCTCCCCTACAGAGCCCTATGTCTTACATTCCCTAGCCTGCCCCTGCTCTTTCCCAGGCCCTGGTTGGTACCATTCTCTATTTGCAGCCTTGAGCTGTGACATGTATATGGGGCACAGCCTCCATTCTTGAGCAGGAACATGCCACAAGCAAAGCACAAGTGCCTTTTTAAAATGTGGCCCTCAAGAGCAATAGTGCTGAGATTCTTAGACTCTCAAAAATTATTAAGGCCCCCCAAAGAGCTTTAGTTTATGTGGATAATAATCACAGCCTTCAAAATGAGCATGTCTTAGTATTGCTAGGAAAATAGTTTTGCACTTACAGGCTATGTGAGATCAACGGGGTACAGGCTCTGGAACTCTCCTTGAACTTTCCCATATGGTCAAGTCTCAGGCTTCACCCGAGGCATCCCAGTAATCCTCTCAACTGGCCTTTCCTTGTGGCCTGTGCTCAATCTCCCAATTCTCTGTTGCCCAGCCCTCTGTTCTCTGTTACCTTGGGATTACCCCAGGCTGCTACCCACCTCATTCTCCCTTGGCCACGTGGTCAAGGGCCCTTCCCTGTTACCTCCTAGTCACCCCAGACTACTTGGCCACTCCTAGATCCTTCCCACAGTCTTTCTGTATATAAGATCCATTTTGCCTCCATTAAGGGCTCAGATTCAATCTGGCCTGCTTTCATTAGCAATACAAATGCTTGGATTCCTTAAGAGCATGGACAATAAGGCAGATTTTTAGAACCATGCCCACCTTCTATTGGTGTTCTAATAAAACGTGTCTTTGGCTGAGAGGAAGCTTGGATCGAATTCATTTGGGCAGGACCTGCATGCCACTCTTTTGGGGTCCCAGCACCACTAAACCTCAACAAGAGGGCTTTGGGTACCTCCAGGGGTCCTCAAACACACTTTGAGAATCTCTGTGCTGGAGGCATCACTATTTTCTGAAAACTGAAACCCAATAAGTTATGCTGAGGAGACTTTGGCTTTCTCCTATTGGAAAGACAGAATCCAACTCACAGGAAAAATTGCCAACTTTCTACCTTCATAGAATCCCAACTGGGCCTTTAGGAGGCTAAGTGTACAATTCATAATTTTGAGAAAAGAGGGATATGTGGGTCACAGTCTTGAGGTTCTACAGGGTGGCATCAGCTTAGTTATGTGGCCAGAATCTGCAACTTAAAAGTCTCCAGAAGAGATAATGAGATTTGCAAACCTTGAAATGGGCTTTGTAACTTGAGAGAATTTTAAAAGCAGAGTTCTACCTCATGCATGCAAACTTAGATTCCTAGTAATGTGAAAGGACATTAATAGCAGCAGAAGGAGGGTGGGGGGCATGGATGACTCCAAAGCTGTGAGCTTGGATTCGGTCATTTTTATACTTAAACCTAATGAAAAGAGCAAGGGTTCATTTCATTCACTCATCAGTGGACAAGCACAAATAGAGGAGCACCTACTAACTATGGGGCTTTGTGGTGATGAGCCCCCACGGAGGGGAGCTGGGTGCAAGAGGAAGAACAGACCCATTCCTTCACTCACCAAAGCTACTTCCAAACTCTTCGTTCCTCCGCCATCCAAGACCCATGTGCTTGTACAACCCTCTTCCCATCCTTTTTGCTTTTCCAAATGCAATGACTTGGCTCACCATTTTCTCCATCATCCTTGGGGATCTAAGCATTCATGTTGAGAACCTGTCCAAACAATTCCTAAACCTCCTCAACGTCAAGAATATCCTTGCCAGTGTTTCAAGCTCTACTGACTTGGATGCCTATAGACCTCCCCATTTCTTTTCATTGCATTCTCATGGCCAGCCAGCACTCTAGTGGAGGCCTCCTCATCCCTCACCTGGACTATGACAATAGCCTCTATCCTTCCCATACTTGCCAGACTGAATTCTGAAAGCCCAGGTTTGACCGTGCCTGCTCAAGAAGCTTCCATAGCTCCGTAGTGCCTTAGGGACCAAATACCAACACCCCTGCCTGTCATTTAAAGTCCTTCGCCACCCTGAATCAGCCGGTCTTCCTAGGTGTTGTGCCCGTTTCTCTCCTCACACTATATACCGGCCCAGGTGGTTTGCTCGCTGCTCCATCTGTCTCCAAGCCTCCACACCTTCTGGGAGTGTATTTCCTCCTCACCTCTCTCTGCTTCAGGGAGTCTCTGTTCGCTCAAGGCTCTGCTTAAGGGCTCCCTTTTAAACGAGGCGTCTCCTGATACCCTGCCCTGCCTTGGGGGGGCGCCATTGCCTCCTTCCAATCACTTTGCATTTACTTGGATAACAGTCAGCATATTCATAGAGTTTTAAGGTTTGCACAACACTTGTCAGGTATTATCTCATTTGAGCCTCACAAAATTTTACAAAGAGGAGATGCCATTATTACAAATACCCCATTCTGCCAATGAAGAAATTAAAGCTGAAGGAGATTAAGTGACTTCCTGGGGGTCACACAGCTACTAAGTAAGTGAGGTAGGATTTGAACCTATGTCTTCCTGACTTCAGGTCCAGCTCTCTGTCTCTGTCTATCTCTCTCTCCCCCCCACTCCCTCCCTCCCCCTTCCTCTCCTCTCTCCCCATTCTCTTGTCTCCATCTCTCTCCCTTCCCCCTCCCCCTTCTCTTTGTCTCTCATACATAGACATGTATCACATACATCTCATTTACTCATCTTTAATCTTTATTCATGTTATTCCCCAATAGAACCTGAGGTCAGGAACCATTTTACTTTTGTCTTAGTATCCCCATGACTTCACTTAGTGCCCCACACACGGTAGCTGCTGGTGGAATGAACAAATGAATTAACCTACAATCATTAGGAGAGGGAATACTCTCTGTCCCCACTGTGATGCATTAATTTATTGTCCATTTCATATGACATATGAAATGAGACTCTTTACCTTGGAAATCAGTTAAAATAGGGTAGATGTCAGACCAATGAATTCTAAAGCCTCTTTCAAAGTCCAAGATTCTATGTAAACAAATTTGGAATTTCAGCATGTTCAGGTGATGCATAAGCCAACTGAGCATCTTGTGCATGAGTCTGGGTTTCTTGGTACTTAGACATCTAGGCCACACAGAACTGTGACCCCTTCTTCCTCCTCAGGTGTCCCCGCCATCTTTATATGCACCACCCCCATGACCCTCTCTAGTCTGTCTACACTCTCACCTGTTTTCATTTAACCATAGTTGGGAAAGGATTTTATAAACAAATTCACACTAAAGTACAAATGACTGTTTATAGTCATTCTTCCCTAGGGCATTTGTATCTTAATATGGAATAATCTCAAAGAAATGAATTTATTTTTTAAAATGTATTCTTTATTTTTAGTTTACAACACTCAGTTCTACAAGTTTTTGAGTTTCAAATTTTCTCTCCCTCCCTCACCTCCCCGCTAAGATGGCATGTAATCCAATATAGGTTCTTCATATACCTTCACATTGAACTTATTTACATAATAGTCCAGTTGTAAAGAAGAATTATAATGAATGGAATGAAACATGAGAAAGAAGAAACAAAACCAAAAAAGAAGGAAAAAAAAAGAGCAAAAAGTTCGCCTCAATCTGCATTCAGACACCATAATTCTTTCTCTGGATGTGCATAGCTTTTTCCATCATGAGTCTTTTGGAGCTGTCTTTGAACCTTGCATTGATGAAAAGAGCCAAGTCTATCAAAATGAGTCCTTACAGATACCGTGTGTCTGTAATCATGTATAACATTTTCCTGGTTCTGCTCCCCTCACTCAGCATCAGTTCATATAAGTCTTTTCAGGTTATAATGAAGTCTGTTCCCCATTTCTTATAGCACAACAGTATTCCATTACATTCACGTACCACAATTTGTTTAGCCATTCCCCAATTGATGGGCGTCCCCTTGATTTCCAATTCCTTGCCACCACAGAAAGAGCTGCTATAAATATTTTTGTACGTACTGGTCCATTTCCCACTTGGGTGATCTCTTTGGGATACAGCCCTGCAAGTGGTATTGCTGGGTCAAAGAGTATGCACATTTTTATAGCCCTTTGGGCATAGTTCTCCAGAATGGCTGGATCAGTTCACAACTCCACCAACAGTGTAACAATGTTCCAATTTTCCCATATCCTCTCCAGCATTTATCATTTTCCTGTTTTGTCATGTTAGCCAATCTGACAGGAGAGGTGATACCTAAGAGAAAGAATGAATTTCTAATGGTAGGGTTTCAGAAGATTTGAGGGGAGGACCTTTTCAATTTCTCCATATCCTTGACTAGACTTAGCTCAGTCTTGGAAGGAGATCTAAGGTTTGATTGTGGCCCTTGCAGATCTTAGCCTGAATCTCCTAAGTCCTAGAGTCTCCCCAGGGTAGAATCTACACTGAAATTCACTTCTGGGTGCCTTCATTGGCTTGATTTTCTAATGCTGCCATTTAGACAACCCGAGTCAAATGGAAAATTTAAATAATTCATTGGCCATCAGAATTGTCTTTTCTCACTTTTGTGCTGAAAGATAAATGCGGAGTTCGCCCATACTGCCATATGGAGAAAAGGACTTTTTCATGCAGCCGTTTTCTCTGGGAGAGCGCATGAAATAGGCTTACATTGTATTTCACTACTAATGAGTCTATGAGCTGACTTCAAGATTCCTTCAGTACCAGGCTTAAAAAGGAGGACCCTGGGGCTGTTAGCCAGTGAGAGTTACTGCCCCTTGAGGTGCACAGCCTTTCCATGGGGAGTGGAGTCAAAGGAGCTGGATTAGAATCCCGACAGTGCCATTCACTGCCCCAGGTGACAGTGGACAAGTGACTTCAATCCCTCTGCACCCCAATTTCCTCATCTATATAATGAAGAGATTGAGTTAGATCATCCCTATGTGACACAGGGCAATGGCACCCTACACGCACTCGTCCCATATCGACGGTAAATCGTGTGTATGTGGATGGTTGGGCACAAATATGCTTGTGTATATGTTGTGTCTGTGTGTGTGTGTATGTGTGTGTGTGTGAGAGAGAGAGAGGGAGAGAGGGAGAGAAGGAGAGGGAGAGAGGAAGAGAAGAGAAGAGAAGAGAAGAGAAGAGAAGAGAAGAGAAACCCTTGACTTAGGATTTCACTGAGTGGTAATAAAGCCGCCTCCTACCAATGCAGACTGGAATGGGAAATGCAGAAGCTTCCAGTTTCCTGGGAGCACAGAGGTGAAGGGATGTGCCCAGAGGCACCCAGTCAGCAGAACTGGAACCCAGGTCTTCCTTTCTCCAAGTCCCAGCCCTCTGGCCACTATCTTTTGCCAACCTGGACAGGGTCCAGACTGATTTTTCAAGTTCAAACACTCCCTTAAACCTCTGAACAGACGTCATACAGACGATTTTCCCAAGGAAAACCTTTGAACTTTAAAACAGGAACTGTGACCCTGGCATCTGAGGCTTGTGTTTACATATTGGGATGGCGTTATTTCAGTATAATTGTAGGGATGTCATTTTGTGGGTTTAAAAACCTCATTTGGACAAAGCCGGGTCCGTAGGCGTTACCAGACTCCAAGGGGTCCACGACACACAGCTCTTCAGAAAGGGAGCTGCTGTCTCTTCAAGGTTCGACGCACTGCAAATCCTACAGATTCCACCCAGTTCTCCTTCGGAGCAGCTCATCTCCTGCATTCTCCTTCTCTGGACTAAGACACAGGAGGTATTTAGTGCACGTCGTTCTTCTAACCAGATGAAACATGAAATACTTCTTTCATACGGATGGTGAGGCCCGGCCCGGCCCGGCGGAACAGCCCTAAACTCGGGGGGAGCAGTTACAGCCGCCGAAGGCACCGCCACACGCGCGACACCCAAGGGGAGGCGTGGGTTGATGAGGGGCGGACCGCGCCCGGGCTGCTGCAAGCAGCCTTGGCCACCACTGGAGGTCTCTGGGGCTCCGTTCCCGGCGCTGACGCCGTTGCGCAGCTGGAGGCGAAGCGTATTTCGGAATCCTGCAGAGCCGGGATGGGGTGGCGTGGGGGGACCATTCTGAACCTTTAACGCTGAAATAGTTTTTTTTTTCTTATGTGGACAGTATTCCCCTTCTTTCTCACATTTGTCAGAGACAATTTGTCAAATTTCCCTCTCCCTCTCCCTCTTGAGTGTGTGTGTGTGTGTGTGTGTGTGTGTCTGTCTGTCTGTCTGTCACACTTTATAATTCCATGGAAAAATAAGCTGTTATCTTAAAATTAATAAAGTTTAAGAAGAAAAACAACCACCAGTTTCCTGATGCTGGAGAGATGGTGAGAATTCCAAAGGAAAATGAGAGAGTATTCTAGGGCCAACAACCCAAGGCGCTCCTTACCCAGCCCATCACCCTCCATCCCTTCAGCTCTCCTCTGTGCCTCTACAAATGAATTTTTGGGAGTATCTGGACATGTGTGTATACTTCCCTTTCTCACTGTCTGTCTTTTCCCTCTCCTCTCTGTTACTAGTGATGTCCTTCTCTGACTCCTGCATGTGCAACTGTCTTTTTCCCCTTTTGCAATGTATCCATTTTTCTTCCTCTCCTCTTCCCTGAACTCAATAATTGGTTGTAGATAGGTTGGAGCAGAAGGCCCCTGAGCCCCCTTCCAACCTAAACCTCCTGCAGCTCTTGCTCTGGGTCACTTCTCAAACTCAGCACAGAGGTTTGCAGTTTAGGTCTCCAAGGAAGCGATGACCTTGGGGTCTAGGGGTGGCTGACAAGACCTCTCTTCTGTTTTTACTTTTTTAAAATTATGAATTAAAAAAACAACTTTAAATGTCCATATGCAAAATATAACACAAAAGGAGGATAGTATGTGAAGCCGTGGATTTCATTCTGTGTCACTTAAAAACATGTAATAAATTCAGCCCATTAACTTTCCAGACTACCTTGCCTGTGCTTCCTGCTGAGTCTCTTTCTGTACCCATCTGTGTACTTTAGAAAAAGTGTTTCAGAGCCGGAGAGGGGAAGGAGGTGGGAGGAAGAAAAGGTAACTTTCATTAACTGAAAAAAATGTAACTTTAAAATGGTCCAATGACCCTCCCTTCTCTTCTCTTTCCTTTTGTGTTTCAACACGACATTACCCCAATTAAAAATAAACAACACCAACAACAAATATTTGTAACAATTATTATAGTCAAGCAAAAAGTAAATCCCTACATTAGCCATGCCCAGAAATGTTTGTGTCTTTCTGAGCTCCTCGTAGAAGGGAGTCTGCTACTCCTGTTAGGAGGGGTGGTTTGTCATAGACGCTCTGGAAACATGGTCAGTCATTGGTTTGGTAGTCATAGTATTGAGGCCTCATGTGTGGCAAGGAACTATGCCTACAGAATGGAGGATCACTGTGTGGCAGGAAAGGAGGAAGCAGAGACATCTCTAGCCTCTTCTCCCTCTTGTCCTCCTCCTTTTTCCAAAGGAGGCTTTCATTCCTAGCATCAGGAGGGAAAGCAGAAAGCAGGGACTGGAGACCACTCTGCTTTCCTCAGAAACAGGGGCTACTTGGCTGTAATTGTACTGATCTGCTTCCTTAAATAGTCTTGCTCTAGGGGATATGGTCAGGTACAATCTAACTTCTGATCACTTTCTCATTGTTGGGGGCAAGGGAAACCCCAAACTGTTGCCAAGCTTTGACCCCTGGAGTTTATTGAATAGGCATGATGTGGGTCAGAGTTGTATTTTAGGAGGGTTAATTTGCAGCTTCCTGGAGAATGGGTTGGAACGTGGAGAGATTTGAAGCAGGGAGACCAACTCCTCCCATAATCCAGGAGGGAGGTGATAAAGGCCTACATCAGGGGGTGACTGTGTCAGAAGAGAAAAGGGGTTTGAATGCAAGAGATTTGATGAAGGAAGAAACTGCAGGACTCGTCCACTGATTAGTTATGGGCTGGGAGAAGGGAGAGATTGAGGATTTGGGGATGACCCCTGGGTTGTGAGTCTGGGTGTCTGGGAGGTAGTGCCCTGGACAGTAATAGTGAAGTTAGGAAGAGGGGAGGATTTGGGGCTGGGGCTGGGGCTGGGGCTAGAAATAATTAGTTCAGTTTGGGACATGTTGAGTTTACTTGTCAAACCTGTACCTGGCAGCTTCCCAGAGCCATGCTGTGGACTTGTGACTAACCAAGGGCTTTCTTAAAGGTGTCTTCCACTCTCCAGATACAGAGCCTTGCAAACTAGTCATGTCTCTGGCCCTCATCTGGTCACTGTCTTACTTGTACAGGCAGGTGCTGGTTTTGCTGGAGGTCCCCTTTCCTTTTGTCCACAGACTTCTGGCTGACTGTTGGTGTGCTTCTGGGCTACAAGAACTCACTCACTGTAGTTTCTTCTCAGATTTCTTGGTCATTCTTCAGTTTGGTGGAATTGTTGTGTTTCTGCTGCAGTAGATGTGTGGGAGCTGGGCTGCCTGCCTCTCTGAGGCAGCTAAATGGTCTGGAAGTTTGGGACCAAACTTCTCAAAATGATGGTTCATGAGCCTTTACCAGTGTGCTTCCCATCCAACCATCCTATAGATACAATTAGCTCTTAGCAAAGGCCTTTATTAAAACACAGTAAGACTAGTAAAAGAAAACATTCCCCTATAAACTTGGGGCACTTTTTCCAAGAAATGCACATAGAATCAGTGAGAAGAGTGGGCACAGAGTACAGAAGTAGCAGAGCACACATGGGGAACATGAAGGCTGCTCACTGCTGACCCTTCAGGGACCTGACAGGCCTTTTTCTCTGGGAGGAATATGCTTCAGACCAACTCTCACTTGCCAAGCTGATGTTCTCTGCTGCCTGGAATCTTGCTCCTCAAAACCACTTCCTCCCCCAACTACCTGTTTATCTTCATGTTTGCCCTGGAGTGTTTCTGTTCTTTACTTGATTCTGTATCTCCTATTATAATAATCACTCTCTTTCCCTCTCCCCCACCCTCACCCCCATACCAAATTTGATTTTAGCTCTTGTCTTGGTTCTATGAACTATGGCTATTTATGCATAAGCTACATAGGTGCTCCACCCTGGAGCTTCACTTACCACACACTGCTATGTTACTCTTCCTAATGCACCAATGACACCTGATCTTCCTAGGCAAGGCTCAGCTCTGGGGTTGGTAGGGCTTGCTCCCACCCTGGAATGACTATACCTACTGGTTTGTACTTCTTGGACACGTGAGTGAACACACAGAGATCCTTCTGCCAAATTAGAGCCACCTGTGTGCATTTATGTGCACCTGTGAGCACCTCAAGGATTGAAATACGATTCATTTGTGTGCCCTGAACACAGGGTAGGTGCTAATCCACTTTGTAAAATAGAATCGAAATAATTAACCTTGACATTACAGTTGCTGATACGCCATTCTTTTGTTACTCTGTAAATAGTCCATGAAGCCCCTGAAGTCTACAGCGACCTTGTTATCTCTGCCCAAAGCCCTCAACCTGCTGCTGGACAAGTAAGGTTGGACTACTGTAAGACTTTGGAAAACCATCAAAGATGATGTTGTTAAACTGCTGCACTCAATATACCTGCCAATTTGGAAAACTCAACAGTAGCCACTGGATTGGAAAAGATCAGTTTGCCACCCAATCCTTAAGAATGGCAATGGCAAGTCATGTTCAAATTACTGAACAATTGGCAAGGTTATGCTAAAGATTCTGCAAGCTAGGTTTTATCAGTATGTGAACTGAGAACTACCAGAAGAGCAGACTGGTTTTTTTGAAGAAGCAGAAGAACTAGAGACCAAATTGCCAACATTCACTGGATTATGGAGAAAGTAAGGGAGTTGCAGAAAATACATCTACTTCTGCTTCATTGACTACACCAATGTCTTTGACTGTGTGGATCGCAACAAAGTACGGCAAGTCCTCAAAGAGATGGAGTGCTGGGTCATCTTACTTGTCTCCTGAGGAACCTGTATTTGAGCCAAGAAACAACAGTTAGAACTGAATATGGAGCAACTGATTGGTTTAAGACTGAGAAAGGCTGTGTATTGTCACCTTATTTATTTAACTTATATAGAGAGTATACCATGTGAGATGTCAGGCTGGATGAATCAAAAGCCAGAATTAAGGTTGCTGAACAACAACAACAAAAAGACTTTGTATTGTAGGATGTTAAACTAGAAAGGATCCTGGAGCTCATCAAGAACAACCCCCTGAATCTTATGGAGATGAGAAAATGGAGGCAGATTTCTCCTCCAAAAAGTTAGTCAACGTTTCAAGGCTAGAATTCAAATTGAGTTCATGATTCTTTCCACTGCCTAGAAAAAACAGGTTAGCCTGTCTGCATATTTTCTCGAAACAGGGCATGGTAAACAGAGCTGTGTAATATTTAACAACAAAGTTAGCGAAGGAAAGGGTTGGGACACAACCGTTCACAATTTAATATCTGCAAATAAACCTTGTGTAATCAACCAAAAAGGAAATGAGATACAAAAGGAGTCACGGATGTCCTTAAAGTGAAACATACTGTTCTTCCTGCCAGACAAATGGGAAGGATCCAAAATAAGTCTTCACAGTCACAAAAACCTAAGCATAGCATGTCTTGGGACAGTTTGAAAAAAAAAAAGTCGTAGAAAGCGGGCAGGGGCAGCGAAGAGCTGTAGAGGATGCCTTCACACCTAGGGGAACTTGCGGTCCGGCCTCTGTTACTCGATGCGTTACCGACTCTTCTTGTGGCTTTTCGACGTTCCGGGTGACTTCGAATGGCTACTGTGTCTTTGGCTTCAGCGGTGTCCTGGACTCTTTGGTCGGAAACGGTGGCACGGTGCTCGGGATCCGCTCCATGCCCGGATCGGTTCGAGTAGTGTCTTGGCCTCTTGCTGCCATGTCTTTCTCGACTGCAGGATGGATTTCTTCTGTTGGGAAACCTGCTGTGGCTCCTTGGAGATCTGCTACGGCTTGGGCTGCAGAGCCGCTCTGGGGAGCCACTGGGCTTGTCCAGGTCCCTATAACTTCGCCAGCGGTGACCTGGGGATGGGCTCCTTTCCAGCTGGTCATCGATCTCCTCTTCCTCCTCACTGGACCTCATATCCTCCAAATCGTCCTCCAAGGCCCCAGCTGTGCATCTTCTTCCAGCATGCTGCGCTTCTGGAGCCGGGGCAGGATGATGTCACAGACCCCCTCACCGTGCAGCAGGTCATCCATAAACTCATCTACGCGCATCAGTTCGAATTCTTCGTTTCGGTTCTGGCTCTTAATTTTCCGATAATCATTGTATAAAGGTTGCAGATACTTGTAGCGGTCCATGGTAGTGCCTGTCAGCCTCGTATGCAGGGCCCCCAACATGCGGACACACTTGAAACCTTCATTTATAATGAATTCCACTACGCTGTCCTTCTCTGGCTGTATCCGCAGCATTTTCAAGGTCAGGCACAGGAATGCCGTTGGCTTGACCTTGCTGCCGTAGACGCCCCCCACGAATCTCAATTCCGCAGCTTTGTCCGCGACAAGCTCAGCCGTCAGCCCAAAGCACTCCTCCTTCCAGTACTTACACTCGTAAATTCGAGTCTGGATGATCTTCTCCACCAAGTTCTGTGGGTTGGTGCCGAGGCTGTCGTGCGGTTGGCCATCTTGGGCTAATCACTCCCTTTCAACGCTACAAGGCCTCTGTGGAGGTGGGGGCGGGGGGGGGGGGTTGGAGGAGGAGAGGGGAGAGGGGGAGAGGGGGAGAACTCCCTCCTGCACCAGCGGCTTCCTGGCCTGGACTCCTCAAGCTCCAAATTCGCTCAGAGTTCAGCTCTTTATAACTCTGCAAAGGGGGTCCAAGGTCTGCTTATCTAAGGAAAAGTGTTCACACTTTGGAAAGTGATAACCCACCAGCGTTAACACCTGCTTAACACATTAGCTCCATTACTTTTGTTATTAATTCTTTACTTTCTCTGACTCCAGCAACAAGGGGAGAGGCTGGAGAGGAACCAAATCCTCCTTTGTTTACAATCCTACGACCTTCCGAAGAATACAATTTACTATTTGTTTCAATGAATAGATGTTAATATTCCTTGTTCTCAATTTTCAAAAAGTGCTATGTTTCTTTCTCTTAAGACATCCAGCCAGGGGCAGAGCCAAGATGGCCTAGTAGAGAAAGCAGAGCTCTCCCAGTATTTCCCCCCAACGACTTTGAAATAATGCCTCAAATCCTTGGTTTCATATATAGGGATATGGATAAAGGATTCAAGATAAGAGTAGTTTGGAAAGTAATGGTTTGAATTTATTATATGCTTTTAGGTGATGCAAAAAATGATTATTAATAACCAATATCTTGTGGAGATTCAGAGCTCTCCCTTTCTTTCAAAGTCCAGATTTTAAGTTCAGTCTCTTGAAAGGCATTACTGATAATGAGACTAAATGAACTCTCCTCAATCTTGGTCAGACTCTACCCAATCTTAGCAGGAACTTAATCTAACGTGGGGAAGCCTAAAGTGTTCTACTCAAGCTTGGGTGGAGACAGATCCTTTTGTTTAGATAGCCCAAGGCTGGGGGTGGTCTGAGTAAAGAGGTGGTTTCTCAGTCCAAGGGTGACATGATGTCACTCTCAGCCCCTCAATGAACACCAACTCTTTGAAGGCTATGTAAACTGGGAACCCAACATCGTGGTTGTCTTTGGTCTAAGAGGAACTGCCAAATGACTATTCTTTCATTAATAATGTGCTGGCCTTCTTAACTAAATGATGAAATTACCCAGAAACTATGTTCCTTGAACCTTTTTAGTCATCACAGTGATAGAAAATAGAAATACATGGTTTCACATAAGATCCTCCTTTTGTGTTATATTTGTATATGGACATTTAAAGTTGTTTTTTTTTAATTCAGAATTTTAAAAAAATAGAAGAAATGTCTCATCAGCCACCCCTAGACCCCAAGGTCATTGCTTCCTTGGAGAACTAAACTGCAAACCTGAATGCTGAGTTTGAGGATGACCCAGAGCAAGAGCTATAGGAGGTTTAGGTTGGAAGGGGGCTCAGAGGCCTTCTGCTCCAACCTATCTACACCCAATTATTGAGTTCAGGGAAGAGGAGAGGAAGAAAAATGGATACATTGTGAAAGAGAAAAAAGACAGCTGCACATCCAGGAGTCAGAAAAGGACATCACTAGTAACAGAGAGGAGAGGGAAAAGACAGACAGCGAGAAAGTGAAGTATACACACATGTCCAGATACTCCCAAAAATTCATTTGTAGAGGCACAGAGGAGAGCTGAAGGGATGGAGGGTGATGGGCTGGGTAAGGAGCCCCCTATTGGCCCTAGAATACTCTCTCACTTTCCTTTGGAATTCTCACCATCTCTCCAATATCAGGTAGCTAGTTGGTTGATTTTCTTTTTAAACTTTTTAAAAATATTTTTGTTTTTTTAAAAATAATTTATTTATTTATTTTTAGTTTTCAACATTCGCTTCCATTAGATTTTGAGTTTTAAATTTTCTTCCCTTCCTTTTCCTCCCCCCTCCCCAAGACAGAGCGCAATCTGATAAGGCCCTACTTATACCTTCATATTAAACATATTTTCACATTAGTCAAGATGTAAAGAAGAATTAGAACCAATGAGAGAGAAGAAACAAAACAAAACAACCAAAGAAAAGGAGAGCAAATGGTCAGCTTCCATTCACACTGAGACTCCAAAGTTCTCTCTCTAGAGGTGGATGGCATTTTCCACCATGAGCCTTTGGAGTTGTCTTAGATCCTTGCATGGCTGAGAAGAGCTAAGTCTATCAAAACCAGTCATCACACAATGTGACTGTTACTGTGTACAATGTTCTCCTGGTTCTGCTCTCTTCACTCAGCATCAGTTCATATAAATTTTTCCAGGTTTTTCTGAAGTCTGCCTGGCTCTTCGTTTCTTATAGCACAATAGTATTCCATTACATTTATATACCACAACTTGTTTGGCCTTTCCCCAATCCCTCAATTTCCAATTTTTTGCCATCGCAAAAAGAGCTGATACAAATATTTTTGTACATGTGGGTCCTTTTCCCTTTTTTGTGATCTTTTTGGGATACAGACCTATGTTGCGGGCCGAGTTAGAGCTGAACCCTGCTGAGATAAACTCAGGGCTTTGGGATGTGGGTGGAGCCAGGAGGAGGGGTCTCGCCTTTGTTGCCTCCCTTGCAATCCCAGGTCTTTGTCCGGGCCTGCCTGACCACGTGGAACTTCCGGCTCTCTGGCAGAGCATGTGGAACTTCCGGTTCTTTTCCGGTTACTGCCTGACCGCAGGGAGCTTCGGGTTAGCGCGGGAAGAGAAGGAGAGGAGAGTAGGCGGAGTCAGGGCGGTCCTAGGACCCAGGTGTATTGAGTTTTCACCTGTCCTTCACCCACGTAACCAAAGAATGTACCTACGTCACTAAAGATATAAATGTGCTGCTTGCTGAAATAATAAACGGAATCCTTCACCATCTTTTCGGCTCCCACCCCGTACATTGTCTGCGAGATCAGGTCCTTTGCTTAGGCAAAGGGGAACAAGAAGGAGACGATCAGGAGGGAAGACTACGCGTGCACGCACAGCCTTGGTCCAGGTTCAACACTCAGCGAGAAGCTTTATCTTCTCGTCTCCGCGGACAACTCAGTTTCATAACCACAACTCAACAAAGCTGATGAGGTAGGAGGTCTATCTTCTTATCATGGGGCAGTGTGCATCCTTTACAGACTCTAAAGACTTAGAGACATTCTGTAGAATACTTCACAAGCTTAGTAAGAAGCAAGGATGCATGATTTATTTGAGAAAAGTTAGGGGCAGCTAGGTGGCGCAGTGAGCAGGCCCCTGGGGCTGGAGGTCCGAGGAGGACAGGGCTTGGCTCTAACCGAAGCCTCGTAACTGCCACTGACTAGAGCACAGAGCCATTCAGGCAAGGATCTCAGACTAGGATCTTCTGGGAACTAGAGGTTTAGGAGGTGGGAGGGAAATGGGTGATGGAGGGCTTGTTGTTCACTTTTGTTCTTTGTTCCTTCCCTTGTTTTCCTTTCAAGTGAATGGCCTTTGTTTTATTACAATCTCTTGGTTCATTGTAGCTTGGCCTGGGACTGCCCAAGCCATAGATTCAAAGAGATGATTACCTCTTGGGTACCAGGGTCCTGAGAGGAGCCAACCAAACGCTGCAGTTGAAGACACGGGGTGTCATAAAACCAAGCACATCTTTTCATCTAGTACTGGTGACCTAGTACTGGGGTCACCTTCAGAAACTCTGCAAGTCTTTCTTCCAATTCCCATTGGCACTGATGAGTTGGATCCCTCAGAGCCTGGCTGGCTCCGCTTTCCTCCTGGCTCTAGAGGGTCCCCTTAGGGGCAGTGGGATTCTTCTCTAATACTGTCAACTCCAGCCCCCATTCTATTTCTAGTCACAGCATCTCCTTTATATTCTCGATTGACCTAGTGATTAAAGTTCCAGGATCACTTAACATCAAATGCCTCTTATAATAGGGCTGTTTCCTCAGAAGCCTCCTGAAGCAGGAGTACATTGTCCTATAGACCACTTTAGTCTCTGGGCAGTCAACTCACATCTAAAGCAGTCGCTGACTAGCCTTTGCCCCACCAACTTCACTTCTGAATATGCTACAGTTGTTGAATGACTCCCTCCCTGTAGTTTATCAGCCTTATTGGAATGTTAGCGAGGTGGAGGGGGAAGAGGAGGAGCAGGAGGAGGAGGAGGAGGAGCAGGAGCAGGAGGAGGAGGAGGAGCAAGAGGAGGAGGAGGAGGAGGAGTGATGTACCCTGTAGAGAGCAGTCTTGTTCAGATGGAGACTGGTCTAGATGGCCACTGAGGACCCTTCACATTCTGAGAGTCTGTGATCCTGGGTTCCATAAGGACCTTGCTCAGTTTACTGTCAAATTCTGTAGAAATCTGTCGTTTTTGACATCTCGGACCTCTAGGGGGCATTGTGGCATAACGGCATTGGATTTGGAATTGATGGACCTCAGGAGACCCAGCTCTCCTTGCCACCTGTTCTACCTTGGTCATTTCAATAATAATAGTGATGACAGCCAGCATCTACACGCTATTTAAAGTTTCACTAAGCGCTTTACAAATATTATCTCATCTGATCCTTAGAAAAGCCCTAGAAGGCAGGTGCTATTATCATCCCCGCTTTACAGATAAGTGGGGTAAATGATCATTGGCATCTTTCTAGTTCTAGATCTGCCAATATTTTCTGCTTTAGTTCCGTGGCGACAATTGGCTCCAAGCATAGTGGATGATACTGGGGGGAAGGGGAAAAACGGAGCACATGGAGTCAACTGAAGTTAAGCCTCGAATGTTGATACCAAATGGATCCCACGTATTTCTGATCATTTTTTAAAATCTCACTGGGATCCAGGTGAGTAATGTGGCTGGTTTTGAGGACAGAAAACAGAGCTTGGAGTGGGACAGATGTGAGTTCTAGTTCTTCCATCTGCCTGGTACGTTACAGCTCAAGGGTGAGTTGGAAGGGAGACGATCTCTCAGTGCCCCAGACAACTCTTAGAGCTTCTAAATTACCAACAAGATGTTAAACTGTATCCTTGGAGAATGTTTGCACACCAAGAGGAAATCAAAGGTCTGAAACCCCATCCCCTCCCATTAAAAAAAAAATCCAACCAGATATTTTGAAAAAAATTTAGCTGAGAACCAGGCCTGGAGTCCAGAGCAGCCAGTCCTGACTCAGACACATCCTGACTGTGTGACCCTAGCCAAGTCATTTCACTCCTTCACTCCTGGGCCATGCTCTAAAGCTCCAGATGTCAGACAAGATGCTGACCTGGAATGGGACCTCTGCCAGTAGAATTTCAAACAGAGGTCAGGAAATATCACTTTCATACTACTGTTGTGATTTTGCAATGAACAGGAGCCCTTATTTTCCCCTGCTTTTAGTCTCATCCCTCAGATGGTAGCCTCCAGCCTACACTTAACTCTCCCCAGAGTAAGCGGCAGAGGCCACCACCTAGTGTTGTAATGGGGGAACTGCAGACAATTTTTGAAAAAAATACGCATTTAAGATCGTGGGGCTACACAGGTGTTAATAAGTTAATAAGGGAAGGTGTTAATAAAAAGGAAAGCATCAATTAAAACTTCCGCAGTTTTTACAAGAGAGAAGAGTCACCAAAACCATTCCAAAATGTGCCTCTGTCTCCTCCAGTGCCCAGCCAAATTAGCTCACATTCTCAAGACAGTGAAACATCAGAAACGATCGTCAATTGAATCAGCTGAGTCCCATCCTCACCGACTCCTTGCGTACCCTTAAGCGAGACAGCCTGGCTCTGTTTCATTCGTTGTTAAATGCAGCACATGCACAAAAAGTGGATTGATATGAAGAAGACCAGCTTGGATTCTGCACATGGATGGCATGCTGATCCGTAAAAACTTCCATACGTTTTTATTCAAGAAAAGTTAACAAACTGTTCATACCTTTTAAGTCAGAAATCCTGCCACTGAGATGATGGATGAAGGGAACGATAAAAGCCAGAAAAGGCCCCTAAGTTCAAAAATCTTCATCGAAGGATTATCTGTCATTTTCAAAAGTTGGAAAGGAAATATGTTCTCAGAATCTGTGGATGTTGGAGTTGGAAGGGACCTCGGAGGCAGGGCCTTGAATAGACTTGCGGATGACTGGACATGTGATCCCTACATATATATGGATAAGTGAGCGTGTGTGTGTGCACGTGCACGAGTGTGTGTGTGTGTGCACGTGCGCGAATGACTAGTGGTGAAGTGGATAGAGTATTGGTCTTGGGGTCAGAAAGTCCTGAGTTCAAATGTAGCCTCCGATACTTACTAAGTGTGTGATCCTGGGCAAGTCGCCTACCCGGGTTTGTCTCAGTTTCCTCATGTGTAAAATGAGCTGGAGAAAGAAATGGCAAACCAGGCCAACATCTTTGCCAAGAAAACTCCAAATGGGGCCACGAAGGGTCGGATGCCACTGAAACAGCGACAACAAAATATGACTAACAGCCATTCCCAACAGATAAGTGGTCAAAGGACATAAACAAACAGTTGTCAAAAGAAGACTTTCTGAGTCATAATAATAGCTAACATTTATACAGCTCTTCCTACGTGCCAGGCAATTACCTCATCTGATCCCTCATAACAATCCTGGGAGGTAGGTGCTATTATTATCCGCATTTTACAGATAAGGAAACCGAGGCAAACAGAGGTGAAGTGACTTTCCCAGGGTTACACAGCTGTTAAGTATTTGAGGTCACATTTGAACTCAGGTCTTCCTGACTCTAGGCCTGATATTTTATCCACTAGCTACCCACATGAAAGCATATTCCAAACTAAAAGAGAAATGGAAATTGAAACAACCCTGAGATCCCACCTCACCCCCTGAAGATTGGAAACAACGGCAGGGCTGTGGGATGGTAGTCACACTTACACATTGTTGGTAGGGCTGTAAAATAGTACAACCATCTTGTAAAGTGATTGGAAATATGCAAATAAAGTGACTAAATTATCTTTGACCTAGAGATTCCATCAATAAGAAAGACCCCTTATGCTCCAGAATATTTATAACAGCACTTTTTGTGATAGTGCAGAATTGGAAACCAAGCAGATGCCCATAGATTAAGGGATAGCTAAAAAGAAACTTGTGGTACATGAAAGTAACGAAATCTTCCTGTGCTATAAGAAATGATCGGGATGGTGACTAGGAGCAGGAAAGGATCTCCATGAACTGGGAAAAGCCAATAAAACAGGATATACAACAGTGGGAATGCAAAGAAGGAGAGCGCCGAGAGAAATCCAAAGTAAATATAACCAAATTATGAAGATCCAGCGGGTCTCCAGCGTCGAGACAGGAGAAGCCACCCCCACCTGGACCTGTGCCTTCGCGGAGGTGGGCCGTCCTCAGGGGTCACGCGTTGCACATTTTGGGACTTTTTCAATGTATTGATCTATTGAGTTGTGCTTTTCCTCTTTGGTGTATGTGTACGTCTTTAAAAAATACTCCCTGGAAGGAGGAGGGATACCAGGGGAAACCGTGATGATGTAAGAAACAAAAGACGTCAGTAGAAACCGATTCTTTAAAAAGAAAGACTGAGCTCTCTGAGGGCAGGGACTGCTTTCTCCTTGGTGCTTAACCCATCAGGAGCTCTTAAGGGTTGTTGACTCCCTGAGCATTTTCGGGGTTAGGGTTAGGGTTACAGTCGGCCGATAACCGTGGATATGCTCCTTTGATTGGACAGATTGTTACAATGTGGAAACGCAATGAACTTTGCTCCTCTGCACTCAGATCCTCTGGTCCGTCTTGGACTTTCGAGCTTTCTGGAATCCCAAATTTCACTTACAAACCCAACTCTCATTTTTGGGAATGACATGACAGGCTCACTGTTCATTTTTGAGACAATGTCTGCCAAGTCTTGGAGTCTGAATGACCGTAGTTTGTCTTGTCTGTTGTTCTTCCCAGTAGAAATAGTGCCCCGTGGGGGAAAAAAAAGTAGCTACATTAACTAGTAACTCAACCAATAACCCATGTGCTTTTCCCACAGGCAACCATTTGGGAATGGAGGCTGGCTGGACCACATGGGCCAACAGGGATGGCCCAGGTGGTCAGGGCAGTGGCGGCCCATAGACGGGAAATAGAGCCTTGGCTGCCAAAGGCTGCTGGACTGGAGCTCCCTGAAGAGCTAAAAGGTGGCACCAGACATCAGGACTCCAATGTTCCCAAAGTAATGACAGTTACAGATGGAGCTTCAGCATGGTCTGGTGTGAAGAAGAGGACGACCTGGTCAAGGTCTAGCTCTGCCACTTACTATCGGAGCAAATCACCTCACCTCTCTGGGTCTCAGTTTCTCCATCTGTAAAAACTATAGAGCAGCGTCCAATGACCTCTAAAGCCTCCTCCAGCTCTAAATATACAATTCTAGGAGTTCAAAATGAATGGGTCAATGGGATGGTGCATCTGCTCCAAATACAGACCCTGCTCATAGTTCTGCCAGCATGCTTTGGACTCTCTACCTCGACATTAACATACTCTCGTGATTGTGTGAAGTTTCTGTTCATCTGAACCCAGGGCTCATCGACTGATGTTGAAAGCTGTCCCTTATGCTCGCTATATTGGAGCTAAACCCTCCACTTCTCCTTCTGTACCTTTGCAGACTGGACTCCTTCCTGAAATGTTCTCTACTTTTCCTTCAGGAAGTGGGCAGCCCCTAACATTCCGCCCAACCCCATTATGACTCATCTTGCCCCGCTCCCACCCCAAGACCTTTGGCTTCCTCCCCAGGAGACAATAAACTCCTTGAGAACAGTCACTGTTTTGTCTTTGTAACCTCAGGACCTATTCAGTGCCTGGCACACAGTAGGAACTTGCTGGATTCTCGTGGAGTTGGCTCTCCTCCTTGCTTTGCTAAAATTCCCCCAAGAATCCCAGGTCAGTTCTTTTTGGGGTCTCCTGAAAAGGGTCTCTCCTTTTCTTATCCACTTTGTTAAGCCAGGAGTTCTTAACATGGAGTCTATGAATATTTTTTAAATATTCTGATAATTCCATGGCAATAGAATTGGTTTTCTTTGTGATCCCATGTGTTTTATTTTATGCATTTAAAAACATAATTCTGAGAAAGAGCTCATGGGCATCCTGAGGCTCCCAGGGGGCACAGGACCCAATGAAGTAAAGAATCCTTTTACTTTGCCATACTAAAACTGAATTTGAAAAATTATTTTTGTCTGTCTTTTCTCTCCTCTAAATCAGGAAACAAAAGATCTGGAGCAAAGAAATGAGTCAGTTGCCATGGAGAATTTTGTGATCTGCAGGTCAAGAAACTGAATCTACTTCCCCAAGCAACTGTTATTTAGAAAAACAGTGTTAAAAACACCCATTCATCAGCAGGCCTGTTAACGTTCTCCCTTGTGAGCCCCTCCGGAAGTCTGGCCGCTGCAGGATGGATCTGGGGGTGTGCCTGCTGCCAGCATGGCCTAGTGAAGAGCATGGGGCAGGCCTGGCACCAAACAAACACGAGGCATCGGTTCCGAGGGGGCTGGGCAGCCCAGATGCAGCTCATCCTCGCCCAGGCTCAGTCCCTCTCCTAGGACCCGTAGGGTGCCTGTGTTTGTGATGGCAGCAGTACACCACCACAGTTTGCATAAGACTATTTGTGAACAGCAGCGATGTCTCGACTTTCCCCAGCACTCTCAAACCAAAGCCAAGGTCGGCTCTAAGGCCCTGGCCCCAGCTGCAGATCGTCTCATGGCTCCTTCATTCTTCGAGTCAATGTGCTTAAATTATAAAAAAGAAGTGGAAGAAACCCAGGGGAACAACCAAAGTTAACCCATGATCCAGCACCCACTGAGGAAACCCTCTGAGCCGGGCCCTGGGGCAGTGTTGGAGTAAACAAGCTGTGAGCCTGGCCCTCAGAAAGATTCCATTGGCCATCTCCTCCAAGAGACAGGACCCAGGATACCTGCCGGCACCCCAGAGTGGGAAAGCGGATTTCTATCTCGGAAAATCCCAGTTAATCAGGACACTCTGATTGTTCTTGTCACTCTGGCACGTTTGACTCTTTGTGATTCCCTCATCAGGGCTGGGGAACAGGCTGCCTCGAGGCCACATGTGGCCCTCTAGGTCCTCAAGTCCAGCCCTTTGACTGAGTCCAGACTTCAGAAATGTGAGGCAGCAGGAGCGTATTGGAGAGTGAGTTAGGCTTCGGGAAGATCTCAGGTCACATCCCTTTCAGATTCTCCTGCTGCGTGACCTTGGACAAGTCACTTCTTTGCTCTGCCCCTGCTGTCTGTCAATGATAGGACTGAGCTAGATGGCCCCTGCAGCCCCTTGATCCCTCTGTCCAGGACCCCCACCTCCTCCTTCTAAGGGCAGCCCGAGACGGAGTCCTTTTGGATGCTGTGCTGGAGTGTCCACTGAGACCCTCAGATATGCGTCACAAGAATTGATGTTGAGTTAACAACCACAGCAATCCTGGACTCGTGAGGTGTTTGTTTTTTAACCCAACTGTAGAAACGTATGTTTTGTTCCAGTTAAATGTGTCTTCAGAACATTATTGTAATTCGTTAACAGCCTCTTGGATGCTGAGGGGCCCTTCCTGAGCATCTGCTGAAAGGACAGAGAAGACTTCAACAATCAGGAGCCAGGAGTGACTCTGCCACATGGGTTCCTTAAACCTGAGCCCACTTTCCCTGGGCTCTTCTGTACTGTGGGAAGAGGGCGTCATAGACTTTGGGGGTAGGATGGCTTTTGGACCATCTGTTCTTACTATACCACCTCGGCAAATTTCCCTTTTAAAAAGCTAATTGAGCCTACTCGACTAATTGATAACAATTGCCAATTATGGGGGTGGGGTGGGGGGAGGGACCTCATGAACTATAGCATTAGAAAGATGCCTCTCAGCCACTTAAGGCTCTCTCTCTCTCTCTCTCTCTCTCTCTGTCTCTCTCTCTCTCTCTCCCCCTCTTCCCCTCTCTCCCCCTCTCCCCCTCTCCTCCCATCACTCCCTCTCTCTCCCTCTTTCTCTGAATCTGTCTCTTCCCCTTCCCTGCCTGCCATATACTCTTCTCCCTTTTTTGGCTATTTCTTCTTCCTCTGCTTCCTTAAATGGACATAATGGGACACTAAAACACATACTTTCTAATATTTCTTGGACTAACTGAACAATTTTTTTTTCCTTGCAGGCCAGTGACCTGAGATGGAAAAACTGTTTCCCTGGCCTACTCTGGGGCAATGTCCAGACCCAGGCCTGGCTGCAGTTGCTGCGTAGCTGGAGCAGAGACACAGGGCCCCTTATGCCAGACTTTGGACCTGGATGCCTCCAATCCCATCGAGATAAGCCTCCAGAGGCTTCCCAGGAGGCCTGGGGAGCTGCTGCAGCCTGGCCCAGAGCTCTGGGCTCCCTTTCTTCCTTGGCATTCCAATGCTATTCCCCCCAGCCCCCTTGGAATTCCTAGGATGGCAGTCCTGGCTTGTTTGCTTTGGTTTTGCAGGCTTCCTTTATCTCTGCAGACGTTTCCTGTCCTGTCTCTCCCCAGAGCCTTCGAATGACTTCCTTTGGGGGTGGGAATTTTTTCCCCACATGAATCCAGATTTTTAAGGGAAAGGGTTTGGAATAACACGTCTAAGTTAGTCGCTGCCTGGTGTACACCTTTGATTTTTACTGCTGAGTCTCCCAGGCTGTGAAGGAAACTGTCCCTGTTTAATAGATTCATCAGCATCTTGCTTCCATTCGCAAAGCCCTAGTGCCTGCCCTGGACCCTTCATCTGGGGACACCTTCTGTGCAGGCCAATCCAGAGACTGTGGGCCTCTGGCCACCACCGCTCCCCAACTCACCGGCACCAAGAAGGGGGAGGGGCCTTCCTGACTTCTAAAGCTCCCCAAGAGAGCTCAAAGCCCCTCTGTTGTGCCCAGCTCCAGGGACCAGAATATCTCCACTGATTCTGCAGCTGCTCCACTTTCCGCCTTTGCTCCCTGGAGGTCCACGGGGAAGCGGTGTCTGGAATCAATGCCCCTTCGAACCTGTAAAATTCACAGGATCATAAGATCACAGATTTAGGGCTGAAGGGACCCCAGAGACCACTGAGGCCAATCCCTTCACTTTACACATGAGGAAACTGAGGCCCAGGGCGGCTAAGTGACTTGTCCAACACTGTGCGGATAGTGGGCACCAACAGCACTGCAGATCCGGTTAGACCCAAGAGGAGGCCCAGGCCTAGGAGAAAGGAGGCCCAGGCCTAGGGAGAAGAGGAGGCGCTTCACATTTCCGACACCCTCCTTTTAAGCTCCTCTGTCTTCTTTGAAGTATCTCTCTGTAGCTCAGTCCATCTGGGCAGCTTTCTCTAATCCTTCCACTGCCAGTATGGGATCTGGGGCACTGACTTGTCTGGAAAGCTCCTAGAGGGCTTGTCTTCTCTGAATTTTTACCGACTTATCCCTTCTACCAATGGGGAAACCATTTCAAAATGTCTGCTTCAATCTCCAAATCCGAGCGTTTCAAGAATCTGACCTGGAGTTCTTGTCTCCTTGAGGCTTCAGCAATTCCTGGAGAGACGAGACCCATAGTGTGCATTGTGCCAGGGTTGGTGATCTCCTAGAGAGTGTCACAGATGGGAACTCCCTCCCAAACCAGCTGTGACTCAGGAGAGAAGTCTGGGAGAGTGGCCTCAGGCTCAGAGATGTTCCATGGCCTGCCTAGAACTGCCCAGCCCAGAACAGGTAGAGCAGAATGTGAAACTCGGCCATTCCCTTCTCTGAGCCCAGGCCTCTAGGCCTTATACCGTGCTGTCTCTTCCTAAGCACATAGTAGGTGCTTAATAATGACTTGGTGAATTGGATACCTTAGGGAAGGTTATTTTTATAGCTAACAAGAGAAGTATCAGAAGATTACTGAGCAAAGTCATCTCCATCCTTAGAGCCTTGTAGAACTGTAACAGGTATGCAGGGTTAGAGCCTTTGACACTGTGTTTCCTGGCACTCAGTCAAGTGCTTTAGAAAAAATAGACACAGGAAATCTGATCTTCACTAAACCTCTGTACAGCTATTTGACTGTAAAATGTGGTCTGCTGTAGTCAATTATCTGTGAAATTCATCTGATGTTTTTATCTAGGAAATCATATGTCTTGACCATTCTCACAAATATTTTAAAAAGCTGCTTTATGGATGCCTTGTATCTTGAATCAGTCATTTCCACCTTGCCTCCCTATAAAAAACCTCCATGGGGACAAAGCAGAACAAATGTATATGGCATTCTGCCCCTGCGGTCCCCACCTCTTTGTCACAGGGAGGGAGAGGGGCTTCATTATATGCTCCCTGGCTCCGGCATCGATCTTTCCATTATTTAGAGTTGGATTTCCTTTCAGTCATCTTTTCATTACTGAAAGGAAGTCAAAGAGGGGCCCAAAGACCCCCTAGACAGCAAAGTACTTAAAGCAGCCATTGGGCATACTATGCTTTTAGTTCTGCATCAGTTCATCTAAATCTTCCCAGGTTTCTCTGAATGCCTCTCGCTCATCATTCCTTCTGATGACACATCACCATTAGATGCTCCGCTTCTTTCGAGTCATTTCCTGATCCGTAGATGCCAGCTTTGTTTCTACTTCTCTGCCCCCATAGAGTCCTGCCATAAGTGCTTTCATGCAGATTGGATCTCGGGGTCCCATTGGACTTCCTGGGGGCATCTGCCCGGTAGTGGGACCCCTGAAGTAAAGAGATGGCCAGCTTGGTGGCTCCTGTCATGTAATTCCAAAGTGAAATCCAGACACACGGGCCCACTTCACAGCTCTCCCCGGGTGTCCTGGAATGCCTGTTTTTCCCTCAGCCCCTGCAGCACTGATTGGGCCTCAGCTGCCTGGGTGGTGCTTTCTTCCCTCTGCATCAGTTCCACACAGCTCTCCCAGTTCTCTGAATTTCTCGTCTTAACTGCTTCCTGTCACCATGACTACTGCTAGCCTAGCTGGCCTTTGTACAGCGCTTTACCTCATTATTTCATTTGGTCCTCATAACCACCCCGAGAGGCTGACGCCGTTATTCTTTCATTTCACAGGTGAGGAATCTGAGGCAAACAGAGCTTGAGTGACTTGCCCAGGGTCACACAGCTAGTAAATATCTGAGGTCGGATTTGCACTCTGCTCTCCCTGACTCCGGGTCCAACATTGTGCCACCTTCAAATACCACAATTTGCTCAATCATTCCCCAATTGCCAGGGGCTTACTTTACAGGGATTGCTGCCACAAAAGCATTGCTGTAACACACATGTATGTATGTGTATCCATGACTTATGCATGATTTCATGATCATATGTATATAGCATGTATGCAGCTTAGCAGCAATTTGTGTACATACACGCATGTGCACTGTGTGTTTGCATATGTGTGTGCACGTGTGTTTGCATGTTGTGCATGTGTGCGCGTATGCATTGCATGTGTGTGTGGGGGGGTTCCTCTGTCTCCTCCACTTGGTCCAACTGTTTTATGGATTTTTTTTGAGAAGCTGATCTGACCCTGAATGAGCCCCACTCTGACATAGAGTATGTGTGTAGACCTCCTTCTTTCTGAGTCCCCAGTTATTCCCAAACCTCCATTCTCAGGCAGCCAGAATCACCTGCAAGTGAAAAGACTTCTCTTTCTGACAATGAATGAGACCAGAGATGCAGGCCTTCCTCTTGCCCAGCACCCTCAGATCAGTGTGAAGCCCAGAGTAGACACACTACCCCTGGCACCAAAATGGCACCAAAACAGCCATCCCCTTTGCTTGCTAAGCACAGCCGAGCAGGACAGCAGAGCAATTCAAGAGAAGGAAATAAGCTATGTGATCAGGATCAGAGGCCGGAACAAAGGCCCAGTGTGCTGGGCAGCCAGGAGGGCACCAGTATTCAGAGCTGAGTGAAGAACTTGCTTCCCAAGAACCGAGTGTTCTGCAGGGTGAGAGAAGAGCGGAGTGAAAGTCAGAGCCCATGAAATACAGGGCAATGCGTGTGTCTTAGAGCTAGAGGGGAGAAAGGGGGGGAAAGGGGAGATGGCCCTGGGGAGGGAGTTCTCTCCATGACTGTGCCTATGCCAAAGTGGCAAAATGGAATTAAAGTCCAGCCAGCTGGGACTCCAGCCCAGGCCCGAAATCCATGGCCCCAGCTAACGCCGCTCCATCTGCTGCTCCTTTCACATTTCCAGCAGCCTCCCCAGGAAACCAACATCTGTACTGCTCAAGCCATATCCCTTGGATCAGCCCAAGCTAAGTCTCTGATCTCCTTCCATTACTTCAGTCACCACGGTCTACACTGCCATGCCTTTGTTATAGAGGGGGAAGAGCGGCAAAGGGCGAGGTGCGATCCAAAAGGAGAGTCAGGAGACCTGCCACCCCGGGCCTGAGTCACCTCGTTGAGTCGCTGTACTTACTGCTCAGACTCCCACTTATTCATCTGCAAAATGGAGATAATTATGCTTGTTTAACCCACAAGGGGGCACCGTTGGCCACTAGGCTGATGCTGCTCAAATATAAGCCCCAGGCAATGGAGAGTCCAGGACTCCGCTGGCTAGCTATGCCCTCCCCCAAACATCAGGGTGACGTTTGTGGGAGGTGCCATCCTCTTGTGGTTCTCAGAGAGCTGTTTTCATTGTCTCGGCTCTGCCCCATATGCAGCTGGTAGGGCCTTTTTTGTCAGTCTAAGGGTGAGGTCTGTGAAGTCACTAATTTGGTGCTTATGGCTGGAGCCCCCCTCACAGAGGGGTTCCACTTCCCTCCCTGCTTATTGTATGTTCTTCAATGGGTCCTAATTACCTGAGCTTGACACAAGGAGATAGATGATGTAAGCAGGGTGTAATGGTACATTCTAAAAGGAATAAAATCCATGTTCTCTCTTCTCTCATTCCAAACTCTGTGTGCTGCCAAAGCATGAAGAGGCCTTAACTAAGGGTCACTGTTGTGGCTCTTCTGCCCCCATACTGGCAGGGGAGGCTGCATTTTCTAATTGAGCTGCCATCATCTCCCAGCAGGCCTCTCTAGAATGTGCCACTGGACTCCAAGTTCCGGGTTACCGCCAGCTTTCCAGATGCCCTGGTATTCACTAAGGGAGCTTCTTACCTAGCCCAGTGAATGAATGAATGAGCAGTTGTTAAGTACTATGAGCCAAGCACTCCTGAATGCTGAGGATTCAAGCAGAAAAAATGAGACAACCCCTCCCCCAAGAAGCTCACATTCTAATTGGGGAAAATGAACGGTAGGGAGTTCAGTGCCTGGCACACAGCAGATGACTAATAAATGTTTGTTGATGAATTGATGAGCTCTAGTGTAAATTGGAGGCCCCTGGTCTCCAGGCACATTTGGGAAGAATCCCTAGCAAAGACTCGGGGTATGGCTTGAGGTCAGGGTCCATCTCATTTTTGTCCTCAGACCTTCAGTTCCTAATGGAGTGGCTGGTATACACAAGGTGCTTAATAAATGCTGCACAGAGCACTCAGCTTGCAGCCAGAAGGACTGAGTTTCAAATCCTCCCGCAAACACTAGCTGTGACCCTTAAGTGGCTCACCTCTCCCAGGGAGCTAGCTCCAATTTCCTTGTTTGTGGATGACACTCGATGGTCTTAGGTCCCTTTCAGTGAGAGATCTGATGTTTTATGAATCAAACCGAATTGCCCATTGAATAAAGCCCTTCAGCGGCCTCCAGCAGAAGGACCTACAGAATGTGTAAACCTAGAATTCCAACAGTGTCTACAGGATGCTGCCCCTCAGAGGGGGTTGGGCCCTGGGTCAGGAGAGACCCGGATTCCAATCCTGCTTTGACTGCTTCCTAGCTCTCTGACCTGGGTCCAGCTGTAGATGCTTTCTCTGTAAAATGGGTGTAATTGTAGCAGACCTAACCCTTCCACAGAAGGGCTGAGAGGTTCAAGGAAGACCATGTGTATAAAGCACTGACAAGCCCCGCCGTACCCTATGAGCCATCAACCACCAGGCAGTTCAAAGGGACAGGAGCCACACAGGCAGGAGAGAAGCAGCCAGCAGACAAGGGGAGGTGGGGATGACATCCTGGAGGAGATGGGACGACAAGAGATGGCTTGTGTGGGCAGACGGGGTGGCCTTGGCAAGGAGCAGGGCCCCCTCTTTGCATGAGCCAGGGAGAAGGAGGAGGGAGGGACAGAAGGCGTCCGGGAGGTGGGAGGGGAGGGGGATGAGATGAGGGGGCTGAAGCAGAAGGGCCTCGATTTTTCCAGAGAAATATGAGGCAAGGTTCTCAGTGAGATCATGGCAGCTTTTCTTATTCCTTCCCACAGACCTGCAGGGGACTTCATCTGATTCTTGCTTTGCTAAAACAAGCACCAGGCCCTCTACCCTTGGGCACTGACCTTAGCAGGGAGTCTGAGGGTACCGGATAGACCAGACAAGCAACCAGTGCCAACATTGATGGAGAAGTAACAAGACCGGCCGATAGCAATCTGAGCCAGCCGTCCCGGAAAGAGGCGGGCATGAGGACGGGGAGAGCCCCAGGGGTGCACAGAGAACAAAGGACCCGTTCTCAGGGCCAGGAGACCAGGTCTGGTTAGGGCGGGCACCCCTCCCCCCAGAGAGTCCAGACAGTATGTCACTGCCACACTGGGACACCTCCAGCATCCTCTGATGACCTCCAGCTTTAACTAGAAAGTCCTCTGTTGGGCATCAAATGCCTTTCCCGGCCGGGCCCCTCCCTCCTTTTCCAGTGTTTTTGGGTCTGTTGCTCTGGGCAACGCGACATTGGCCTCTCTGCTGTTCTTTGGGTGCTGCCTTCTATGTCCTGTCGTGGAGCCTTTGCCTTGACTGTCTCCTGTGCCTGTTCCCTCCACACCCCCGGCTGCCAGTGCCTTCCTCAAACGCCCTGTATGCAGCCTACATAGACCTCCTTATGTCCACGTGATCTCTCCCTTATAAATGTACTCCCCTGGAGGGCAGGGACTCCCCCTTCCTGCCCCACTTGGTTTCCTATCCTCCGGTGCTTGGAACCTTCGGTCATTTTTCAGTTGTGTCTGACTCTGTGACCTCATTTAGGGTTGTCTTGGCAGAGATGCCAGAGTAGCTTGCCATTTCCTCCTCCAGTTCATTTTACAGGTGGTCGGACTGGGTCAGGCTGCAGAGGGGCCTGAGCAAAGGCCTGGTGATTTGCCTGTGAGGAGCTCCCTGGGAACTTTGGGGAGCAGTCTCTATCAATCAAGAGATGAGGTCCACTGCCTCGGGGCCAGAGGAGCTGTACAAAGGACAGGCCAGCTCCCAGGGCTTCAGAGGGCAGGAGAAATCTGATGCAAATCGTTAGAAGGAAAGCAAATGTTGGATAGAACCAGGGCAGGCATTTTGGCAGGAGAACAACATGAGCCAGGTCAGGGGAATGGGAAAACCCCAAACCTGCTCACTGGGGACAAAGCAGTCTGGCCCGAGGAGAGGGAACCGAGAAGAGAGGAATGACAGATCAGTGTGGGAAGCGAAGTCGGGGTGGGACTGTGGCAGACAGGGAATGCCAGGAGGGTGGAGGAGTTGGGACTTTTTCCCATGGGCACTGGGGAGCCAGCAAAGGTTTATGGGCAGGAGAGCTTAACATCGCTCACAGAGCATTTTAGGAAGAGTCTCCCCTGGCGCCACTGTGATAGAGGTGGTCAGTTCTCAAAGGCTCTGCCAGTGCAGCACCGCCCCCCGCCCCCCAACAAAACTGAGGAGCTGAATGTCAGCCGATTGGCCAAGGACCAGCCTAGGGAACAGCAGTCGGGCTCCTCAGCAAGGGCTGGGCAAAGGTGAGTTCTCTGGGCTTCAACATCTTACCCACCCTTGAGCCAAGGAGTGGAAGTGGGTTCAAGCTTCGTTGGGGAGAGAGCCCAGAGATGAAGTCTCGGCCCCCGGACATCTTGGAGCATGCCTGGCATCCATCTAGTGGGGGGACTTGAGAGATGAATGGCAAGTCACTCACATAGGGGCCACCCAGTCTGGGTGACAAGGCCCTGAGCGGGAAGGGAGGTGGGGGGGGGCAACTTAGAAAGGAAGGGACAGATCAGAGAGCCACGAGGAAGGTAGAACCAATGGGACAGTAAGGCAGATGGGGAGGGACTGGAGAGGGACAAGGAGGAGGCCAAAATTGGAACCTAGATGACTAGGAGGCTGCAGGCCCTGCCAATGGAAATGGGAGAGCTGGGGGTACACCCAGGAGTTTCAGGTGGTGGAAGAACAAAGTCAAGGGGTCAGCAGTCATTTGGATGTGGGATCCATGAGGATCCATGAGATACCCAGCTTGGCTCATCTTTCCCTGTTCAAACTGCACAGTGTGCCTGGAGCAGGGCAAAGAAACCCCTCGGCCCCTCTGTTGAGTCTGCCTGTGCGCCCATCTTGTAGTGCCAACCTTCTGGGACTCAGCAAGGTTACGGAGAGCAGTTAAGTGGTACCACAATGCATAGAGTTCTAGGCCTGGAGTCAGGAAGACCTGAGTTCAAATCTGACCTTAAAAAAACCCTTACCAGCTATGTGACTCTGGGCAAGTCACTTAACCCTATTTGCCTCAGTTTCCTCATCTGTAAAATGAGCCAGATAAGGAAATGGCCAACTAGTCCAGTGCTCTGCCAAGAAAACCCCAAATGAGGAAACGTCGCAGGAAACACCCCCTTTGGAGTGCTGGTGGCAGAAGGAATGCCGGGGCTAACCTGTCAGTGGCACTCACCAGTGAGTTCAGGAAAGGCCTAGGCTGTCGACACCTAAAACTGGGAAAGCAGCAGGGATGGCTACTAAAGACTCCCTCAGAAACCACACGGTCGGGGCCCTGGAGGCTTCAGGACAACTGGATTGCCAAGGGAACAATTCACCTGCCTGGCGGAAGAGAGAGTGGGTGGGGGTGGAGGATGGGAGCCCAGAAGGGCCTCCCAGGTGTCCTGTAAATGTGACTGCCCACCTCAGCATCTACCAGGGCAGGGCAAGCCATGATGAAAACAGGAAGACCGGGTGGGTCTGCCCTCTCATTCCTCTGACACCTGCGCAGCTGAGCTCACCCCCAGGTTCCTGTTTCGGATAGGGGCATCCAGGGCAGGGGGGCAAGCAATGACCCACAAGGTTTCAGTTCTGTTCTGAGGCCCCCCCCAGTTTGCTGCTCTCTGAGGCCCCCCAGTTTGCTGCTCTCTGAGGCCCCCCCCAGTTTGCTGCTCTCTGAGGCCCCCCAGTTTGCTGCTCTCTGAGGTCCCCCCGGTTTGCTGCTCTCTGAGGCCCCCCCCGGTTTGCTGCTCTCTGCTTCTTATGTGTGGGCCCTGGCCCCTGACTTTCAACTTCTCTTCTGGTGGCTGCTGTAGGGGTGACTGCTTAGGCCGCAGCATGTCTCTGGCCAGAAATCATTACTATGGTAAGTGACTGCCAGAATTAAGGGCCAGGAGGCCTCTGCCCCCTACAGAGCCAGGTGAAGAGTGGAGTCAGATGGTAATGGAGGAGGTGGAAGGTATTACTCAGCTGTGAGCCCACTGAGGCAGCGAGTGCCCCTCAAGGCACCATGAGAGAAGCCCAGGAAGGGAAGGGACCACCCCCTGGGAAGCTCCAGGCATTCATTAACCCTGAGCAGCCTCAGGTGAGAGTCCCATGACAGTGTGGAAGCTTCCTGAGGGAGGTCACCCAAAGGCATCCTCTGGGGGCTAAGTTGTTCTGGCCTTTGCCAGGCAGTATGGTGTGGCCTCAGGCTCCCTGGATGGGGAATGGGCACCCTTCCCTAGGCTAGTCGGTAAATTCAGAGCTAAGGAGACCTCAGAAGCCATTGAGGTCAACCCTCTCATTTTATAAACAATCAATGCCTTGCCTTTGGTCACAGAGGCTGGAAGCTTCCAAGGCGGGATTTGAAGCAGGGTTCTCTGTCTCTGGGCCAACATTCCTGCCATTGGTCAACACTGCCTCCTCACTCCCCACCCTCCATCTTCCCCAACTAGCTCTGGGATCTTTGTGCAGGTGGTCAGACCTCTTGTAAAACAAGACAGCTGGACCCAATGGGCCTTAAGGTCCTCCCAGCCTGGACACGCCATGATTTTGAGTCATGGGATGAGTTTCCAAGCCCCTTTCCTTCTCCCAGTTAAATTAGCTTGCCAGCCCCCTAGAGGCCACCATTACTTGGATGGACTGTCAGAATTCCCAGTGTCTTGCGGGTCCTCAGAAACGGATCCCAGGGTCCCAGAATCCCAGTTTCAGGAGTCAGGGTCTTGGGGGCTATTTAGCCTCCAGGGGTGGGGAACCTGTGGCCTCGAGGTCACATGTGGCCCTCTGGGTCCTCAAGTGTGGCCATTATTTGAATTCAGTTGAAGGGCCATACTTGAGGCCCTAAAAGGCCAGATGTGGCCTCTAGGCCACAGGTTCCTCACTCCTGGAGCCCTGCGCTCTAGCACAGACCACACAAGTGGTCCTCCAGCTTCGGCTTGAAAACCTCCAAGGAGGGGGTGTCCACTGCACACTGGGGCCAGTTGTCCGGTCAGGAAGTCCTTCCTTCCCCAGAGCCTCCATTGGCCTGTCTGGGTGTTCTACGCATGGTTTCTCCCTCTGCCCTCTGGGGACCATGAGCAGATCTCTTCCATGATGAAGCTAATCTCTTCCATGTGACAACCTTCTAACCATCATGTCCCACCCTTCTCCCAGCTACACCATCCCAGTTCCATCCTCACATGACACAGACTTCTGGCCCTTCACCATCCCCCTGCTTTCCTCAAGAAACCCTCTGGCTTATCAGTGTCCTTCCTGAAATGCAGCACCCTGAGATGAATACACTCTTCCGGGCTCGGTGGTGGGCCAGGGTGGAAGAGAGTAGGACTGTTAGCTTCTTATTCCCGGAAGCCACACCTCTCTTACTGAGACCAGGGTCACACAGTATGCTGGCTGCCACATTACACCATTGACTCAGATTGAACTTGCAGTACACTAAGACCCTCAGATCCTTTTCAGACAAAATACTTCTTCCTTCTTTGTACTGGTGAAGATAATTTTTTTTCAACCCGAATGCAAGCCTTTCCATCTATCCCTAGTCAATAGCATCTTATGGGATTTATACTAATGGCCAAGCTTCCTCTGGTCTGTTTGCTCTCCCTTCTAGCTTGGTTTCATCTGCAAATTCGATGAGCCTGTCTCCTGTAGGCCTTTTGTCTAAGTCACTGATTAAAAAAAAATAAAGTAAAGCAGCAAGGCGCCCAAGGAGGAAGATCCCTGGACCCCTCCATGGAAGCTCTTTCTAAGCTGACAGCGCACCATCCAATCAACCAGCCGGTCCAGCATCGTCCTAACTCTGGGTCTGCTCCTCGCCATCCCTTCTACAGGGATGACGTGATGAATGCAGAGGCCTCCCTCTCCTCCTCGTGGCAACCTGCTCACTCTCGAGGCATCAAATGCTCTGCCTTAGAAAGCCTGTCGCCAGAGGAAGCAGTCGGTTTTTGCAAACAAGCTGTGAGGGCCTAAAACCCACAACCCGCTGGCTCCATCAGCCTGTGGGTCAGTATCGAGCAGGACAGAGCCACTGTAGGCAGAGGACCAGTCGATGGGAGGCGAGGCTTCCTGACCAGCTGACAGACTGGTGCTTCCTGGGGGCAGATGGCACCTTCATGGATGGCTGCCCCTAAGAGTGCCAAGGGACAGGAAACTTCAGAGGCCAAGGAGAGTGGGAAGAGCAGAGGCCCACTGAGCAACTGCTGGCCTGAGGGGGTGAGCCGACCCGGGTGTTTGCCACCCACCTCCCCTTTGGCACACATACACACACCACACACATCCTCATTCACACACACATACTCACACACCACACACATCCTCACTCTCACACACACACACACTACACACATCCTCATTCACCCACACATACACATACCACATACATCCTCATTCATACACACACCACACACATCCTCATTCACACACACACACCACACACATCCTCATTCACACACACACACACACACCACACACATCCTCACTCTCACACACACACACACCACACACATCCTCACTCTCACACACACACACACACTACACACATCCTCATTCACCCACACATACACATACCACATACATCCTCATTCATACACACACCACACACATCCTCATTCACACACACACACCACACACATCCTCACTCTCACACACACACACACACTACACACATCCTCATTCACCCACACATACACATACCACATACATCCTCATTCATACACACACCACACACATCCTCATTCACACACACACACCACACACATCCTCACTCTCACACACACACACTACACACATCCTCATTCACCCACACATACACATACCACATACATCCTCATTCATACACACACCACACACATCCTCATTCACACACACACACCACACACATCCTCATTCACACACACACACACCACACACATCCTCATTCACACACACACACACCACACACAGCCTCATTCACACACATACACACCACACACATCCTCATTCACACACACGTACCACACACATCCTCATTCACACACACACACCACACACATCCTCATTCACACACACACACACACACCACACACATCCTCATTCACACACACACACACCACACACAGCCTCATTCACACACACACACCACACACATCCTCATTCACACACACACACCAGACACATCCTCATTCACATATACATACTCACACACCACACACAATCACATCTTCTTGCTCATACACACATTCACACTCACACTCATAACACACATTCATATATACTCACCCTCACTCCCATTCACACATATACTTACAGACTTACACATATATAGTCACAATATACTTAGACAACACACATATTCATACACATTCACACACACTCACATACCACATATATTTACACACATACCACAGACACCCACACACATATATTTGCATACACACTCCACACACATTCACTCCCCCCACAATACACACTCACACACATACATTAATGCATACACCTACACACCACATATTCACACACTCACACACACACCACACACATCCTCATTCACACACACACACACCACACACAGCCTCATTCACACACACACACACACCACACACAGCCTCATTCACACACATACACACCACACACATCCTCATTCACACACGTATATTTGCACACACACCCCACACACACTCACACACTCCCCCACAATACACACTCACACACATACATTAATGCATACACCTGCACACCACATATTTACACACACCACACACATATTCATACATTCACTCCAGCATGAGAGCAAGGCCTTCCAGGGCCTCAGAAGCCTGTCCCCCCCATGCTCTGCTGACCAGCCAAGGAGTATCTGTTGTCCCTGATAGTCCTTACTCCCAGCCTGCCTCTCTGGGCCTTGGGGGCCAGGCTTCTCTGGGTAATATGGGGGAAGGGTGTCACCTAAGTCTGGAGCATGGAGCAGAAGATCAGCCAGATTCAGCTCCATGATGGAGGATGGAGAGCCACCTGGACAGCTCAGACCCCAGGCGTCTACCAAAGGAGGTTCTGGGAGGAATCTTGGGCTCTACCCTGAAGCCCTCCCACAGGAGCCCCAGGAATCACGCTATAGGCACCACTATCCTTCCTGGACACCTCCTCGCCCAGGAGCTGGTTATTAGAGAGGTGACTGTAGCTTGGGGTCCCCCTGGACTTTTCGTGGCAACAGGCTCTGTAGGAGCCCTGACTGGGCTGCTCTGACTGGTCAGAGAGGGCGCCATGAAGGGCATCTTCCGCTTCCTGAGATGGTTGGAGACTGGAGCAGGTGGTCACACTTGGCCTTTGATGTGAATGGACTTTCTGAGGGTGTGGTTATGGGTGCCGCCCTTGGCAGGCCATGATGCCTTGGAGCTCTGAGTGGACCATGGTGCCGTCTTGGCGCCATCTCATTCTGTAGATCTGTCTGTGGACATGGAAGTGTTCAAGAGGCCTCAGAGGGTGGCACGTGAAGACAGGGAAGGACTAGATATGAAAGGCTGGTGAGGTGCCTGCTGAGCTGTCCAAACCGTCTTCCGTGGAGAGAAAGTCTGGGGCGTGTATGACATCAGGAGCCAGGGACACCTGGGCTTAGTGACTCTCTGGGGGACTTCGGGCAACCTGGTCCATCTATCTGAGTCTCCCTGTCCTCATCTGTGTAAAAGGGATGATGATACTTACCTCCTGGGGTTGGTGGAAGGCACAGAGGAGGTCATGTGGATAAGAAGCTTGCAAACCAGAAAGTATGATTACAAAGGTGGCTATGACCACAGGGTTGACCCAGCCTTGTTTGGAACAATGAGCTGTGCCCATTCTTTCTTCTGAGTCTTTTCTCTGGAAGTGTCTTCCCCTGGAATCTGGGTTCCAGCTTATTGGTGGCCCTCTGCCTAGGACCTCGGATAAGAAGCCAGGAAGCTAAGATGGGAGCAGAGCCCTCCTCGTGTGACAGCTCTGCCCCTGTGGGACCCTGGCCGCTGGAGTCCAGGTGAGAACCTGGGGTGCAATCCTGGTAGCATCTTCCTGCTAGAATCCTGGGCTTCCTTTTGCTGCCATGGCCTAAGACCTCCCAGAAATATCAGTGACTAAAGTCTCTCCTTCCCTTCTCAGACCCCTTTGGAGGCACCAACCTCAGCCCCCTTGGTGGAGGGGTCAGGGTGGCTGCCCTGGCTTTGGGGAGTCAACCGCCTCAGGCTGGGGTGGGGGTAGGAGGGCTGCTGTCCAGGTGCCCCACCCTTGTTGTCGCTGACTCCTGCTCTCCAAGTACAACCTTGGGTGAGCCCAGTGAAGCCAAGTGATCTCCCAATAAAGGGGCCTGCCCATGCCTCCCAACAGTAACCAGCCCAGCTGGCTCTTCTTCAAAGCCCTATTAATCCCATTAATGTGTCTGGACAGATTGCTAGAGCTCTGGCCCATAGTAGGCCCTTAATAAATGCTTGTTGACTGACTGTCTGATCACCCATGAAAGAGGCCATTTGTTTTTCTCTCTGATCTTCAGACTGACCTGGGGTTGATGACAAGTGTCTTGGAAGATGGCAAAGTGTCATCAAAAACGACAAAACCTTGTGGTTGGCTGTGGGATGCAGCGTGAGGGACGAAGCCTCCAGGAATGGGGAAGCTGTGGACCCCTCTGCTGTGCCCTGGTCAGACCTCACTTGGAAGACTGTGCTCTCATCAGGGGGCCAAGCCTCAGGGAGAGCATGGGTAACCAAGAGTGTGGAGAGGAGGGCAGTGACCAAGAGTGTGGGGGCCTTCCCCTCCCCCCTTCAAGAGGGCCAGGGGCCTTCCCCTCCCCCCACAGGAGGTTTAACTGAAAAACTGGGGCCCTTAACCTGGCCAGAGAAGTGTCGAGGTGGGCAGGGGGCTGTCCTCAAGTATTCCAAGCTCTGTCCTGTGGAAGAGAGAGGACACTAGACCCCTGGGGGCAGAACCAGGTGTCATGGTGGGGGCGAGGGTGAGTCTCCAAGAGGCAGATTCAGGCTTGATGCCAGAACTTCCCAAAGTGGAAGCTGCCCCAGGACAGAAGGGGCAAGTGGTCAGTCCTCCTCCTCGGAGGTCTGTAAGCGACGGACTCCTAGGGACAAGTAGAGAGAGGGAGCCTGCTCGGTTCAGGGCTGGACTAGGAGGCCCCTGGCATGCCCAGGGCTCTCTGTTTTCATTGTTCTTGGTCTGAGATAAAAGGGGGGAGGAGACTGGAGGGCATGGGGGTGCCCCCAGGATAAAGGAACATCTCCACAAGAACCAAGGGCTCCTGATGCCAGGGGCAGGGCAGCGACCTGCACAGCTCACAGGCAGCTGGGCCTCTGGGGGCCAGGCTGCACATGCATATCTAACCACAGACGCACACAGATGCCTCCACACACCCTGCCCCCTCCCTATGCTGTTCTTCCTCTGTGCAGGTAGGAGCCTCTTCCTGCTGAGGCCTTGAGGCCTCCCATGGCCGGCCGCCAGCTCACACCCAGGGCCGGACTTGACCGTTCTCACAGCCCATTCCACACGCAGATGGAGAAGCTGGGGCCCAAGGAGTGAGAGGGTCCAGTGTGGCTCAGGGAGCCTGGCATGAAAAAGCCGGAGAGGGAGGTTGAAGCTGGGCCAGAACAAGGCCCTCCTAGCCTTTTCCTGTCTATGCATTTCCCAAGTTCTTCCTCTTAGGAGGGGTCATTTCAAGTCCTCTCCCCAAGGCCCTTTCTGGGAAGACCCTTCCCCTGCAGAAGGGATCTGCTACCTCCCAGGGCAGGCATTCCGATGCTGCCTAAAGGTTTGCCAAACTCCTTACACCCCTAAGCTCCCTAGAGTCTTCCAGGCAAGTCTGGAATCATTAGACGATCAGCATGTATTAAGTCCCTCCTGGGTGCCAGGGACTGTGCTAAGCATTTCACTGTTGGGCCCACGAGTATTATTGTCCTTGATTTACATGGGAGGGAACAGAAGCCCATGGGGCACACGGCCCTGTCTCACTCTTAGAGTCATGAGATGACCAACGTTGCCCCGGAGGGCCTCCTGGGGTCATCTAGTCCAACCGCCTCATGATCCAGAGGAGAATCCAGGCAGCCAGGGAGGGGGTCTGAGTGAGGTGTCTGAGTGGCCTGGAGGCCTGCGCCCCCAAAGCAGCTCTGGGTACCAGTCCATATTTCCGTAAAGCTTTCAAGTTTGTGAAGCCTTTTGTCACTCACCCCCCCTCCACCCCAGGACGTAAATTCAGACCATGCAAATAACCCAGAGGCCCCAGAAACCTCAGAGGGGGAAGGAGTAGGAAGGAGGCTAAGCTGTACTTGCCTTCAGAGATAGGCTTCAGGAGAGGCAGCCAAGGCTGGGGTTCATTACCAAGAGACTTCCCATCTCTGCTCAGTCCCGCTTAATTAGGGAGGAATCCTGAGAACGGAGCATTCATTGAAGGCAAAGGGAGCTTGTGATCCAGGTCACCTCCAGAGCTGGGAAGCCCTTCTGGTCACGATTACGTCTGAGGTTCAGAATAGTCCTGAGGGACCAGATGGCTGCTATTGACGCTTCTACTTTATAGATGGGAAAACTGAGTCCCAGGGAGGTGGAGTACATGGCTGTAAACTAGCCCCTTCCTGACTAAGGGTCAGGGACTGTGCTCACTGGGCCACACTAGCCCCTTCAGCAGGCAGAGGGACAGCGGGCTCCTCAGCCCATCATGGCCACCAACAGCCTCCCCAATTCCCCAAGTCTCTGGGCCCCTGGAAAATCTAAAGCATCACCAAGAATTCACCAGGAAGGCAGCTGAGCTTGCCAGGAGACCTTGGCTCCGTGATCACAGACAGGCACATCCCTCCTTAAGGCCTCAGTTTCCTCATCTGTAGTACGGGCCTAACCCTCCTTGCATACCCCCTCCCAGAGCAGGCCTTTGCGAATGTTAAGCTGCTGTACAAATGGGGCCAGCATTTACCACGGGGCTGGCTTTTTAAATTGTAAAATACCATAGGGATTATTAGTGGGCCAGTACCAGTGGCTTGATGGACACCTGGAATGACCCAGACCTTCTGGCAGGCAGCTACAGGTCTGAGCTGCACAGAGTGCCAGGCCTGGAGTCAGGAAGACCCGAGTTCAAATCCAGCCTCACATACTTAAAAGCTATGTGACCCTGGGCAATTCACTTCACTTCACCTTTGTCTGCCTTAGTTTCTTTAGCCATAAAATGGAATAATAACCATGCCTACCTCCTTAGGGTGGCTGTGGGGCTTGAATGAGATCACATTTGTAAAGGACTCTGCAAACCTTAAAGTGCCATAGAAATCCAAGCTATCATTAATTATGTCCCCAATTCCCCTTGGAGAAACTCCAGAGCCAAGTCAGCTCAGGGTTGGATCCTGGACCCCAACATCTACTAGGAACTTTTGGGGTCACTGACTCTAACCCTGGATTTGAGAGATAGGGAAACTGAGGCCCGGAGGGTATGTCAGAGATGGGATTTGAATCCAAGCCCCCCGTGTGACCTAGCCTGGTGACTCTGGCATGCCTCCACCCTTCTGAACAGGGCAAGAAGCCTCAGGATAAAAATTCCAGAAGCTCCTCTGGGAGACTGGCTTTCCAAACCCTGCAAGGATCCCTCCAAAGGGCCAGATCCAAGGCAAAGGTGGGGGCAGGGATTCAAGGCTGGCAATGGGGCCATCTGCCTTCTGAGATAAAGGCAATGCCCTGTGGGGGTGGGAAAAGGGGAGGAGAGGTGACAGGGAATTCTCCATCGGGCACCGACTGGAATTCCTCTCTCCCAAAGTCTGGAGATTATGGTGAGCAGAGGGGGTGGCCATTGGAATCCCAGGGAGCCTGGAGAGAAGAGGGTTTGGGCTTGGGGTAGGGGGGGGCTGTCTCTGAGCCAGGCCTCTTTCCTCCCCCACCCTCCCCTCTTTGCTGTGGATCGGGTGATGGGCTGGTCTTCTCCAGGTGATCGTGGGAGCCCGGATCTCGTTATACATGACCTGCCATCTCCTCAGGAAGATCCTCTGTGTGTCTGGGGGTGCAGTCCAAGGTCCTGACCATGAATTATCTTAGGGAGGCTTTAAAATGACCCTTCAGGGGGCAGCTAGGTGGCTCAGTGAGGCCCTGGAATCAGGAGGACCTGAGTTCAAATGTGGCCTCAGACGTACTAGCTGTGTGACCTTGGGCAAGTCATTTAACCCCAATTGCTCTGCCTTCCCCCTTCCAAAAGCATAAAATAAAAATGACCCTTCAGATCCAAGCAGGGTGTGCCTTTCTCAAGGCTCTTGAGATGCTGGATGGCTGGCAGCAGATGGAAAGTGGTGATGAGGGCCTGATCAGCCTCCAGACAGGTCCACCTTGTCCCCAGGTCATAGCCTGCTCTTGAACCGACTGGGGATCCCATTCACACAACAGGTCTTGGGTTGGTGGCACTTAGACCTAGGACACAGTTTCCAGTCACTGCAGATCTGACCTTTGCTCTCTCGGGTTTTCACAACGGAAGGTTTCCTCACCCTTCTTCAATCCTCACCCATCACCAGCCACAGAAATCACAGAGAGAAGCTGGCACAGCTACAGAGTGAAGCTGGAAAACCTGGGTTCTGGATGAGGCAAGGGGCGCACACACCTTCTGGGGCCTTGCAGTAAACTTAGAAAGAAAAGGGTTACAGGAAAAGAAAAAGCCCATCCCTGTAGCGACCCGAGGGTCTCCAGCAAGGAAACCTATGACTGCCCTTGGAGAGCCAGACCCCAAACTGGTTCTCTGAAGAAGCAGCCTCCCCCCAGCAAGCAGTAGGGGTTTCTAAGAAGGAGGGGCTTTGAGATGCTCCCAGGAGGGATGGGCCTTGGAACAGGATGTGGGAGGGGGGATCCCAGTGGTGATGTTATCTGCAGGGAGGAAAAGGGATAGGGGCAAGGCTAGCCTTTGAGTGGGCTCTACTTTTTTATTCTGAATTATATAAATGACTTTGTTAGAGGTCATCTTAAGTGCTACTTAGTCCAATGGAAAGCTTCCCTGTGGCCCTTCTGGGCCTTCCAACCTCTGTGACTAGGCAAGGCTTTTTCAGAAGGCTTGAGGTCACATACTTGAGCGCGCGTGAACACACACGCACACACACAACATTCCAACCACAACTACCTCATTGCTGGGCCCCAGACTCAGGATTCCACCCCAGGCTCTGTCCCCTTTGCGCAGGCTTGGGATCAGAGGTTCAGCTCAGGTGCCACCCTCTCCAAAAAGCCCTCCTGGATTCCATGGTGATTGCTTCTCTTCCCCTCCTCAAGTTATCTTGTTTTCTTAACCATATGCCTGTATTCCTGGCTTTGCCCCCTAAGCCCTTCCATGTGTGTGGGGCTGGTTTGTATTGGTCTTTGCCCTGAATAGGCCCAGCACTTTGTACACTGTAGGTGCTCAATAAATGTTGAAAGAAAGCAAGGCTTACATCCACACGCCTCTTATCTATTCTCAAACAGCCCCACCCAGAGACTGGTAGCCAAGGGGTGGCCTAAAGTCAAGCAGAAAACTGCCTTGGGTTTTGACAGAGGCAAAAATCCAGATCATCTGTGCCCCAAACAGGGAAAGTTCCCTTGAGGGCTCCCTGGCCAGGTCTGGCTCTGTGTCCCCGGCACCAGGGAGCGCCCAACCTTCTCACCCTCTAGCGGTGCTTGGCATTCTCAGAAGAAGGCTTTGCTTTGAGCTGTCTGATCTTCCTTTTAAAAATAGAAATGAGCTGATTTCAAAGCAGGTCCCCCGCTCCCAAGAAATCCTTTGTGTGGCACCTTCCCTTGACAAGATGCTGAGGGTCATCCAGTGCAGACTGGGAATGCCAGGACCCAGAGAGGGGAGGAAGTGCTTGACTTGGGGTCAGGGATACCTGGGTTTGAACACCCAACCACTCTGTGAGCTTGGGAAAGTCCGTCACTACACCTCTCTAAAACAAGAATAAAAAGAACCCCCATCTCAAAGACTTCTGTGAAGATAAAACGCCATAGGTACATAAGGGCTGGGCAAACCCCGGAGGGATGGTGGAAAGTAGCCCAGCTTAGAAGCCAGAGGAGCCAGGTTCAAATCCTGACGTTGGGCCCGTCACTTCTCTGGCCAGTTTTCTTCTCTGTAAAATGAAGGAGCCAGCTCGTTGGCTCCTGAGGTCCTTGCTAGCTCCAAGGCTGTGATCTCAAGGTCTAGAAAAATGTCCTCTTTAGTTATCTCTCTGGCCAGGTTCTTTGGGCTGCAGAAATACTCAGTAGTAGCTTCCTGCTCCTCTCCCCTGCCCCCACCCGAGAACTCAGCAGCCCAACCACAGAGCCGAATGGCTCGTCAGACACCCGAGCTATACATCGAGTTTAAAAACTGTGATGGAAGGGACCTTCAAGAAAAACCAAATTCCTGGGCCTTCCCTTCGAACCTTCCCAGCTCCATCTCTCCAAAGTCTCTTCCGGTCTTATGTAAAAAATGTCTTTATGCAGAGAGAGCTGGTGGGAACGTAAGTTATTTTTAAAAATAGAACACTCTGACTGTAATTCAGCATCACAGTATGTCAGAAGAAGGGTATGAACAGGAAATGGGAAGCCGTACTCAGAGCCTGATAAGGTTTTCTAATGTAAGACATATGTCGCTGCTTCTTGGCTGAGGAGCCAGACCCGTTAAAGGAGAGAAAAATGCCTATATTTGTCTTTTACCCAACTCCCACCATAAAAACTTAGATGGTTTCGGGAGTGTCCTGTGATTTGAGAGCTGTAGTTCTGAAGGAGGTCAACTGGGCAGCTCTGAATGCCTAGAGGAGGGGAACATCTGAAGAGAGGGTCAGAGGGGGTGGGATTTGGCCCGCCCTAGGACTCTGTGCTGGGGGAGGGGGTGTTCACAGAGCAGGCCTCCCCCACTCTGGGCTGGCTGGGCGAATCCCTTGTTCAAAGGGCCTTCCTTCGGAGGGAAGGTTAATCTCTGAGGTCTGGGGCAGCCCAAAGACACTAAGAATTTGGCCGTTCAGAAAGCTGGACAGTGGCAGTATTTAAGTCCTTATTTCTGCTATGAAAAATAGGGCTTATTCTTGGGGGCTCTGGAAGGGGGCTGGTATTTTTGAAAACGGCCTGATTTGTGGCTCAAGGCAAGGGATGGTGCAGGACCTGAAAAGGAGAAGCGTTGGACTTGCTCCAAGGGAAAGGGGATGACGTTGAATTTCCGTTAGGTGGCTTGGTTCCGAGGGCACCGAATCGAGGTGACAACCAGCTGGCCAGCCACCGGGGGAGGGGCGGCAAAGTTTCTATCTCCTCTCTTGCTGAGAGGAAACATGAAACTTCCTGGAAACAAGAGCCTAACAGCTGTAAAGGGGCGAGCCTCAAGTTTCTTGCTCTTTCAAACTGAATTCCCAAGGAGGTATTCGGGGCAAGGCAGAGTGGATGTCCTGGGCATAGGCGGGTAATACAAAGGATTTTGGAAGCCTATAAAAGTCAGGGCTTTGGCCAAGTTCCCTCACCTTAGTCTGATGAAGAGCCTGGTCGTAGCCAGGTAGCAGGAATCAGGGATGGGAGCAGCCAGCCCTTAGGCCCTGGGCCCTGATTCCTCAGGCTTCTCCCTAGTCCCTTATCGGCCTCTAACTTCGATTCCTTGCCTCTATCAACTACTTCCTTAAATTCTCTGCCATTGTATAGACTTGTAAAGATAAGGCCATCTGGAGGAGTCCTTCCCTGGGGAAAGTGGTTCAGCTAATCATTTATGGAATCTGGGGAATTTGATTACAGTTGATGAACTCACTGGGGTCAAAGAGCTAGAATCCTCTAGGAAGCTCTCCGGAAGGCATTCTTCATCCTTCTAGAACTTTGACGAACGTTACTGTAGATGGGTCTCTTGGGGTTCCCAGTTCCCTGGAAGCTGGACACTGGCCTAATATTCCACTCAGCCAACAACACCTTGGAACAGCAGGGAGGTAGGTGAGACGGCCCATCTGAATTTGAGAAGAAAAGTGCCATTCCTTTCAGAGAAGATGAACTTTGAACATGCTTCTTGCCTTGGTGGCTGTGTCCAGCATGGTGTTGGATAATCTGGCTTTCACGTCCCCTCCCCTCATTGTTCTAAACAGACTAATTGGAGTTGGACTGACTTCAGGCAGAACTTCTGATCTGGGGAAGGAATGAATAAAAAAAAACAAAAACAAAAACAACCCACATTCCTTTAAAGCCCTTACTACTGGGCTAAATGCTGAAGAGACAAAAAAACCAAACTGGTTTGTTTATTTATTTATTTATCTATTTATCTATCTATCTATTTATTTATTTATCTATTCATTCATTCATTTATTCATTTATTTATCTATCTATCTATCTATCTATCTATCTATCTATCTATCTGTTTGTTTGTTTATTTATTTATTTATTTTGCTCTCAAGGAACCTGCCCAGCAACAGGGAGAGACAGCACATTTTGCACGACAAATGGAGAGGCTCAAAACTCCCTAGGGCCCTAGGAGTCCAGAGGGCGTAGAGGTCTTGCTTCTCACCAGAAGGCTTATAGGTGGTGACAGGTTTGTCTGAGCCACCCCACGGGGTCTGGGGATAACGGGATAACGGGGCAAAGGAGGCAAAGGAGAAGGATGACCCTCTGGGCAGTTCTTCCCACCCAACTTTGCTTGGGATCTAGGAGGCTCCAGATGCTCCCATTAAGGTCTTGGTTTATGCAAGCCTTTGTGCCCAATAAGTTTGTCCTGGAGGTATTCATAAGATTGTGACAGACAGGATGACGATCGTGTCTCCATGGAAAGAGGTTGAAAGCGAAGCTCGGTTGTCTGGCAACCCCATCTAGCTGCCCAGTGCAAGGAAATCGTGACCCGATTAATCTTCCACTGGCACGAACATCCCTCTTTGGAGATTTTAACTTAGAATGTATTAATTATTTTGTTAGATGTGTGACTAACTGGCGGACTGAGCTGCCAAGATTCTGGGCTCACATAGACTAGGTTCAATCCTGAGAGCTGATGCTGCGGGGAGGGGGAAAGGGAAAGGAGGAAAGGGGGGAGAAGAGGAGAGGAGAGGAGAGAGGGAGGGAAGATTGAGGAAGAGGAGGAAGAGAAGGGGAAAGGGAGAGAGGGAGGCAAATAGGTTCTCTTAGCTACTTCTAACATTGGTTCTTCCTTCTCAAAGAGGATAAGAGTGAACAGGATTTAAGTGAGGCAGAGCTGCACAAAGTCGTCAGCCTCACTCTTCTCCAGGGTCACCAGGAGCAGGACCAGCTGTTTTTATAAACCTTCCTCTGAGTGCCACCTTGACCCAACTATCTTGAGCTCCCTTGTTGTTTGAGGAAGGGGGGCCGGGAGGGGGCACAGGCACCACCATCCATGGATAGTTTTCCCTCATAAGTCTCCAAAAAAGGCCCATGCTCTTTCCCCTGCTGATCTCCTGATCAGCCCCCCTCCCCCTTACAAGTGGACCCTGATAAAATCACTGTGGGTAATTTGCACCTTCCTAGCCTGTCTGCCGCTTCTCATCCTGTGTCTGGGTCCTCCCAGAAATCCCCCACAGAAGGCTCTCCTCTTCCTCCTCAGCTGCGATGCTTGCAGAGTACTGGACTGAGCTCTACATGACTCATGAAATCGGTTTGATCACGGTGAGTGAAGCCCCTTATTGTGCGGTCAAGGAATCGGGGCTCAGAGGGGTCGCCCAGGGACTAAGGGGTAGAGCTGGGCTCCCAGCCGGGCTCCTCTGACTCTGAACACTGCCCCACACGGTGCCTAGCCAAGATGCCTACATGTCTGCACGTATCACGCATGTGTGTGTGGAAACATACATACGTGGACATGCTGCATGTACACGCCTGTGCTGTATGTTACCTACTAACACATGATGTGGCATAAATACATATGTCAATTGGGCCAGCTCGTTAGCATGTAGACATAGATATCGATACTGCTGTCAATATGACACACCCTCGGTGGCTGCCGATCCGGTGCCTGGCATTGCGCGGCCAACACGGCATCCTCTGAGAACGGCTGCTGTCCCCCCAGGACCCCTAGCTCAACTTCCTGTTATGATCGTGGGCCCCCTGCGGAGGGCCTGGGCCCCTCTGGGACTTGATGCGACCCGTCCAGCAACGCTGCCTACAGGACGGAGCCTCGGGAAGACCCCCCCTCTGTGGGGAGCCCCTTCCTCGTCTGGAGCCTCTCACGGCTTCAAACGGAGAATACCCAAAACCAAACGAATGTTCGCAGCAGGCCAGCACTGGAATTAAAAGTTGGAATTAGCAGTTGGGTTCGAATCCTTAGACACTGTGGGCGTAGACAGTGTCTCGGTGTCTCTCTGGGTCTCAGTTTTCTCATCTGTAAAACTAGGATAATGATACCTTCCCCCTCTCCTTTCCAGAGCTGTTGTGAGGAAAGCCTTTGAGGCTCTACAGGAACAGGACCCGATCTCTCCCCTCTTAGTCGGGACCTGTGATTTCTTCTGCACGGGGCGGAGTGAACCTGCTAAATCTCATTCCTTTTCAGCAGCTTGTAGCCTCCAAAACACCTTGAGGGTCAGTGACTTGTCCAGGGCCCTACAGCCAGCGCCCATGGAGGCAGGACTCAAGCCGGTCTTCCTGGCTTTCTAGCTATGACATCACTTTGTCAGCATTATTATCAGTACATAAAAGTGATGCCAGGCCAGGCCCTCTGCTCCTTCTCTGCCACTGTCACTGCAGAAAAAAAGCATACCAGAGGGGCAGGATGGAGGCTGTAGCACCTCTGCTCTTTTGAATTCATGGCTCTTTCTGTAAGTCGCCCTGGCCAAAAATTTATCCCCCAGTGACTGGTGCTGGCGGCAGCCTCTCTGGGCTTAGCTCCCCTGGTCCTGGTCCGTGGGCAGCAGCCCCAGACTATGGCCAAGACTAGGGCTTCCAGCTTGGCAGCACCTGAATTCAGGAGGCAGCCCAGGCCAGGATGTGGCATCAGACTCCTCAAAGCCCTTTAATTAATCATTGTGGTTATCTACCACACAGCTCCCCATTTCTTTCTAAGAGTCTGCAGGATAAAAGTTTGGGTGGGAATGTGATGAGGGTTCTAAAAAAAAAGGCAAAATAATTCCTGGGTGTGTCTTTCATAATCAAATTATCTTTCCGAGGTTTCTAAAAGATCTATTAACTAGTTGTGGTTAAGTAGGGTTGGCATTTGAATGAGTTCTCCGGAGGGAGCTCCTTTAAAGCCAAGGCAGGGTGAAGGATGAGGTTGGAGGGAGCCCAGACAGAGCCTGCTGAGTTGCCCACCTGGGGCCCTCCTAACCTGGCCCAAATGGGGGAGGGGGAGGGCATGGCTCCCTCCCCCCAGGCACTCCCCTCCCGGGTCTTCTCTGTTATTTCTACTTTCGGTCCTTTGCTTTCCCTAGTTCCACTAGCCTGCCCCATTCTGGCTCTCCAGCGCACCAGGCAGTAACGTGCCAGCTCGTGGAGGGCAGAAACAGTTGCTTTTTGTTATCTCCCCCACCCCCAGTGCTAGCACAGAGCCTGGCACAACCCAAGGGCTTCACTGGCATTTGGTGAATGGAATTTTCCTCTTCTTCTCCCTCCTCCCGGTCCCTAGAGCAGTGAGGAACCCATGCTCCATGGGCTCTGAGGCGATCCTTGGGCTGGGCTGGGCGGCTCACAGGATGCAGCGAGACAGTGGGTGAGTAAATTCACAGCATCCACTGGGAGACTCTAAGCCGCCCGTGCTCCCTTCTCTTCTCCTGTCCCCTCTAAGCAGAATGGGGCTGCACTAGAGGGGGCTCTGAATCTAGAGCATCATCGTCCTGCCTGGCACCACCCAGTAGGACAGCACAGGGTGGGGATGGGGAATACAAGTAACTGTCCCAAAAGACCAGACCAGAGACAGCTGGGTTGCTCAGTGGGTAGAGGGCTGGGCCTGGAGTCAGAAACACCTGGGTTCAAATCTGGTCTCAGACATTTACTAGCTTTGTGATCCTGGAAAAGTCACCTAAGTTTTTTACCTGCCTCAGTTTCCTCATCTGTAAAAAAATAAGGATAATAATAGGACCTACCTCCCCCCCACACACCTGGGATTGTGAGCCTCAAACGAGATTGCATTTGTAAAGTTCTCGTGCAGTGCCTAGCACATTGCAGGTGCTCAACAAATGCTTATTTGCTCCTTTCCATTCTAGCCACTGGTTTTCCTTCTTAATTTGTCCTCACAAGAGCCCTAAGAGGCAAGCACTATTATTCACCTCCTCCTTTCATGAATGAGGATCATGAGATTAAATCTTTGGCTCGGGATCATTCAGCCAAGGAGCACCTGCAGCAGGATTCAAGTCTGGGTCTTCCTGGCTTCATGTCTAGGACACTACCCACTGCACCACCTTGCCTTGGTGGGAAGGCGCAGAAGGAAGGCCCATGGGCATGAAATCACCCAGCAGCGGAGCTCAGCTTTTCCTCAGGAGCTGCAGGTTTGCTCTGTGGGAGGAGAGACCTCCCTTTTAGACTGTGACAACCAGTAGGGTCCTTTACTTGGTCCCAATGCTGCTCATCACAGACCAGGATGGCGCCAGCCATGTGATGGTCACTCCCAGCTCACCTCCTGCTCCAGCCTGCCCCACCTGGTCTCTAGGTGAGGACCCTCTTACCCCCCTCCTCCCACCTCGGGGCCCTTTTCCTCTCTGCCTTCCCCCTCCCCCTTCTTCCTTCCCTCAGCCATCTCTAATCACCTTGACTTTTGTCCTGCCACTGGACTCTGACAACCCTATAGAAGAGAGTGAGGTTGGTGACTCCACATGGCTCCTCCACATTTAAATCCAATTCATTCAAAAGTCAAGACATCCTCCTCCTCCTCTTCCTCCTCCTCCTCCTTCCTTCATCACACGAGGTCCACGTGGAGGGGTCATACCCAGGAATACCATTTTTAGTTTCTTATATTTTTGGTTGCTTATATTTTTTGTAAGATATCTTGGGGTTTGGGGGCTAGATTTTCTTCAGTTTCCTATTTATTCTATCTTTTTTCCCCCAAAAGCTGGGACAATTAACTCTTTGTCTTATGCAATTTTCATTTGGGATTCCTTGAAATATAGCTCTGAAAAAACAGGCTTTGAAAAAGCCCATTGTGATTCAAACGGAGCTGACTATGCCTTAAACCCAAATCACTCTAGCTTTCATCCCAGCCCAAGACTCCCTAGACTATTTTTTGGGTTCTGATGAGGGAGTGTAAGTAGTAACTGTTTTCTGTCCAGTCCAGAAACTTGGAGGGTCTTTCCCCTCCCAGACTGATTTTTTTGTGATGGCAAACCAGACCATCTTTTGCCTCAATCTTTACCTAGCCCTTAGTTACTGAATGGGTGTTGCTTCAGACAAACAGACCTGGGAAAGACCTTAGTATAAAAAGGCCAAGGTCACCCACTGGATCCTGGGCCATGGCCAGTAATCTTGACTTTCGTCTCACCATTGGACACTGGACTCCTATGACACTGGTGGAGAGAGTGAGGCTGATGACTTTGTTTAGTTCTGCCTCACTTAAATCTAATTCATTCACAAGTCCAGACATCACCCTCAAGATGTCATTGATTCTCTTCAAGAACCAAGGAGGAACAAGAGTCTTCCCTCTCCCTTCCTTTCTCCCCTTCTCCCTTTAGCCTCTTCTGTCCCCCTCTCCTCCCTTCCCTCCTCTTTTCCCCTCCTCTCTTCCCCTCCCCTTCCTTTCCCTCCTCTTTTCCCCCTCCTCTCTTCCCCTCCCCTTCCTTTCCCTCCTCTTTTCCCCCTCCTCTCTTCCCCTCCCCTTCCTTTCCCTCCTCTTTTCCCCCTCCTCTCTTCCCCTCCCCTTCCTTTCCCTCCTCTTTTCCCCCTCCTCTCTCCCCCTCCCCTCCCTTTCCCTCCTCTTTTCCCACTCCTCTCTCTTCCTCTCTCCCCCTCCCCTCCTTCTCCCTCCCTGTCCCTTCATCCTCTCCCTTTTCTCTTCTTATTCCCCCTCCCTCTTCTTATTCCCCCTCCCTCTTCTTCCTCTCCCTTGCTCATCCTGGAGGATCCTAGGGCATTTGATCCTGGGCCATGCAGCTCCTCAGACAAGGCAAGGCAAACCCTTGAGGGTCCTATCTCTTTAGGCTCATTTCTCCTGGACCAGAGAAGGGGTCCTCACTTGTTTAAGAGGCCCTGTTGGACAGGTGTTGCTGTTCCCTCTCTGCAGCTGCTTCCTTTGTCCCTCCCTCCTTTCGGTCAATGCAGGGACCTACTCCACTCTCACCCACCCAGCAGGACCAAGGAGGCCGGCGACCCTCCCAAGTCCTGCCAGATCAGACCCTGTCAAGGATCCTGGATTCGGTCATTGGTGCCTCAGTTTCCACATTTGGACTCAATGTCAGGAAAAGATTTCTGATCAAAAGAACTGTCCCAAAAAGGTTGGGGCCTCCTAGGGACATAATGAGACCCCCTTCACTGGGACTCTTTAACAAAGGTGAGACAATGTGGAGCACTAGATAAGTTGCTAGATCCAGATTCAAATCGTACCTTACACACATACTAGCTATGTGACCCTGGGCCACTCACTCTTATAGTCTGAGTTTCTGCATTAGTAAAATGGGGATCCCCTACCTCACAGGGCTGCCATGAAGGTCCAATGAGATGATGTATATCAAGCACCACAGAAACATGGGTTATTATCATCATTATTGTGCACACTGGGGTTGGCCTCAATGACCTTGGGGGTTCCTTTCAAGTCTAAGAGGCCAGCTTCCTCTGTCTTGAGTCATCATGGGAACAGACTTCACCCTTCTGAGCATGAGAGAGATCTGAGCTTGTAAAGAAGAGCCAAGTCTGGTCTTTGTTCTTTACAGTCAAGGGTCCCCTTGAGACAGAAACCAGGATGAGGTCTTTGGTCGTCCATGCCAATTAAGAGGGCCCAGTCACAAGGGCATGGTGGCCCTTGGCACAAGCAGGAGGAGCCCAAACTCGATCCTCCCATTAAGTAGGACTTTATTGTCAAAGAGCTTCCCTGTCCGTGGGTCCTTTACCAGGGGCCATAGGCCAGGGCTCCCGTGTAACCTACCTCTGGACCCAATCATCAGTTATCAGTCAACAAGCATTTATTGAGAGCCTACTATGTGCCACGCACTGTGCTAAGGATTGGGGAAGGAATGAAACATGCCTTATAGGCAAAGAGTTTACATTCAAATGGGTGAGACGGCTCACACACAGATTGATATGTATAGCAGAGATGTAAAGTGAATGAATAATCCACATGCACGTACATGCACACATGTGTCACGTCACTTCGGACGGGTGACCTGGCCTTTAACCCCTTGGGTCTTCTAGTAGGGGCAGGCACGCTTCAAGACAACTACAAAGTCCTTTTCTAATCCATCATGATTCGAATTTCCCTCTCTGCATCCCATTGGTCAACATTTCAGGGTTCACAGCCTACCTGAAAACACCTAAACCCCCCATGTGGGTCTATACCCCTGCTTACATCTCTCATTTTCACATTTCAATCCTCCCCCTTTTCATCCTCGTTTTTCTATACTTTATTTCAGGGCTGACCAAAATGCAACCAACCGGCAGGCCACCTGCAGCCACAGTGTGATTTAGATGCCCGCCTACAAGCGTGGAAATTTACATAAATGCTTTAGTAGAGGAAGCTGAGCTACCGTGGAGCTCTCACGAAAATGGCAAATCAAAATATATTGTCTTATGCTTTTAGTGTCCTCCCAGTTTGTCTGCATCAGATGTTATGATCTCCATAGCATGCCAAAGGAATTTTCTCAATTGCTAAGAGAATGGCCAAAAGCTGTAAGTTGAAGATTCAGCCCAGGATATCCAAGAGAAAGAGTCCTATTATCTAAGACTGGGTTAATGGACCTCATCCTTGGTGAGCCACACCTGGTCCCAAAAGGCCTTCTCAAGAGGAGTCAGCTTTTAGATAAGCTGATTAACAAGTGGCCAAAATCTGCCAGGGACTTCTATTACAATTAGTTTTATCACGTACATTATCACTTACATTATCCATCATGTTTCATATAATTTCTGTGGAAACAAAATTCAACCATACCTTACACATGTATATACAAAGTGTTAAAAACATGAAATTTTATTAAAATTTAAAATTTTTAAATTAAATTCAAAAGTAAATTTTAATTTTAATAAAAACATTTAAGATTTATTAAGCACCTTATGTACCAGGCCTTGTGTTCAGTCTGGGGATACAAAAAAAGGCCAAAGATGGTCCCAGCCCTTCCATTGAAGGCGTAGTGTGGGAGGGAGGTAGAGCAAGGAAGAGATGCCTTGCAAGTAGGTGGGACAGCCAGTAAAAAGGTGCAGAGGCCAGAGATGAACATTGCTTCTGAATAATAGAGACAAGGCCATGCTGGCAAGTGAGAGAGACAAGACAGATTGGGGCCATGTCAGAGGGGGCTTTAAAAGGAAAACAGGAATTCACATTTTATCCCAGAGACGATAGTTACATAGCTGATTGGACCCACCCGGGCAGAGACAATGCACGTACCACAGCAGCCAGATCTTCCCAACCCTTCGGTGACCTGGGCTCACAGCCATGGTGTCCAAAGGTCAGGAGAGAAGCAGGAAAGAGTAGAGGCAGAGATAAATACCATGAATCTAGGGCTGTCCTCTCTACCCCCCATCCTCCCAAGTCAGGCAGAGCTGCTGACACTGTTAGTCACCCAACTGAGAGAGCTGAATGGCCAGCCAGCTGTTGAGGAAACATGGCCATGGTCCGGAAGGTCATGATGTCTCCTAATCTCGAGGAATGCGGTCCTAAAGTGTTTTATTTACAAGCTCTTTTCAGGCTGAAAAGGAAGCTAACACAGAGGCTCTCTGCATTCTTAGGTTCCTTTCTAAAGTTTGTAATGGACTTTGACATGGGCTCTCAGTGGGATGAGCTGGGATTCCTAAGGCTCCCTATTTGAAACTCTTTCTTCTCAAGCATTTTGGAGCTATGCCTGAAGGGTGATCAGACGGTGTGCATACCCTTTGGTCCAGCAATACCACTGCTAGGTCTATATCCCAAAGAGATCAAAAAAAGGGAAAAGGACAGATGTGTACAAAAATCTTTATAGCACCTTGTTTTGTGGTGACAAAAAATTGGAAATGAAAGGCATGCCCATCAATCGGGGAATGGCTGAACAAGTTCTGGAATACAAATATAATGAAATACTATTGCGCTATAAGAAATGCTGAGCCAGCAGATTTCAGAAAAACCTGGAAAGACTTCTACGAACTGATGCTGATGAAGTGAGCAGAACCAGGACAACACTGTGCACAGTAACGGCAACATTGTATGCTGACTGACTTTGATAGACTTGGCTCTTCTCAGCCATACAATGATCTAAGACAATTCCAAAGGACTGGAGATGGAAAACACTGTCCACCTCCAGAAAAAGAACTGTGGACTCTGAATGCAGATGGAAGCACACTATCTTCACTATCTTTTTTTTTTTGTGGTTTTTTCTTTTGTTCTTATACAACATGACAAATGTGGAAATGTTTTACATGATTGCACATATACAACCTATAGCAAATTACTTACCTGTTTTAGGGAGGGAGGTGGGGAGGGAAGGAGGAAGGTGGGGAGGGAAGGAGGGAGGTGGGGAAGGAAGGAGGGAGAAAATTTTGAACTCAAAAGTAAAAAAAAAGAATGAAATTGCCTTTATATGTAATTGGGGGAAAAAAACCAATATTTAAAAGAAAAAGAAAGCCTCTCCTCCTACCTTCACATATGCAGCAGCTTCAGGCGAGAGGCCCAAGTTTCATTTCCTCCAGTGGAGCGGCTGTGTGGACTCCACCATCCAGATCTCTGGAGAGTGTAACACAGGGCTCTGGACCTGGAGCTGGGAAGCCCTGAGGTCAAATTTTGCTTCTGGCTACTGTCTGAGTGACTGGGACAAGTCACTTGGCCTCTCTCTGGGCCTCAGTTTCCTCCACCATAAGATGAAGGGTTTGGACTCAATGTCCTCTGAGGTACCTTCCACAGGATGCCCATCTCCTCTTGTTATTGACCATAGCAGGTCCTAAATCTTTGCCCCAGCCTCAGGGTTAATTGCCACCAGCTTTGCATTTGGGGGCCTGGCCTTAGTGGGGGTAAACACCATATGGGGGCACTTTGCTCACCCCTAGAGGCAGGGAAGAAGGGAATGGAATTCAGGTGCGCTGACTCAGCCAGGAGTGAGGGCTGGGGCCCGTGTGGAAGCTGGCTGGGAGATCTTTTCCTGTGCCCTGAAGCTGGGGGGATGGGCTTGACTAGAAGAGCAGAACCTATGCTGATGGGTCCTGAGGCATGCTGGCCTGGGCCGGCAGCTTCCAAAAGAACTGCTGCTCTGATTACAGGAACTGATGATGAGTGCGGCAGTGGTGGGCTTTGGGGGCAGCAGTGCACCAAACCAACAGTGTCTCCAGTTGTCCACCAGGTGATACAGAGCTGCATTGGGGTTGGCTGTGGGCCTAGAGGGGACAGCGGCAGTGGCCTATTGGTGAGCATCGAAGATGTAAGGAAGACTGTGGAGCAGGGAGGCCCTGGCCCAGCCACAGGTGCGGCTTCAATCTACAGGGCTCAAATATGCTGCTTCACAAATTTTAGAACTCAAAGTTTGTAGTCACTTACTAAAAGTTTTGACATGGAAACGTTGCACAACCTCTGTATGGACAACCTCTGTCTGATTGCTTACCATCTCAGGAAGGGGGAGGGAGGCAGGAGGAGGGAGGGATAGAATTTGGAACTCAAAACTTAAAAAAAACCCAAATGTTAAAAATATTGTTATAACATGTAATTGGGGGGAAAATAAAATATATTTTAAAAAAGCTTTGGTATCATCACGAATTCATCACCCATTTTATGGAGCTGGCCCTGGGCAAGAATATGAAGGGGACAGCTGGCCTGTGAACCCTCAGCCCCTCCCCCACCCCATTCTGTCCGTTTGTGGGCAGACTCCCTTCCACTGCCCCCCACTCAAACCCTACGGGCTTTTCAGTCAATGATCATTTATTAAGTGCCTACTGTATGCCTGGCACTGTTCTAAGCACTTACATTCTCCTTTTCACACAAAGGTGGAAATGACTGATAATAACAGAAACCAGTTCCTAAAGCAGGAAGGTATTTTTACAAGGATCAAAGGTTTAGGGGGAAGAAGGTTTACAGCCTGGTACAGGCTGGGGGCCGGAGGACTTTTGGGTGGTGTACCTGTCTGTGCACAGAAAGCCCTCTATAAAAGCTCACTGGCAGGTCCAGGTTTACTCAGTCCAATCTCATTCAACAAACATTGACTAGGTCTCACTACACACAGGCTGTGATGCCAGGCTGTGATGCCAGGCTACGCACTAAGTTGGGATGTGTCCATGCTGCATTGTGCTCCATTCCACCAAGTGCTCTGGAAGGGTTTGGCCTTTGTTTCCTTGATTAAGTTAGGAGTCTTTGATGGCCTCCTTGCCTCAAGGGAAAGACTAGTTTACATGGGTTTGAGGGACAGTTTGTGACATCAGAGGCTTCTAGACCACGTGGGTTTAAGTCACCTCTTTGTGATAATTTTAGGTCACGTGGGTGAGTCGCATGTGTGACTCACCTTTGACCCTGAACAAGATATAAAACCAGGGGTTGGCTTTCTTTTCTCGGAGCTCTGAGCTGCAGTAGTGATTCAGGACTCTGAGCCAGCCGGTGTTGAGCTCCCGGCTGAACTTAGATGTTGGTAACTATGAATTGTATTTGGTCTGTTTATGAATGTATGTTTGTAATTTGTTTGTGTTTGCTCTGAAGTTCAGGGTGCTAGCTTTTTCCCCTGAACTAAGTGAATGATATTTGAACGCTGGATTAAAGTGAGATTTTTAACACCTTAATGTTGCTTTCCTTAGTAAAGCAGAACAAAAGAACTTGGACTTGCGGCATTCTGTGAGCTGGTTGCTGTTGGTTTTACACCCCCACAGCAGCTGCTAGCCGGATTGTTGAAACACATGCAAGCAGACCCTTTGGATATGCAGATTGCAACCCCCCACTCCTGCTCATCTTGTGGGATTCTTGTCCATGGTCACCCTCATATCCTTCATTCCTGTGTTTTTTACCACACGATTATTTCCCACTACACCGTTCCCACATTCCCAGGGAGCCTTCCCTTGTGACAGACCTAAGCCAGACCCTCCCCAGTCACCCAGGGACTCTGCCTGACCACATGGGCAACATTTCACCCCCGAGGTTCCTAACTTCTCCAAGGAAAGGAGGGACACACATTTCTTGTCTCCTTGGGAAAGGAAGCTTATTCTCATGATGAAGGTGGGCTTTTATCATCATGTTCTCCTTGTATATGTTATTCTTCTGGGCCCACTTTGGTCATTACATCACTTTGGGGATGGTCTGACCATGCTTCTCTGAATTCCTCCCATCCACCATGTCTCACAGCACACCTCAGAACTCTCTTGACATGGTATGAGTGCTGGGGGAGCATGGAGGTTGTCCACCAGGTATCCTTCTCCTGGGCCACCTTCTTGTCTGACTATACAGCCTTTTGTACACTACATCTCTGGTCGACCTATAGGCTAGGGATACAAAGAAGAACTATGGCTAGCATCCCTACCTGCCCTTAGGAAACTTATCACCCAGTAGAAGACGGATGTGTAGGAATAAGTAAAATGCCCCACCTCCATCCTTAGCACCGATGTAAAATAGAAAACACTACTAAACATCCCCAAAGTCATGGGCTGGCACGGGGCTCCTTCTAGAGCCTTGCAAAGGGCTGATCTGCACAGAGTCCTCATTTTCCTCAGCAAACAGTGAGTGTGCGTGCATGTGTGTGTGTGTGTGTGTGTGTGTATGTGTGCTCGAGTGCGTGTGTGCCTCTCCCAGAGATAGGATCTGGGGGCTGGCTCCTCAAAGCCCCTTTCTTTACACAGCTGACTTACACCCTAGTACACTGCAGTGTCAGTATTCCAGGGTGCCCATAAGGATGCCACAACAATGGATAGAAACAAGAGAGCCTTCTTCCCCTGGCACAGTCACTAGGCTGTCAGTGGCTGCTTGTACTCATGGATTTTTCCCCTAATCTCAAAATCACTTGCTGACAAGTACTCTGAATGTCTCTGGCAGAGACACTGGGTCGGTGGCTGGAAAGTAAACGATATACTCCTATTTGTAAGAAATGGTCAATTTTCTGGGAGACATAAATTCAGTCCAGCCTCCAGGAAGGACACATACTTTGGTAGATACAGGGACCTCCTGGAGAAGGAAATGATTTTGACCCATGAGTGTAGGTTGTCCCCTACTCTTGTGAGATGGAGCCTCAGGGAAGCAAGGGGTTTAGTGACAAGCTGAGGTAACACATCAATGATGGCACTTGAAACTCAGGGTTTATTGAGTGCAATGCCACCCACAGTGCCATGAAGCCTCTCACAGTATCAGTCAGTCAACAAATAGGACCATGCTCTGGGCTTATGCCCTGACTGAGGACTAGTCTAATGGTCTTGTATATGGGTGAAAGCAGTAATACTGTACTGTGATCAAAATAGGGAAGGGACCCACCATCTCCTTGTCTTCACTCTATGGGGCAGTTGTTCTGGGCTTTATTTATGTCTCTATGTCTATATCTATACCAGGGGAGGGGAACCTGAAGACTCGAGGCCATATGTGGCCTTCTAGGTCCTCAGGTGTGGCCCTTGGACTGAATCCAAACTTCAGAGAATAAAACCCCCTTAATTTGTTCTATTGAACTTGGACTCAGTCAAGAGGCTGCATCCAAGGACCTAGAAGGCCACATGCGGCCTTGAGGCTGCAGTTTCCCCACCCCTGATACATGTGTGTGTGCATGCACACACACAAACACACACACACACAGACAGATTGTATGTTCATAGTTCACAGATTGCATGTTGTCTCCTTCATTAGAATATGAGATCCTTGAGGACAACCAGCACTTAGCACAGTACCTGACATACAGCAAGAGCTTAATAAATGCTTGTTGACTGACTGATGGATGGCATCTTCAAAGTCGAGACTGCTGGAACATTCCTTTTCTGAACCCTCACCTACCTGAGCTGGCAGGAATCGGATCCCCGATCTGTTTAGTTGCCAAGGGCAAGGGTCCAGGTAATAAGGACCCCTAATGGCGAATCAAAGCTTCCGGTAAGCCAGAGAAGCACCAATTCCAGAGGGCTAGGCAGGAGTTGTCAAATAGAGGTCAAAGGCAGCCCCAACAGGAGCAGCAACACGTGGAGGGAACATCTGCAGTTGGCAAACATCAGTTTGTCCCTGGCAAAGCCTTCAGCATCTTCAGAAAGTACATGCCATTGTTAGAGATGCCCACCTCCACTAAATGGTAGGCTAGGACTCTAAAGTTATTGGTGAACCCTTTCGATCAATGAGGACTAATTTGTTACCTAATATAGGTTAGTGGAAAGAGCCCTGGACTAGAAATCACCTGGGTCCACACCATGTCATAGTCTGGGCTTTGCCACTCACCAGCTGTGGGACAAGCATTGTCCTTGTTCTTCTCAAAATGTCTGCGGGCGAGTGGAGACCACCAGGAAAGGAGAGATACACATCTGCCTATGGTTCTCATGCTCATTATTTCTTATGACAATAATGTTCCATTAGATTAACATACCAGGGATTGTTTTTAAATTTCTTGCCTAGTTAATGGGGACCTACTTTGTTTCCAGTTCTTTGTTAGCCAAAAAAGAGCTGCTGTGACTACCCTGGGATCCATCAGACCTTTGATTCTGTTTCTGTCTTCCTTGGGGAGCATGCCCAACTGTGGGATTGCTGGCTCAGAGAGTACAGACAGTTTCATGAGTTTTCTCATGTAATTAGAAACTGATATCAAGAACGATGGAATCACCTAACAGTTTCACAAGCTATAAGTGAGTCTTTGCCAGTCCCTCTGTTAACTATTCTCATTTTGGGGGCATCTTTGCCAATTTTCAGGGTGTGAGATTAAAAAAAGAGGTGTTTTGTTTTTACTTTTCCTTACTATTAATGAATTGGAATGCATTTTCATGTGGTCATTTGCAGTTATCGTTCTTATTTTAAAAATTTTCATTTAAAACATATATTGAGAAATGTCACATATTTGTGCCAATTCTCCTTATAGCTAGTATATCAGACTCAGTCATGATATTTGAGGCAAAGCATTCTCCCACTCTACCATTTTTAATTCTATCTCCATTGATTTTATTTGTGCAAAAACTTAATTTTATGTAATCAGAATTGTTTATTTTGTCTTTTATGAACTCCTCTGTTCTTTGTTAGGTCAAGAATTCTCCTCCTAGTCATAATGGCAAAAAGAATCTCCTCCCATTCCCTTTTATTTGTTTGTCCATTTATTTATTTATTTTTGTCATGTGACCTTTTATGTTCAAGTCATATATTCTTTTTAACCTGATTGTGGTATATGGTGTAACATGTTTGGTCTAAACCTGATTTCTGCCAAAATGATTTCTAGTTTTCCTAGCAGTTCTCATGACAAAGGGAGTCCTACCCCTATTAATTCATGTTCTTGGGCTTGTCAAACACTAGGTGACTGCTTTCATTTGCTTTTGGTTCTTTTTATTTAGTCTGTTCCTCTGTTCTGCTTTTCTATATTTTTTTAGACAGCCAGTACTACACGGGGTTGGCGACTACTGCTTGATAAAGTAATTTGATGTCTGGTAGCACCCACATTTCTTTGATGACATCTTTTATTCAACACTTCTCCTTTTAATTCTTTGCCCATCATCTGTTGCAACCTGCCAACCCACCCTCCGTGTGCCTCTCTGTTGCCCTGGGTAGGGGTGGCACTTTATTATTTTTGTTTGGAATCTTGGAATTTGATCAATGGAGAGAGAAGCTCAGTAATAAGCAGCCCTCTGACTAAATGTGTTGTGGCCATTTGAAGCACCATTTAGAGGACTAAAAGCCTAAGTAATGGTCAGCAACCATGGCCTTAAAGATGTCCTTTCTTAAACATGTTCTAATGCTTAAGTACCTGCTTAAGTCTGATGCTCAAGTCAGGTCCCCTCCATAATGAACATAGAATCCCTTAGCCTCTGGTCAGGCAAATCTTGGCCACTGATCTTCAGTGAGGACAGGAACGATGACCTTCTCTGATGACAGCATCTGGCCAGGCCAATCTCCATGGCCTTGGGGCAGCTGACTCCCATAAACCAAGGATTTTTGCATGTGGGGTTCAGGCTGGATGCATCTGTTTCCTGTCTGAGTTTCCTGCTTTCCTGGGCATGGATACTTCAGAGATGGGTTTTCAGGAAAAGGCCACCACAGGTCATGGGCTTGCTGAAGGAAGGCTGGCACAGGGCAGTCTGATGCTAGGGCTATACCAGGCTGAAGTCATTCTGTTCTGGCTTGTTCAGTCAATATGTCCTCTCTGACTCGAGCTCAGTCAATTTACTCACATTAAGCTTTTGGATTGGAGGCAGGGAAGAGCTGTTGCCAAGATCAATACACTGTCTAGCTTATGCAGGCTGACGGCTCCACCTGAACCACGTCCCCATTTCCCATTCCTGCCCATTTCTGATTCAGCTCTGGTAGTGCTCAAAAGCGTTGGCAGCTGCAGCCTTGTTACCTCATCCTCAATACTCCCCCGCACATGGCAGGGTTTTTTCCTATCAGGGCATAAAGAGGTGTTTGTCCTCACCATGAGGTCATGTTAGAGAGCTGCTGATTTTAGGCTAAGTGAATCTTTAGGAGAAGACCAAGGTGAGTGATGGCCTGACCCATTGCTCTCCCCACCCCTGGGACCAGTTTTCCATCCCTGTGGGTCCCTGGTTGGGAGCAGGATGTGGCACACAGTAGGGTGCTCATTAAAGGTTGTTCATTCTTCATGGCTTTGGGGCTGATACTATTATTTTGGTCTGTGTTTCTCACGAATTGGTCTTTGCTGGTCAAACTTCAAGCAGTTCAGGATCAGGGTGTTATTGATCAGGGGACTATCTCCTTACTTGCTTTGACCCCCTACAATCATTCAACCTTCAGAGAATCTCTTGGTCTCCTTGGAGCTCAGGCCAATGTCTATCCCTTATTTCCTTTTTCTTCTCAGATGGTTAGATTTGTTTAAGATGGCCTTAAGATGCCTGGAGCTCATCTGAAGAGAGCCTGGATAAATACCTGATTTAGCTGAGATAGCTAACAGTCGGGCTAACATCACAGGCCCCCATATGGCACGTGAGGAAGCGGAAATGGCATCAAAGACAAGACGATGGAAAGACCAGCTGGTCTAGACCCAGAATACACAGAGGAGGAGGTCTGTACTGGTGGCAACACATTTCGGAGGTGCTGAGGGATGGGTTCTCAAAATATCAGGAAGCAAAGGGGAGAATACCAAAGGCCTGGAAAAGAACATTTATCACTTCACATTAACTACAGGAGAGTGATCTGGAAAATTGAAATATCATCCAGCTTCCCTGCTGTACCTCACATTTTGCCCCTGGGCTTTTGTATGGATTGTCTCTCATGCTTGAAATGTTTTCTCTCCTCCAATCTCTGATGTCTTCCAAAGCCTCAGCTCAAATCCCACCTTCTGCAGGAGCCCCTGCCCCTGGTTCTCCCCCCATCCCCACCCCACCCTTCCCTTCCCTTAGGAGATACCTTCCTCTACTCTGCCTCTATCTTGTATGTACATAGGTATTTACAGGTTGCTGCCCACGTTAGGATGTGAAGGTCAAGTCCTGCCTTTTTCTTTTTCCTCTCTCCTCACTTCCCCTCTCCTCTTCCCTTCTGTCCTCCCCCCTTCCCTCCTCTCTTTTCCCCTCCCCTCCCCTCTCTTCTGCTCCTTTCCTCTCTCCTCTCTCTTCTCTCCTCTCCCCTTCTCGTCTCCTTTCCTCTCCCCTCCCCTCTCCCTCTCCTTCCCTCACTTTCCCCTCCTCTCCTCTTCCCTTCTGCCCTCCCCCCTCCCCTCCTCTCTCTTTTCCCCTCCCCTCTCTTCTGCTCCTTTCCTCTCCTCTCATCTCTCCTCTCCCCTTCTCTCCTCTCCTTTCCTCTCCCTCTCCTTCCTTCCCTTTCCCCTCCTCTCCTCTTCTTCCTTCTTCCCCACAGTGCCTGGTAGGGAGGGAAGAGCCTCACCAATGCCTGTGGATGATTCTTGGTAGCCATCCCTACCTATCACCTTTGCCATCTCTAATTCTGCTTCCATATTGTGGCTGGGTTGACCTTCCTACCATTTCACTCAAAAAGCTTCAGTGGACCTTATGGTCTCTACATGCTTCTCGATTTCACATTGAAGGCATGTAGCACAGGGCCTGGCACATAGCTGAGTGAAGGGAGATGAGATGGGCCCCAGAACAGAGACCTTGGGCTCCTTAGCTTGGAGAAGGGCTGACCTGGGGAAAGGGTCTCTTCTTGGCCCTTGCACAGGCAGATTCCCCTGGTCATTTAAAAATAGCTGACAGCATCGCACCTCGACTGTGGACAGGTCCCTCCTCAAGTCCCCTCTCACTTTTTTCAACCTGGGATTGAAAGTTGATCTGAATGCTGGAATGAATCAATGAACTGATGCGTTCTCTTGTTCTTCTGCTATAGGATGGGGCAGGGCCATCTGCAGTGGTCCTGATCAATATCTTGCCACTGGATTCCATGGCTCTGGAGGAGAAAATAAGGCTGGTGACTTTGCAGAGCCCTGCCTCACTTCAATCCGATTCACTTGCATGTCCTGGCATCAACTCCCTGATATCATGGGCCTTTCCAAGAACGAAGGACAAACAACAACTTCTGTGAGGAGAAAGAGGAGCTGCCCCACTGGGGACCCAGCTGGAACTGGCCAGTTGGGCAACACAGCTCTTTTTCGTGTTTTCTTTTCTTTGTCCACGTAGAGAATCATACCCTTACCTGTGGGTGCTCTGCCCAAAGGAAGGTAAATTTTGATATCTGAAACTTTTTTTCTCAAGGACCAACCTTAAACCCAAATCACTCTGGCTCTCATTGATTGGCCAACAATTAGTCCCAGGCCAAGCCCCACTTGGTCATCATTTGGGCCGTGATGTAAATAGCAATGTTTATGTTTTGGCCAGAAACCCTGAGGGTCTTTGCTTCCCAGATTTTTTCTTTTCTTTTTTCTTTTTTTTTTTTTTGACTAGGTAAAGAGACCATTTTCTGCTTCATTTCCTACCTAGCCTTAATCACTGACTAGGTGTTGCTTCAGTCAAACTGAGACCTTTTAAAGACCTTAGATTAACAAGGCCAAGGTCCCCCACAGCATCTGGGGCCACCTCTAGTCAACCTGATCTATATCTTGCCACTGGACCCAGATGGCTCTGGAGGAGAAAGTGAGGCTGGTGACTTTGCATAGCCCTCCCTCACTTAAATCCAACTCACTTGCATGTCAGGGCATCACCTCCCTGATGTCATGGTCCTCTTCAAGAATGAAGGGCAAATAACAACAGTATAGGATGGGAAGGCATGAGCCACAGCTTCCTCACAGCTGGCACTGTCCCAAAGTGGCACAGGCTGCTTCAAGGCAGAGGGGGAGGGGAAGTAGGCCCTAGTAGGCTCAGAAACTGTGGTTTTCTGAGTCCTGGGTTCTATCAGGATAACACATCATTTCTTACATGGGGAAAAAGGCTGAAGGCAGCTTCTGTGGGTGCTCTCTGATGCCACAGGCGTCTGAGGGCACCTGGGACAGCAGGGACGTGTCCCAAGCTTCTTGGTATCCCCACAGGTATACCCTTAGCCACTACAATGGAAAGGTCCAAAGGCTTCTTGACACAGTTTTCACTTACCTCCATGTCCTGGGGAAGTGGTGACTTCTCCAAAGTTCATAGTGTTTAGGGAGGGGCACATAACATTCTTGTACTTATATCTTGGATAAGTTCTCTTAGTATTCTAAGCGTGACTGGAGAAGGGATAATGCCAGCATCCATGCCTATGGAAGTGAGTCATGCCTTAATGTGGTTCAGGTTTAAGAATAAATCACACTTTCAAATTTCATAGGAAAAATTGGCTTAATTCTGCTCCCTGGAAGTTGAGCACTATCTGCTCAGGACTGCTATTCTCACCTCCAAGAGAAGAAATAGAAAGGAGCATCTCTTTCATTGACTTACTCTTCACAGAAGCATAAAATCTAGAGCTGGGAGGGACCTTAGAGCCCAACCCTTTCATCTTGTTGGTGAGGAAAGCAAGTCTCAGAGAGGCTCAGCCACTTGACCAAAGTTATTCAGTATGCTTCAGGTATAGGATTTGAACCCAGGCCCATTGAGACAAAAAGTCCCTGTGGCTGCAGGCTTCATGTCCACACAGGTCTTTCTGGTCCCTGGACATCCCCTTTCCAGATACTAATTGACACTTGATGTGACCAGACATACCTGTTTGCAAAGCAGCCCTTTCCCTCTCAGTTCTTGGGGTGGGTTGGCCTGGTCTTGGGAGATTGGAATTCTCCTGACTTCTGAAGTAACTTTCTCTGAGGTCTTTGTGGTCCCTGGGTGATGAGTTCTCTTGGTTCGGCTTCCTTCCCCTTCTTTATTCCAGTTCATTCAGGGCTTCCAAGTTCCTCTGAATCCCTCCCATTTGTTTCTTGTGGTGCAATAATATTCCTCCCTATTTAGAATTGGTTTGGCCATTCCCCAGCGTGTGGGCGTCCACTTGGGTCACGGTTTTTGTTTGTATGAGCTCTTTTCCTCTCTCTTTCTTCTGTCTTCTCCTGTCACCGGGTATGAGCCCAGTAGTAGCAACTCTGGGTCAAAGGATACACACAGTTTAGGGACTTGTCTTTGAGAAGCTTAATAGATGCCTTTTCATTCATTCACTTAGAATGGTTGGGCCCATACAGAGTTCTTTGGGAAAGTCACGACTAGCACCTCTGCTGGGTGCATCTGCTGGGTTCTGGCAATCTGGCAGGGGACCAGGACTAGTGACCGTGTATGTGTCAGGAAGAAGGTGGCTCTGTCCCTGAGGCTGGCCTAATGTACAGGCCTAGCCATACCCGTCTAGTTGCTCTTGCCTGAACTCGACCTTGCACCTACTCTTCCTGCCCACCCCCATGTTGTGGTATGCCCCCTCCTTGCTTCTGTCTCTTTGAGGATCAGCAGGTGCCACCTCCGATGAGAGATCTTCTCTTCCTTCCCCAAATATCCTCTATACACTTGTCTGTCTACACGCCACACTTCTCCAGTAGAATGAAAGCTCCTTGAGGGCAGGTCTGTTTTGCATCTTGTCTTTGCATCTCCAGCATCTAGTGGGTGTTTTGCCAAAGGAAGTGCTTCCTGAGGCCTGCTGGATTGGTTTCTGTTGGGAGATACATGCTGGACACATGTCGCCAGAGAGGGGAGTACCTGGAGGCAGAAGAAACCAGGATGGGAAGGTAAGATTCAGGACCTTATGGGTCAGTTTGGACTCTACTCTTAAAGTCAGCCTTTGGCCTGGGCTGGATCTCTGCTCAAGGATGGACATTGGGCTGTGACGATTTCCTATATGGGAGAAAAATCCCTCTGCCCATGCAGATGGCACCTTCTCTGTGACTTATACTCTTCCCCCTCCCCCCAAGCTTTTACAAGGGAATATTTACTGAAAAGATACAGCAGAGACAAAAATGTAAACATTTTCCCTAATGGGGGGTGGGGCACACCTTGGTCCCTGGGGGCAGTGGGCTCAACCTTAACATGGTTGCTCCAGGGCATTCACCTCCCTGTGTTCATTGCCCTATGTGGCCTAGCTGGGGACAAGCTGCCCTCATGGATGTCTTTGATCCACTTCTGGGCTGGATCAAGCAAGTCTTCATGGACTTTTCTCCTTACTGGGCCCAGCCGTCTGCAAAATCTGGCAGAGCCTCCCAGACCCCCAGGGGCTCGCCCCCTAACTTTTCAAAGCTCACAAGGTTGCAGCTTAGTCCAATACTTACAGGTATGAAAAAATGGACACGAGAGACTGAAAAGAACCTTTCAGTGTGTGTGACCACATGCCAGGTCCTGGACTGGGGAGGTAAAAGTTCCCCTCCCCCCCCCCCCCCCCCCAGCATTCCTCACTCAAACACAACCAGGAAGTGGTGAGGGGCTGCTGCTCATAGTCTGTGGGGTATAACCTTGTGCTCAGGGTTATACAACCAGGATGGGTCAGAGCTGAGCCTGGAACCCAGGCCTTCCTGGCCTAAGGCGCCAGTCGGCCTCTATTATTACTTGCTTATATTGTCTAGGAGGGAGACGTGGGGGAATGGTGCAGGGCCTTTCATGATGCCAGGCTATTCCTTCTGACCCAGGGAACTGAAATAGTCATCCTGGCTGAGGCAGGAGACCACTAAGCTGTGTCCCATCAGCCCTGAGTTTACGTATCCATAATGACTTCAGAGAGATGGCTTTGGGGACAACAGCAAACCAAGGAGGGAATTAATAGGAACGCACCAAGTTGCCCTTGAATCTTTGGGGCTTAGCACATAAGAGATGCCTAATAAATGCTTGGGATTGAATATCATATGGTTCAATCTTGGTATCATCTCAGCCAATTCATTGCTTTTAAAAAAAACCAAACCCATAAACCTAACAATCTCAATGAATAGGAGTAATCAAACAAGGACTGAAATTCCAAATAAGACCCTGAGGTCTGAACCGTCTGCTGTTTTCCAGCGATGTCCATTTCTGTGGCTACGTGGGTGGCTTGTCTCATCCTTCCCTCCCAGGGACTTCATCTTTCCGCATCTACTTTCTCTATCCGGCTCTATCGATCCAATCGTTTGTTTCTTTTATACATTCATTTCAAAAAATCCCGAGTGCCGATTCTCTCGGCTCTCCCCTCCAGCAGCAGGATCCAAGTATCCGTGCACCGTGGTGGGCAGGTCTGTGATCTTCTGTCGTTTTTAGGGCGCAGGGGTAGCGAAGGGCATTCAGAAAAGGAAGCAATTATCGGGAAGACCCCGGAGGCCTTCAGCAAGAACAGGTCGGAGGACCAAGGATGTTACAGATGGGGAAACTGAGGCCCTGGGAGGCTGTGACGTGATGGTCTAACCTGGTTTCGGTCTGTAGACAGTGGCAGCTCTGGGGAATGCTGGAGGTGAAGTGCACCTAACTCAAGGGAGAAAGCACCGACTTCAGGGGAAGAGGGGCCGCCGGGCCACCAGATGACCAGTCCTGCGGATATCTGGAGGTCTGGGCGGCCCCGCTGTGGTCCGGCTGGCACCCCCGGGGCCACAAAGGAGGTTGAGCTTCCTGAACTAGGGGGTGCCGGCCCAGACCCGGCACTGTCTTCTGCGGGCTGGGGTCAGTTGTGGGCTCTCTGGTGCAGGGCCAGGGGCAGAGCAGGGGCTGGGGCTGGCAGAGGACACGGCCCAAGCCCCCGCCTGGCCCAGAGGGCAGCCCTGGGTGGAAGCCACAGACGGTAAACTGAGGCTGGGCGTCGGGAGGCGCTGCCCTTCCCTGGCCCCTGCGGACAGATAGGTCAGCCTCGCCCGGGAGACTTCTGGGTTCTTTTAGACCAAATGGTGGTGGGCTTGGAGGCAGCGGCCTGGCTCTCTCTGCGAAGCAAGTTTCCCAATCTGTAAGATGGGTGGTGACCTCGGTGGGTCCGGCTGAGGCCCCAAGCCAGGCCCGGGCCGGGGACAGGACCCCCAGGGCGGCCACGGCGCTCCGCCAGCCCTTGCGCCAGTTGCGTAGCGAGATCCCGCCGCGGCCCAGCTTGCGCCGCCCGCCCTTACGCCAAGAGCGTGCGCAGGCTCGAGTGCTCTGCGGCCCCCGCACCGTTACGCCAAGAGCGCAGGCAGGCGCTGACGTAGTCCCTGCTCCGCGCCGCCCGCCCTTACGCCAAGAGCCGGCGGAGGCTCTGCCGCCCTACCCTACGCTAATTGCGTATCCGGACTCCAAAGCTGTTGGAGAGGCTCAAGCCGTAGGCCGGACGTGCCGTTTAGACGGCCATCTTTGATATGGGCAGGAGCCGCGCCCTCTCGCTTTTCCTGACCATCCCCTGAACTCCGGGAGGAGTCCCGAGAACCTCAGCCGCCTCAGGAGAGCGCAGTCGTTACGACGGGCGCGTACGAACGAATTTCTCCGGGGGGTTCGAGCCTTGAGGGACCCCCGAGGCCGGCCGTCTGCCCGGCTGCAAGATGGCCGCCGAGGGCCGGTTGCGCCACGGCCGGGTCGGCCCTGGGGGGCGGGGGCGCCGTCTGGCGCTCTCGCGAGAGCGGTCCGGGTGCACGGCTTCGAGGGCGGGGGCGCGCGCGTCGCGGCCGGGGCGGGGCGCGGGCGGCGGAGGGGTCGGAGCGGCGTACGTAAGCGCCGCAGCGCGGCGCGAGACTACGCTGCGTCAGCGGCGCAAGCGGCGTTGGAGAATCGGCGGGCGGGCGGGCTGCCTCGCCGGGGGAGGGGATGTCGATCAGTGAGCGAGCTGCTGAGGAGAGGAGCGGCGGCGGCTGCGGCGGCGGCGCCATGGGTGAGTCTCTGCCCCGGCCCGGCCCCGCCTGGCCTCGGGAGCCCGAGGGAGGCGGCGGGGGGCGGCCGCGGCGGGGGCGGCGGCGGCGGCGGGGCCCAGGCCCGGGGGAGGTCGGGCGCGCGGGGGCCGGGGGCGGCCGCCGCCGTGACAGTTTGAAGGGAGCCCGAGGAGGCGGCGGCCAGCCCGGGCCGGGGCCGGGCCGGGGCCTGCAGGAAATGGGGCGGGGGCCCGCCTGCCCCCGCCCCGCCTCGGTTTCCTCCTCCGCACCCGCCGTCGGCTCCCGGGGCAGGCCGCGGCTTTCAGTGGGCCGCCGGGCAGAGCCCGAGGACAGCCTGAGTCCCGCCCCGCGGTGGCCCCGGGGGCCCCGCAAGAGGCTGTGGGGGCCGTGGCCGAGAGCGGCGACGAGAAGGGGTGGGGGCGGGGAGGGCCGAGGCCAGGAAAGCAGCCGTGGGCGGCCCCCGCTTTGGGTTTGGGGAGCCGGCTCGGAAGCGCACACGGACGCGCCTTTTCTCTGATTAAGGACTCAGCGCCGCCCGGGGTCGAGTCCGGGTCCCGGGGCACGAGGCGGACCCGGCGCCCCACAGGAAGCCTGTCCCCAAATCCTACCGCAGGAACGGGGAAATTCCCGTAATTGTTCCTCGTTCCTGTTCCATTCGGTTCCCAAAGCCCGAGAGACCCGGGGGAAGTCCGAGGGGCTGGATGGGCAGAAGACCCCCCAGGACCTGCGCTGGGGGTGGGGGGGTGCGGAAGAAGGCCGGAGCTTTTAGATGGCGCTTCCAACGACCCTTTACTGTTGGGGAAACTGAGGCAGGCGCAGCCACGCGGTTTGTCCAGGGTCGCTGCTAGGCGTCCGAGGTTGGATTGGAGCCAGGCTCTTGACTCCGGGCTGCCTCCCCCAGCTGCCTTCCTGGCCTTTCACAAATTACTAATTTGCTCTGTGAGTTTGGGTGAGGCGGGGGCTTGGACAGGGAAAGGGGGGATCACGGAAGGTTTCCTGTCACAGCTGGAGGTAGCGTCGGATTGGCCTTTAAAGGATGCGTTAAATTCTACGGAGAAGGGCAGTCTAAGCGTCGAGGAACAGTCACAAAATACAGGACAGCAATCAGAAACTTGGGGGTCTTCAAATCTAGTGTAAACCATAACTGAAAAGCAAGTGATAGTCTGGGTGCAGGGGCAAACCAGTGATCTCCTGAGGCAGCACATTTCGCCAATACTGAACCTAGATTTGTCCCTACAACTTTCTCTTGCACCTGGTTCTTCCCTCAGGAACCAACTGAAAAGCTCCTTCCCAGTGACAGCTCTTCCAAAACCAGAACTGCCCTCTTTGAGTCTCTTTTGCCAGCTAAATAGTCGTGGTTCCTGTGCCTCGTTCTGCACACTTACCCCCTCTTCATGCTGTCCTGACAATCAGGGTTCTTCATGGGCCCCTTGGGCATTCATTCTGGGGAAACCCAGGGAACCCTTCTCACAACAGTGTTTTTTTAATGCATAAAATTCATGGTATTGGAAAGGAAACTAATCCTGTTGAAATACAGGCTTCAGAATGTGTACGAAGCACATTGAGGGACCCTAGCTTAAGAGCCCCTGCTCTAGGTGTTCTTCTTTTGACAGTTTCTTTCCATTTCCTTTCATTTATTAAGCAAGTACCATGTGCTGGGAACTCAAAAAAGATGTCTCTTCAGAGAGCCTACACTCTCCATCCCTTTTCCTGAAATGCAGGGTCAAACACTGAACACGTTTTCTAATAACCTTATATTTTTAAATGACAAAACATTTGCAAGTACAACCTGCTCTGTGATGTGGAAAATTTAAATTGCGTTTGTAGTTGAATATTGGGATAGCAAAATGTTAGGTTTGTAGTGTTTACAGTTTGCCATCTCTTTTTTAACATCATTGTTTTTCCTGTGCCATTGTATGGCTCACAAGTCATGGAAGACCACAGTCTGAAGAATTAAATTTTAGAGTTGTCCAAAGGACCAAGAAGAGGTCCCTAGTGGGTAGGAGGCAGCTTCAGAGATTAGTAACAAACAAGTGAATACAAGGATTACCTTGTATGTCGTGATGTGGAGATGTGGAGCAAGGCTGCTTGTGACAGGATTAATGGATAGGAGGAGGCAGAGAAGGACTGGTTGTGGTAGAAGGCATCTGTAGGGTGCAAGGGAGTACTCAGAGATGAGATCTCACGTCCGAATATTGACTTGCCAAAGAATAAGAGTATTAATATGTTGGGAAACATGGTTGAGATGTTTCCCTTGAGATAGTTCTCTATTTTACAAGGGGGCAGTTGGACTCTTGGTGGCTAGAAGCCTCCCAGCAAAGCCCTGCTATGCCATCACTTACTGGGGATGGATGGATGGATGGACAGATAGATGGGTGGGTGGGCCAGATCTGGGATGGATGGATGAATGGATGGGTGGATGGAGGGATGGAGGGATGGATGGGCCAGATCTGTGGCCTCTGGGAGCCCTCCTTTTGGAGATGTCACGTTTCATTTCTACTCCAAACATTCCAGTGTGAGCCCGGGTTAAAACCTCCTCCGAGCAGGCACTGGCTGGATACAAAGAAAGGCACAAGCAAGGGCCCTGCATTCCTGAAGCCTGTAGACTAATGGGGAAGCCAAAGCTGTGGCTCTGTATGTACAAGATAGGCACAATGTAAGTGGGATAAAGTCTGCTAATATTGTCTCATTGGATCCTCACAATGACTCTAGGGGACAGGTGCTATTATGATCCTCATTTTACGGTTGAGGAAACTGAGGTAGACAGGTTAAATGACTTGCCCATGGTAATAGCTAGTAACTGTCTAAAGCAGGATTTGCACCTGTGTTTTCTTGACTCCAGGCCCAGTCCTCTTATCTCCTGTGCTGCCTCAATGAGGGGTGGGCCTTAGAGGGGACTGGGTGGTAGCAGCAGGAAGGCCTCTTGGATTTGAGCTGAGTTAAGCTTGCAGGAAACCAGGAGTCAGAAGAGGGGAGGGAGGGAGTGGCAGTGACAGTGGCCCATCTTGACGTGGGGAACAGCAGGAAGGACAGTGTCCCGAGATTGTAAGATGTGTAGAAGGGGACAAGTGCAAAACAGATTGGGGAGGTAGGAAGGGCTTGAAAAACCAGGGGATTTTATATTTGATCCTACAGGTAATAGGGAGCCACTGGAGTTTATTGACTGGAGGAAGGGCAGGGAAGGGGTGGGGGAAAGGAAAGATCCCTTGGTAGCACGTGGGCTAGTCTTCCTGCCCCTCTGGTCTTTGACTCTCTCACTCTACACCTGCTGCCGGAGATGCTGTTGAGAGATGTTCACTTGCTTCAGCTCGCCCATAGGGTAAAGTCCAAACACTTTTAATTTGTCATACAAGGCCCTCCCTGGTCTGTCCTGACCTTCCAAAGAGCTGGACCAGGCCACCTGCTGCCCTCCCCTCCTGGCCATACATGGTCCTGCCTTTTTTGGAGCTGTCAGTACCATTCTTTGCCTTGAAGTGCACTCTCCCCATTAGGCAGAACCTGTCTATCCTTCCCAGCCCCAGGCCCTTCCTGTCTCTTCCACCAAACGCAGAAGCACTTCCTGTGGACCATCTGTGGGGCACTTGGAGCACCTGAGGTTGCTTCACTTTGGTGTCTTCTCTCCCAGGCTGCCCTGTGTATATACTGGGCTCAAAATAAACATTTGGCCCCTGAAAGAGTATTTTCTGTGCTGTTGGGCACCCAGCTGTCTTAGTGCATCCTGCCTTTAATTCAGTTCATCGGCATCGTCAGTAGCATTTACCTTGGATTGTGATGCGTGTTCCTGAATTTTGCTCATTTTCAGATTATTTCATTCCTGTTATATCTTCTAACACATTAAATAGTATGTGACAAGACTTCTGGAGTTCTCATTTGAGGTAGTGTTCTATCTTTAACCAACTGCAGGTTTTTCTCTCTGTACCAGATTCTCAAAATCATCATATCCTTTATTCAGCAGAAGGAAAAAAAAATCTGTAAATGTTTATTATTGTACATCACATTTCTTTTACCTTATTTATAGTAGTATGTGAGCAAGTCTTCCACTAAAATGCTGCTGAGTTCTCTTGAAAGCTTCCTCAGTGGGACACGAATGCTGGCTGGGCCTCCCTGGTTTGAATCTAGTTCAGTATGGATGGAGGCAGGAGGGGTCATTTTCTGTGTGTTGTCTGAAGCCTGATGAGGCGTTGTACTTAACCTGCTTGACTGCATGGTGATGAATTTTTCAGGCACACCAACTCTTGGAGACGTAGATAGGGTGGTACAAGGGCTGTGTGGTCTGTGCCCACATTAACAACATTAGAGATGATTAAAGTGCAGCAGCCTCAGACAGGGCCTCTCTCTCACTTCGACTAGTTCCAGGCGAGTCACCTCAGCTCTTCCCCCCATTAGAATGTGAACATCACCTCTCTTGAGTTTCCTGCTTTTATCCTCAGTGTTTAGCACAGGGCTTTGCACATAGTACGCACTTCATCATTTTCCATTCATTTCCTTCTCTAAGGCTCTGAGTTGTGGAGAATGGGCTGCTGTTGTTCCAGTGAAGTGACTGGTGGATCCCCTATCCCTAGAGGATTAAAGAATGACCCAGAGCCTATTGGCTGTTGTCCTGGTTTTGATATCTCACTTAAATCCATTAAAATTAAATTTTGGGTTTTGAAACAGTGAGGATAGTACATGTGAGGCAGTGTAGAGTAGTGTGTAGAAAGTTGTCCTCATAGGCAGGAAGGCTTGGCTGGAGTCCTGTCCTTAATACATGCTGGCTTTGGGACCCTGGGCTGGGTTAGGTTCCTTCTCTGTTCAAGAGGTCCCTCATTTGCATTTCCCTATTAGGAACTACCTATACCAATGAAATCATAGGTCTGGAGAAGATAAATGTCAATATATTTATAGAAAATTAACACTTACATGGAATATTTATGTTTGAATGATACTGCATTAGCATTTAATAATAATAGCTAATTTAAATAGCTATTTAAAATGAAATGGTTATTATTGAACCACCATGAATTTATCAAAGACTAGGTCACTAATTTCATTTCCTTCTTTGATATCCTTCTTAGGCTGGTAGCTCAGGGCAGTGCTGAAGAGAGTGACCATGGGTTTCAACCAGGCTTTTTGGCAGTTCTCTGATCCTATTCTGGCCAGACTTGGAGACGTGTGGGTTAGGTCAAAGATATCAGACATGTGGCCCACCCAGATTAAAATGTAATTAGGAAATATTTGACAAGATAAATAAAAATAAGACAGGACATAGATATGGTTTTCTAAGTTCAGCATGCAATTTTGACCCCACTGGGTTAGATGATAGCATTGTTCATCAGCCTGATTGCAGCTGTGCAGTGGAGGACCACAGGGACCTGTCCTCAGTCCTGTGCAGCTGGTCAGTACTTGTGATCAGGGACTGAAGGCCTAGAGGACAGACTGACTAGGTTTTCCAATGATGCCGAGCTGGAAAGGGGAGGAGCTAGCACTTCAGATGACAGGATCCACCAATTTTTACAGGTTAAAAAGATGATTCTAGGAAGATGACATTTAATAGGGAAAAATATAATATCCTAGACACGGTTTCAGAAGATCACCTTTCTGTTTACAGGAGGAAGGGGGTGTATCTAGACAACATCTCCGTGTGAGTCAGTGTGGTTGACCCAGAATTTAGGAAGAGGCACCCCAGAAAGATGGAGGTGACAGTCTTGTTATTCTCTGCCTTGCTCGTCCACTTCTGGGCTCCATATTTATGGGGGATACTAAACTAGATTCCTTCATTCAAGATGAGGAGAGGGCTGGAGAGCTGCTATTTTAAGCATCAACTGAAGGAGTTATCTGGGAGTATTTCTTCTTTAACACGTTCTCTTTCTTTTTCAGTTAACAAGCGTTTATTTTCTCTCCCAGTTCCCTCACAAACTGGGAAAACAATACAAAACCAAACCCTTGAAGCAAATAAATGACTGAGTGAATAAAGCCTATATGAAGTGCTTTCTTTGTGCCAAGTCCTGGGCTAAGTGCTGGGGTTACGCATAGAAAAGCCAGACATTCTCCACTCTCCAGGAGCTCCTACTCTAATGGGGACGGAAACCATGTGGAAGGTTTCAGCTGCAAGTCCAGTGGAAAGGTCCCATGGTTCTTTGGATGAAGCAGCAAAACAGATGGTCAGCCTCTTCTTTCATGTCGTTTTCACCGATAAAGTCATGCCAGGAGCTGATGTGGAACTAGTTGACAGGGCCAAGGACTTGGTGGCTTTATTTTCTGGGGCTTCATAGATACAACTGTGGTCACACATCTTGCGTCTCTACAGATATCCCTTGAGGATGGCTGTGGGCACTGGCCTGGAAGCCTAGCTGTTCCCAAGGCTCTTGGGATTAGGTTGCTGGGCTATCTCCATCAGGGTCTCGGGAGGGGGAGGTGGTGGTTTGAGTGGACTGGTGCATGCTGTCTCCGGTCACCCTCATCATGCTTTGCTGCTCTAGCTGGGCTGGCTTGCCTACCCCATGAGTGATATTGTGGGGTCAAAGGGTGTGCGCAGTATCGTGACTTTTTTGGCGGGGACAGTGACATAGTTTTAAATTGTTTTCCATAATAGTTGGACTAATTCAGTTTCACCAGCATTACAGTAGTGTGCCCGTTTTCCCTCCATTTGCACCCTCTAGACAGTTGTCCTTTTAATTTTTGGTATCATTGCCTATTTAATGGGTGTGAAGTGGAGCCTCAGAGCTGTTTTAATTTGCATTTTTCTAAACAGTAGTGATTTGGAGCATTTTTCACATGGCTGTTTATAGCTTGGATTTTTGAAAACTGCTTGTTTGTGTCTTTTGACCATTTATCAATTGGAGGATGGCTTTTATTTGAATAAATTTGAATAAATTCCTTATATGTATGTAATTATGCATGTGTATATATGTATATAGATGTATATACACACAGATCTACACAGACACACACGTATGTATGTATATGTGTGTATTTCTATATGTAAAATTAGATCTTTATCAGAGAGACTTGATATAGGCATTTCTACCTCCATCAGCAGTTTCTCTTTTTTTAACCTGCATTGATTTTGTTTGTGCAAAAAACCTTTTTAATTCTATGCAGTCAGAATTTTCCATCTTTTGTGATCCTTTGATCATGAACTGATCCCCATCTACAGGTGCTGCAGAAGGAAATGTATGTGATCTTTTATCTCTCACTCACTCATTTGGATTTTCTCTTGATATATGCTACGCGCTGTGGGTCTAACCCTGAGTTTCCCAGACTGCTTTCTTGTTTTCTAGCTGCAGATATTTGCCCCTTTTGATTGTAAGTTTCAAAAGGCTGTTGTGTAGAAGAAGGATTCAGTTTGTTCCGTTTTGCCCTAGAAGCTAGAACTAGGAGCAACATCTGAAGGTTTGAGGCAGATTATAGCTTGATGTTAATGAAAAAAAACTATTCAGCCCTTTAGTGCTGTCCAGAAGTCAGAATAGGTTGGCTTGGGAAGTAAGCTCTTCTAAGCAAGGTCGTTGGAGGAAGGTCTAGGAACAACAGCAGCAACCAGGAAACATCCACAGGACTGTCCTAGTCATTGACAGAAGCAAGGTGTTAGCTTAACAGGAATACTGTGAAGGGCATTTCTGGTCACTTAAAGGTTGATTCTCTTGAAGTCCAAAAGTCACACCTTCAATCCCTTTATTTTACACTATCCCACTATCATATCGTGGCTTTGGGAAAATCACACTAAAGCCTATTGGTTAATTTTTAAAAGTACTGAAAACAAGGGTCAAAACCTTAGCTGAACCCCCTACCCTTTAACAAGGGGGACTAAAAGAATTAATAGATAAGCTGGCAAATAAGGGAGCCTGTCAGAATTAGGTGCCTTCCAACTCTTAATCTCCGGTCCTCTCAATTTGAATAAGTCTTGTAAATGATGGCATTGAATAAGTAGATAGATGAAGAAGATGGGCTGGTCATGTGGCCATAGTCTGGTGTAACAGTAAGCATTCATCAAACATTGGCTACATGCTAAGCACTGCTGGGGATACAGAGGATGGCTTAGCTCCCCCCCCCCCCCCCCCCCCCCCGTGCCTTCTCTCTGTGGATTCTCTTTAGCTTGTTCACACAGAGTTGTTTTGTGTGTTGTCTCCTCCATTAAGCTGTGACATCCCTGGGGATGGGGGACTGTCTACGTTTTTCTTTGCATCTTTAGTACTTTTTGTATCAGCGCACTATAATATCTTCTTAATAAAGGTTTGTTGGCTGACCTACCCTCCGGGGGCTTGCGTTCTATTGGGAAGACACTGCACATACACAGATAAGTGAATAGAAAATCTATGTATGCTAAGTAATTTATGGGGGAAGACTCAAGTCTCACCAGAAGGGTAGCGGAACAATAGAACAGGGATGCCTGAGGGTGCACTGGAAGGGCAAGGAAGAGTGAAGTTGGAGCTGATGTGGATGGGCACGGGGCAGCTCATAGCTTGGTTAGGTGGTCAGGGAAGGGAGCTTCACATGGGCAGCCTATAGCTCAGCCCCGGGGATTTTGAGTGGAGTCATAAGGCCTTCAGAGGATCAGATGTAGTGGTCTTAGAGAGTGTGGTGGCAGAGCAGATGACCCTTCCCTGGCTCTGGTTGATGGTCAGGGCAGTAGCTTGTGGAATCCCAGGACCAGGCTAGGCCTACAGAGATGAGGATTCAGGGCAACAGAGTTAATTCAGTATTTCCCCTGCTTTGGGGTGAACTGCTTTTTCTGGGCTGGTGGCCAAGGTGGAATGAGAGGGGGCAGCTTTGGGGACCCCTGTTCTAGTGCTGACTTTAGGGGCCTTGACTTGCAGTATCATTTGGGTCAAGATAATTAACTTTTTCCATTTTTGTTCTTTTAAAAACAAGGCTGTTTCTTTTAGGGGGTCTAGGTGGCACAGTGGATAGTGTTAGGCCTGGAGTCCGAAAGTTATCTTTATGAGTTCAAATCTGGCCTTAAACACTTAGTGGCTATGTGACCCTGGGCAGATCACTTCACCCCGTTTGCCTCAGTTTCCTCATCTCTAAAATGAGCTGCAGAAGGAAATGACAAACCACTGTAGTACCTCTGCCAAGAAAACCCCAAATGGGGTCACAGAGAGTTGGTCAGGTGAGTTTATCTGCCTTCTTTGGGGAGGGGCCCGCTCAAGGTCTAGCCTTTCCAATGCCCAGTGTTGCCCCTGGCCTTATTTTGTCTTCCTCTTCCCCTGTATGTCTGTCATCTCAGAAGGCCAGACTGTTAGCTCTTGGGGCCATTTTTTTTTTGGAGGGGGAGGGCAGGGCAATTAGGGTTAAGTGACTTGGCCAAGGTCATACAGCTAGTAAGTGTGTCAAGTGTCTGAGGCAGGATTTGAACTCAAGTCCTCCTGACCTCATTCACTGTGCCACCTAGCTGTCCTGGCTCCATTTTCTCAGTGAGGCAGCATGTTAGTAAAAAGTGTCTGCTGAATTTGGAGCCAGAGAATCTGGCTGGGGTTATCACAGCTGTGCTACTTGGACTCCCCTGGGCCTCAGCTTTTTATCTGTAAAATGAGGGAACAGGCTAGGCTGCCTTTTGTCTTCAGAAGGCTCCCTCCATTTCTAAATCTGTGGTCTGTGACATTCCGGTGCTGGTATGATAATGCTCGTGATTGCGAGGCAGCTTCATGGAGTAGGGGGAGAAAGAGAGAGAGAGACAGACACAGAGACACACAGAGAGAGGGAGTGACAGAGAGACGACCTTGGAGCCAGGAAGTCTCTTGTCTGACACCTGCTGGCTGTGTGACTCTGGGCGAATCACCTAACCTTTCAGGGCTCATGCCTCACCCATGCCTAACAGACCCTGACAAATTTTGAAATTGATTGTAAGCAGAGTGTTCCAGTTTGACCTAAACCACCAACTAGTTCAGGAAATGAATACTTCATATTGAATGAAAATGACATAATGCCATAAGTAAATTTTAGTGTCAGTCCGCCCTTGGGAGTGGGATGGCAGGTACGGGCTGGAGGTGCAGTTAGGAGCCTGCCCTGGACAGGCCCTGCAGCTCTGCAGATGGGACTTGGGTCGTCTAGTGAGAGCTGAACTCTGCTGCCCTTGCAGACATGCTAGAATGGTACTTATGAAAAATTTTTTCAGTTTGTGTTTCAAAGCAGTAAGTGTCAAAATAATTTTTATTTTAAACTTAAAAACATTTAAAATGGTGTTGGACCCAGTGTAAAACTAAATCAAAGCTAGGCATATTTTGATTAAAAATGCTAAACATTTTTGAGAAGATTGACAGTAAATTTGGCTCTTTGGTCCTTTCTGAACTGTCATCGAGGTGCCGTTATTCTTTCTATAGCCAGTGTCAGGGTCTGTTGGTCTTCTAAGGCTGCTGACCTCACTTGGCATCATTTCAGAAATTTCCGTACGGTGCATTTTTATGGCTCCCTCTTCCATTGTGGTATGAGGTATAACAATGTATTCAGCTGTTCTTCAGTCCTAGCTCCTATAGGTGGCTTTCAATAACTGGATATTACAAAGTAACTGAGTATTTGTAGGCCCTTTCCCCCTTACTCTTCTGTTCAGTCTCAGTAGTGAATCATTGGATCGAATGGTATAGATTTGGTTTTGTAACCAACTGTAGCAGTAACTGTTTTAGACTAAGAAGCACATTTTGCTAATCACTCACGTAGTGTGAGGCTCCCACTTCGTGACATCTGTGACATGGATGAGTCAGAGAGATACTTCACATGTTTAAAACTTGAGAAGAAATCCCTCATTTGGTTGTTAGGTTTCTTTTTATTACAGATAGGTTTGGGGCATATTTAGCATTTTAAACTCAGGAAATGGTTGAAGCAGCACCGTAATAACCATTTAAAATAAAACTGACAGGGAGAGGGAAGTCCTGGCCTTCGCAGAGCCCAAGATTCGAGACCTTGAGATACATCAGAGTTCATTTAGCCACAGGTGCCTTGTGGGCAGGGACTCTCATTTTTGTATTGGAATCAGTGCCTAGAACTGAGTAAACTGAGACCCAGAGAGATTGTTTTGTTTTTTAAAATTAATTTTTATTTGTTCTATGAAATATTTCCCAGTTACGTGTAAAACAATTTTTAACAATCATTTTTTAAACTTCTGAGCCACCACCCCCCAGTCCCCAAAGCACTTTGATTATTAGCCATGTTACAGAAGAAAATACAAACAAGATAATAAAAATAAAGACAGTTTTTAAAAAGTATGCTTCCCTCTGTGTTCCCTTCTCACTTGTCCAGTGTCAGAGCAAGGTTTCTTTTGACTACATTTGACAAAAGGGAATAGACTGTTCACGTAAATGAATATTGGGTATAACTGAAGCTCAGTACTTCAAGCACCAAAATTTTTACATTTTAAATCACATTGGATAGAACTGCCTTTTTTTTTTTTTTTTTTGCAGGGGGGAAGGCAGGGAAATTGGGGTTAAGTGACTTTCCCAAGGTCACACAGCTAGTAAATGTGTCAAGTGTCTGAGGCCGAATTTGAACTCAGGTACTCCTGACTCCAGGGCTGCTGCTCTACTCACTGTGCCACCTAGCTGCTCCGGATAGAACTGCTTTGAAAAAACGTAGATGTTTCCAAGTTTTCTTAGACTATTCTGCACTGAATTTTAACTTCTTTGTGGAGACTTGGGTTCATTGTTATGCAAATCAGTTCGTTGCCCTGTGCTTGCTGATGCCCACGAGGAACTCTTGAGAAACCTGAGATGATTTTCTCTCAAACTTAATTATCTTTCTCCCAATACCTTTTCTCTAACTTCCCAATTACTATGGAGGGCCTGCCTCTCCTCCCAATCACCCAGGCCTGCGGATCTGTGTCTCAGCCTTCCCTGAAGCTTCTCCCTTCCCCTCATATCTAGTCAGTTGCTAAGTCCTGTCGATTCTACCTTTGAGATCACTCTCATGTGCCCCCTTCTACACTCCAGCACAAATGCTGCCCTGGTGCAGGCCCTCAGCACCACCCACCTGGACTGTTGTAAGCGTTGAGTGGCTGCTTGGCCGTGAGGCTGCGTGGCTGTTCCTGCAGCAGGTCTCTCCCCTCGCCAAGGCATCTTCCACTCAGCTTTCAGATTGACCATTTTGTTGTCGTTGAGTCATTTTAGTCCAACTCTCCATGACCCCATGTGGGATTTTCCTGGCAAAGATACCTGAGTGGTTTGACATTTCCTTCTACCAGCTCATTTTACAGGTGAGGAAACTGAAGAAAACAGGGTTAAGAACTTGCCCAGGGTCACACAGGTTAGTAAGCATCCAAAGTCAGATTTGAACTTAGGAAGGTAAGTCTTCCTGACTTCAGGCCTGGCACTCTAGTCACTGTGCTGCCCCCTGGCTGCCCCAGGCCTGACCACATCACCTCCCTATTCAGGACTCTCCAGTGATTCCCTGTTACCTCCAGGTTCTAATAGAAAATTGTGTTTGGCTTTGAAATTGTTTAGTACGGGCCCCTCCCTACTTTTCCCAAGTTCTGACACCCTGTTCCTCTCTGTATACTCTGTGAGCCAGTGACTCTGACCTCCTTGCTATTTTTGACTCCCCATTATTCACTAGCTGTTCCCCGTGCCAGGAATGCTTTCCCCCCTCATCTCTGCCTTCTCTCACCTAACTTCCAACTGAAACCTCACTTTTTACAACCTGCCCCAAGCCTTCTTCATCCTGGCACTTTCCCTCTGTTGGTTATTTCTACTTCCTGTGTAACCTGTATGTAGCTTGTTTGTATATGTGTAGTAGTTCGCATTTTGTTTCCCCCATTAGATTATGAGCTTCTTGAGGGTATGACTGTTTTTGGCCTTTTTTTGTATTCCTAGTGCTTGGCACAGTGCCTGGCACCTAGTAGTAGGTGCTTAATAAATTTTTGTTGACTTTGTCCTTACTGAGACCTTTGACCTCTCTGGCTTTGATTTCTTCCTCCCCTTCATAGTCTTGACTCTATACTGTAGTTAACCATTTTGATACTACATTGCCCTTTGCTCCTATCCTGTCCCAGCTCCTGTCCTGCCAAACCCTAATTTTGAATCATTCCCACCATTTGCCTCCTTGTCTCCTGATGTACTATTGGACTAAGCTACGGTCAGTCAGGCTACGTTCATTACAAATCCATGTTCTCTACAGCAAGGCAGTCCTTTTCAGTCCTCTCTGATTTTCTGTCCCGTCCTCCGCAGTGACTGTTCCACATCTTACATCAGATCTTCCCCTCAGCCCTCTCAGTTGAAGATCTTGTCTCATACTTTGCTGAGGAGATAGAAGTAATTTGCCATGAGCTCCCTCCTTCCATCTCTGCATTGGCGAATCATGTTGTTCACTGGTTTCAGTCATGTCCAGCTCTTCATGATTCTACTTGGGGTTTTCTTGGCAAAGCTCCTGGAGTGGTTTGCCATTTCCTTCTCATTTCACAGGTGAGGAACTGAGGTTAGGTGACTGCTTCATTTGAGTCTCACTCAATGCTTCATTTCATCCCGATAGTGAGGTGGCCCGGCTCTCTACATATGCCTGTGGTCCCATCCCGTTTTACTCGGATTGCCCCTGCGATCATAACCTCTCTCCAGTCTAAACTTCAGTCATTTCCCAGCTATTGTTCCTTACCTGCTGCCTACAATTATGTACAAATCTCCTTTATCCTTAAGAAACCATCACTAGGTCACTCTCAAGCTGTCATTTTATATTTTGTCTTTCTTTGTCAGCCAGTCTTGTAGACAAAGTTGTCTATATTTACCCTCCTTTCACTCCTCAGCCTTTTGAAACCTGGTTTCCAACGTTGTAATTCACTTGCTGCTGCTCTTTCCAAAGTTGACAGTAATCTTGTAATTGGCAAGTCTGTCAGCCTTTTCTAACTTTCATCTCATCATTTTTGACCTCTCTGTAGCATTTCAAACTGTTGCTGTATTCCTGAACATTCCTGTTTGGCTTTCTGTGGTATTCTTCACTCTTGGTTCTTCTCTTAGCTGTTTGATAGCTTCGTGTTCTCCTTTCCTGGATCATTCATATCATAACCCGCTACCTTTGGTGCATTCTGAAGTTCAGTCCTCAGGGTCAAAGGTGTCTAACATGAAACCAGTTATACGCAGGGATTAAACTCTCTTGTGTGGCCAGACCCAGATTAAAATGTAATTGGACGATTTTTAACTAAATAAAAAAAAACCCAACATAGATAATGCTAATTTGTTGTTTTTAAAGTCAATATAAAGCCCACAGGAGATCCTTTTTGAGCTTTACATCATTGTTCTGGGCCCTCTTCTTCTCCATTTATGCTGCTTTAGTGACCCCATCAGCTCTTAGCTCTGTAGATAATTCCCAAAGTTCTATATCCAGTCTAGTGCTTCAGGAGCATTTCAAAGTCAGCATGTCAAAACCAGGACTCATTACTTCTTTTCTCTGCATACCCTGCCCAACTTCTTTATTTCTGTTGAGGGAGCAGTACTTTCTTAACAGTCTTTCAGGTTTGCAGCCTTGGTGATACTCTACTCCTCGTTCTCCTGCCCTCCCATAGCTAATCTTTACTAAGTCTTGTCTTGTGGGTCTGATCATGTCAACCCCCTCCCCCACTTCAGTAAATTCTAGTGGCTCCTTCTCAGCTCCCACATCAAATACAAAAGGCTCTGCTTTGTCATTCAAAGCCCTTCCTAACCTAGCCCCCTGCTACCTTGCCAGGCTTCTTCACCTTCTCTCCCCAAGAGAAGTGGACCCTCCACCTCTCAGCTCCAGGCATTTTCTTGGACCGTTCCTGAAACACTCTATCCTCTGCTCTGACTACTGGCTTCCTGTCAGCTCCAATTAAAATCCCATCTTCTACAAGAAGCTTTTTCCTAACTCCTTAATTCTCATGTCTTTCCTCATGTTTATTTCCTCCTTTTTTCTGTATGTAGTTTGTTTATACATATTTGTTTGCTTTTGTCTTTGTCTTATCTGTCTTTTGCCTTTCAACCCTAGAGCTTAGTACAGTGCCTGGCGCAGAGTAGGCACTTAATAATTGGATGTTGACTGGTTGATTTCTCCCTCTTACATCTCTTGTATCTGTCCCTTTCTTATTCTTCCTTGGCCTTGTCCCCTCTCTCCACTGCCACATCGGCTTCCCGACAAGCTCCCTGTCTCAGGTTTCTTTTCAGTCCTATCTATCTTCCCCAGAGCTGCCAGAGTTGTTTTCCTTAATCCAAGGTTTGATGGTTGTGGTGCTGTCTTACTCAGCAAACTCTACCAGACCTCCTTTCCTACATTCTACAGTTCACCAAGCTGGGGCCTTCACCCAGGACTCCCATTTCCAGTGTTCTCCAATTGGCCATCACCCATCACCCAAGAAGTACCTCCTTGTCAGCTTTGTTCAGAATGCTGGTAAATGGAGGAGGAGGATAGACGTGGTTTAATCTGCATTATTGACATTTTCTCCCTGTAGACAGCCAAGACAGCCCTAAATCAATCCCTGAATCAGAGCGTACAACGACTCCCCCCTGGAGCTCTCAAGCTAGTTCTAGCACACCCTGGCCTCCACCAGAGCTAGTTCTAGCATACTCCGGCCTCCACAGGAGCTAGTTCTAGCACACCCTAGCCTCCACCGCTTAGAGCAGTTTTGAGTGATGGGGAACCCAAAGCTAAAAGTAGAAGAGACCTGGCCTCAGTTGCTTCTATTCAGCCAGTGCGATACACGAATCTACAAAGTGGATAGAATGTGGTTAGCAGAGAGAGGGCGTCTTGGGGGATGTGTTGAGAATCAGGCACTTGAAGGAAACCAGCCAGGGATTCCAAGAACTGAGGTGAAGAGGGAGTGACTACTAGACATAAGAGCCAGCCAATAGGGAAAGGGATGAAGGGAGGGAGACCAAACAGGGAGCTATCTAATTATCCAGTCACTTACTCAGCTACCCTGTGCCAGACACTATGCTAAGAAGGGCAAAAAAATAGTCCCTGTTCTCAGGGAGCTCATGGTTTAATGGGGGAGACAACATTCGAATAACTATGCATGAACAAAATATATACAGGATATACTGGGAGCCGTCTCAGAGGGAAGCCAAGAGGCAGAGATGAGTAGGGAGAGTGTCCAGTCATGAGAGACATTCAGTAAAAACGCTCAGTCTGGAGTTGGAGGAGGGTGTTGTTCATGGACATCCAGGAAGCCCATGTCACTGGATCACAGAATACATGGAGAGGAGTAAGGTCTGGGGTAAGGAACCTTAGAGTTCCTTTGAGTGAATCTAAACTTCTCAGAACAAATCTCCTTAATAAAAGGATTTGTTCTGTAAAACTTGGATTCAGTCATAAGGCCATACCCAAGGACCTAGAAGGCCACATGTCTTCCCCATCCCTGGCTGAGGACTAGAAAGGTAGGGAGGGGCCAGGTTATGAAGCGGTTTGAATGCCAACCAGAGCATTTTGTCTTTGATCCTGGAGGTAATAGGGAGTCACTGGAGTTTACTGACAAAGGGGTGACGTGAGCCAGACCTTCATTTTAGGAAGATCAATTTGCTATCGGAGTGGAGGAGGAATTGAAGTGGGGACAGACACTAATCCACAGGCATGAGGTGCTGAGGGCCTGTACCAATGGCAGTTTCATAGGAGAGAAGGGAGTGTATTTGAGAGATACTAGGAATGTAGAAACGATAGGACTTGCTGACTGATTGGATATGGCTGTGGGAGAGTGAGATACCTTCCTGTGTGACAAGCTGGTTGCTGCTGGTGCCCTGGAGGGTAAAAGAGAAATTAGGGGAGAACCGAGCACATTTGGACTGCTTGTCTTGAGGGTCATCAGAGTGGGAGGATGGGAGATGGGAAGATGAAATGTGTTGGGGCTGGTGAGGGAGGATCAGGGAGTGTCCTGACTCCCCTTGGTGCTGACTTCCCTTGTTATAGCTGTCTGTAGATGCGTCCAATCCACACAGGCGTTGAAGCTTTTTACAGTTTGGTTCAAACCTCTTTCCACATTTATTTCATTCTACTCTCTTTATGTCCTCGTAGAACTGACCTCCTTGTTCTTCTCCAAACAAACCATTCTATCTCCTGCCTCTTCCTCAGTGGCTGCTCAAGTGCTGCCTCCCGTATGAAGCCTGACTTGTTAGTAAAACATGCTCAGAGAGAACTTAACAGGCTTCCTTTGGTAGCTGATGGAGGAGGGAACGGAGAAGAGGCCTCCTAGGTAGGGGAAACTGATCTAGGGTTGAGCCCAGGTGAGTAGAGAACTAGTGGTGTTTGGATTGGAGGAGTGTAAGGGTAAGCAGTTCTGTTTTGCACCTGCTGCTGATGGTGAGGTGCCTGGGGGACTTTTAGGTGGAGCTGTCCAGCAAGCATTCCCCGTGTATTTGGGAGAGAAGTCAAGAAGGAGATCTAGCTCTAGTTGTTTCTGGCTATTTATCTCACATGTAAATTAAAACCCACTAATCACACAGATAGATTATCTTTATGCATATGACACATGTGTACATGTGTTAGAGATAATGTAACTTATCGATTTGGTCACCAGTCAAGAGGGCACCAAGAAAGAAGAGAATCCAGGGGCAGAAGTAAAAGAGATTGAGAAGGACTGGTCAGGCAGATAGGGGGAAAACCAGGAGAAACTAGGGTCTTAAAAGCTAAGGTGGCAGAGAGTATACTGGAGGAGGGAGGGGATAATCAGATGTGTCAGTAGCAACAGAAAGGTCAAGAAGAATGAGGAACCAGAACTTTGAATTGGATTCACATTTTCAGTAACGTAAGTTAGATTGTGGTAACATAAAAAAGATTGTGGTATGTAGTATTATTCAGAGGGCACTGTATGCATAAGACCTCCACTATTGGCTTTAATGATGGGTGTTGTAAAATAGAAAGATTAGACAAGAAAGCACATTTAAAATAACAATGGACAAGATATTTGGGACTAAAAAGTTCATGAAGCATCCGTAAAATAATTACAATTACAAAACACTTTAAAAAGAAATAAAGAATGACTTAAATAACTGGAAGGCTATTCAGTGGGTGTGGTTGGATTGTGCCAATGTAATAAAAATGATGATCCTGAAATTACTTTATAGATTTAGTGCTATACCTCTTAAACTTAGGGATTCTGGAGAGTTAGATAGAATAACCTAATTTTTCCCCCAGTTTCTTCTCTGCATCCAGCTTTTGGCCTTCATCGCGAGCCCATACTCATCTAAGTTACCTACATAATTCCTTTTCTTATTCAAATTATACCCTTTTCTCTTCTGCCGCAGTCTCTCCCCGCAAAGGGGTCCAGCACTTCTCTGGCTCTCTTGAAGCCTCTGTTAGCCATGGCAGGACCTAGCATAACTTGTACTCCAGCAGCATGGCCTTCAAGTTCCCAGACTTTCTTCAAGGTGAGGCAGAGTTAATGCCACATTTATGCAGTGCTTTGTGGGTTACAAAGCATCTTCCAGAAGGCCATCTAATGAAATAGCAGTAGAAGGCTTATTCTAGTTTTACACGTGAAGAAGACCGAGGAGTCAGGTGGCTACATGGTCCCCAGGTCTTCTGGCCCCTAATAGTTTCTTTATTTCCATTGTGCCAGAACAGCCTTAGACTAGTACGTGGTCTACCTTCAGTGAGGGTTATTCGTGGGTAGGACAATGTGAAACTTTTTAGAATGATGGATCTACTTGACAGGAGCAGGTCTTAACTTGGTTTTTAAAAAATTTTAGTTAAAATACATTGATACGTACTTACGCTGTTAGGGACTGTGGAGGTAGGAATATAGGAGATAATTGTTTCTAAGAACAGCATCTCAGAGTAACTCAAAACAGATTGGATTCAAGAGAATTCAGCAGGCTTCAAAGCAGAAAAAAATCTCTTTAAAAAAATTGGCTGAAAGGCCAACCTTAATGGGAAAATAATCTTGTGACAAAGTTCAAACATCCAGAGTTAGTTTTGGAAGCTGGGAATGAGCGCAAAGATAGAGCTTCTGTGTCGCCTTGCGCATAGTAGGGACTTAATAAATGTTTGAATTGACAAATTGACAGAATCTTTCTGGGGCAGAATAAATGCCCCCTCCTTTTCTCAACTGGGAGGGGGAGGAAAAGAGCTTTCACAGCAAATGTGAACTCAGCCTGAGTGAAATTATTCAGGACAGTTGTCACTTTAATGTTGTAACACATTGGTGCTCTTGTGAGAGTGAATCTAGGTATTTTGTAAGGAAGATTATATTTGAAAAATGTAAATGGTGAAATTTTTCAACTTTTCTCCTAGGCTGTATGTGAGAGGAGTTTGTGTCAGCAAGTGTCAACTAGGCCTGTGCTTAAGACAAGATTTGATATGAAAATGGAGTTGGAAGTGGTAGAATATAGACGTTGCAGTGGCTCTCTTGTACAGAGTTAGATAAAATCTTACCCAATCCGGCGTGCCTCTGTGCTAGGTTGGGTCTAGGAATGCAGTGGTGAAAAGTTGTCCCTCTCCTTCTTCAGGAGTTCGTTTTACTTTGGGCTGGGGCGGGGGGGGGGGGCAGGCACAGTGCCTATGTCATGTAAATGGGTGTAAGGTAAGTGGGATGCCAAGAGCTTGAAAAGCTAGGGAATTGGGAAGGACTTTCCTTCAGAAGGGATGCCAGAGCTGAGCATTGAAGACAGGCAGTCTGAGGCAGAGACGAGATGAGAGGGTGGGCATCTCAGGTATGAGGGACAGATGGGAGAGATGGCATGCCAAGTTTGGGAGATAGCAGCTAGGCCATTTGTGCCGGAACATAGAATGCATGAAAGGGAGTCATGTGATAGAAGCTTGGAATTTACAGAATTTGAGAATTGGAAGGAATCTCAGAAGCCATCTTGTCCAGCCCATGCATGCCTGAAAAAAATCCCTACTACCTCATACCCAGAAGTGATCATTTAGCCTTTGCCTGGAGCCAGACTGCTGAGTAGAAGGAGGCAATCTGGAGGTTTCTTAACCAGGGTGGCGAGCCATGGACCAGAGCTGTGCTTTGGGGAGATTGTTTTGGTAACTCTGGAAGATGTGCAAATAGATGCATGAAGGACAGAGTATTTCATATGCGCTCAGTATGTAGAAAGCACTGTGCTCCAGTGCTAGGCATGTAGATCCAAAGGTGAGACAGAGCCCCCTCTCAAGGAGCTATTCTAATGGGAGGGACGCAGCAAGTCCGATGGCAAGGCCCAATGATCCTTAGAGCGCAGTAGCAAAGCTGGCATGTGTCATCTCGAATAAACTTTCTTGCCATCAGACTGTATCTGTTTCTGATGTTGGACCATTTGCAAAGTATCAGGGACTTTGGTGGTAAGAGCTTTGTTTTCTTCATCTTCCGTAGCTGTGGCTGCTAAGGAGGCTGAAGTTGCAGAAGCAGCGATTGTCAGCTCACAAAGGTTGCTTCTCTGGAAGATGGATGACAGGGTGCTTGGTGGTCTGGGGAGTCCTGCTATTCCTAGCATGCCTCAGCTTGGCAGCTGCTTCTCAGGGTCAGTTACTGGTCAGAAGTTGGTGGCGAGGCAGCCTTAACTTTGCCACTAGAGTTAGACAGCGATGGTGGGCCCATTCTTCAATGAGATTGTCTCTCTTGATGATGTGAATGTGGAGTTTGGGTTAGAAGCAGGACCTGTAGTGCAAGACACACTGTAATTCCTGTGGGAAAAAATTCTGGGAAAATATTGGAAGCCTAGTAGTCCATAGGAGAACGTGATGATTCTCTGAACAGAGATAAGGGGTGAGGGTGGTGTGGAGATGGAATTGACATGACCTGGCCACTGATTGGATTGGGGGGTGGGGTGGGGAAGGAGTGGAGTGAGAATATTACTGAGTTGTGGAGTATGAATTGTAGATTAAAAGTCTGAGGTAGCAGCCAGTCCAATTAATATGGTCCTTTGTGAGAAGAAGAGAGGGGATTTCAGTGGTTCTCTGCTTTGGTAGTCCCACATCTGGAGTGGATGCCATGTTTTAGCAAGGATGTGGGTAAGTTGGTGCACACCAGGGGGTTGTGACCAGGATGGAGAGAGAAATGCCACAAGGGGATTGGTTGAAGGAACTGGGGATGTTTGTAGAGAGACAGAAGAGAGGAGACACATAGCAAGGGGACACCAATATTTGAAGCACTAGTGTGGTAAAGAATGCAAATTGTTCTCTTTGCTCAAGGTATAGGACTTGGCAAGGTGGTGAGTAGACAGAGGATGGAGAGGTAAGTACAGTTAGGATTGAAGTATGGGAAAACTTTTTCTCTTTGGAACTTGTCTAAAATTGGATTGTGCTGCCTTGGAGAGAAGCTAGGGGATTCCTGTTCATTGGGGTTCTTTATGTAGAATGGATTGTTGGTCATGAACAGTTAGACTAGATGTTCTGTGAGAGAAGGGAGATTATGTTCGTACATCAATCAGCAAGCGTCTTAATAGATTTTTATTAACATCTTGTTTTTACTTGATATTTGCTGAATGATTAACATCTCCTAAATTTCCCTCATATGCCTCTCTTCCTCCTTACAGAACCATCCCTTAGAACAGATTTTTAAAAAATTAAATTTATGTATTTATATTTTGTTTTCAGCATTCACTTTTATAAGATTTTGAGTTCTAAATTTTTCCCCCTCCCCAAGACAAAAAGCTATCTGAAAGGTTATACATGTTATGCATCTTATTAAACATATTTAGTCAGGGTGTGAAAGAAGAATCAGAACAAAAGGGAAAAACCATGAGAAAGGAAAAGAAAAAGAGAGAAAATAGGATGCCTCAATCTGCATTCAAACTCCATAGTTCTTTGGGTGTGGGTAGCATTTTCTGTCATGATTCTTTTGGAATTGTCTTAGATCGTTGTATTGCTGAGAAGAACTTAAGTCTATCAAAGTTGGTCATCACACAATTTTATTGTTACTGTGTACAGTGTTCTTCTGGTTCTGCTACTTCACTCAGCATCAGTTCTTATAAGTCTTTACAGGTTTTTCTGAAATTTGCCTGCTCATCATTTTTTTTTTGTGCTTACATTTTTTATTTAGTAAATTTATTTTATTCTTTTTTTAAAAAAAATATTTTTAGTTTTCGACATTTACTTCCTTAAGATTTTGAGTTCTAAATTTTCTCCCTATCTCTCCCCTGCCCCCCATCCCAAGACGGCATGTAATTTGATATAGGCTTTACATATACATTCACAGTGAGCCTATTTTCACAGTAGTCATGTTGTAAAGAAGAATTAGAACCAATGGGAGAAACCATGAGAAAGAGGAGAGAGGGCACATAGTCTGCTTCGAGCTGCATTCAGACTCCAGAGCTTTCTCTGGTTGTGGGCAGCATTTTCCATCACGAGCCTTTGGAGTTGTCTTGGATTCTTGTATTGCTGAGAAGAGCCAAGTCTGTCAAAGTCAGTCATCTCACAATGTGGCAGTTACTGTGTACGATGTTCTGCTGGTTCTGCTCCCCTCACTCAGCAGCAGTTCATTCAAGTCTTTCCAGGTTTTTCTGAAGTCTGCCAGCTCACCATTTTTCATAGCACAGTGGTACTCCATTACATTCATATACCACAACTTGTTCAGCCATTCCCCAACTGATTCTCATCCTCTCAGTTTCTAGTTCTTGGCTACCATAAAAAGAGTTGCTATAAATATTTTTGAACATGTGTCTCTTTTCCCCTTTTTTATGATTTCTTTGGGATACAGACCTAGGAGTGGTATTGCTGGGTCAAAGGGCATGCACAATTTTATGGCCCTTTGGGCATCATTCCAGACTGCTCTCCAAAATGGTTGGATCAGTTCACAACTCCACCAACAATGCATTAGTGTTCTAATTTTCCCACATCTTCTTCAACATTTAGCATTTTCCTGTTTTGTCCTGTTAGCCAATCTGATAGGTATGATGTGGTACCTACCTCAGAGTTGTTTTATATTTGCATTTCTCTAATTAATAGTGGTTTAGAGCATTTTTAGAACAGATTTTTTTTTTTCAAAATAGGGAAAGTAAAGAGGAAGAAAAAAATTTCAGCAAAACCAATTTACAGAGAAAAAAAATCTGACATAATATACAGTGGTCCACACCTGTGGGAGGGCACCTCTCCTAACCTCCACTCATATGTGTGAATAAGGTGGGGATCTTGTCAAATTTCTTCTTTGGGCCAAGCTTCAATAAGCTTTTATTAAGCGAGTGCTAAGTGTTGGGGATCCGTAGAAAGTCAAAGCAGCCCTGTCCTCAAGGAGCTTAAATTCTAATGGGAAAAACAGCTTTCATTTGAATAGCCATGGCATTTGGAATCAGGACTGGTTGACCCTGGGCAAGTCACTGAATTTCTCCTTATCTGTCAACTCTAGGGAGTTTGGACTAGAGACTGAGGTTCTTTCTAGCTCAAAATCCTGTAGTCCTCTGGTTTATAATGACTGACTGGTCTGGTTGAGATGGCTGACTTCAGTCTTGTTTATGAAGTCATCTTGGTTTTGCCTTTTCAATAAAGTAGCGAGTGAGATCATCATCTGTGAATTGGGGGGTGGGCAGAGTAGGAGACTTAAGAAGACTCAGAACTGCTTCATGTAAATGAATTTGAATAAGAAAATTAACCTGAAGTGGGGAAGACCCCAGCTAAGGTCAGTCAGTATTTGTGGGTGGATCCAGGAAAGCACTGACCTGACTGTGTGTAGCTGTTTTCTTTGGGGGCAGGTGGGAAGAGGGGTGGGGTGACCAGGACTGAGGATTAGCTGAGTGCGATAGGCACCTAATAAATGTTTATTCGTTGATCTCACCCACACATTCTAAAATATTTGTCACGGCTGTGGATCCATAATGACAGTAATGAATCAATGGACTTTCATGTGCTCTGAAGTCTCAGCTTGTTGGTGTCAGAAATTGAGGTAGTCTGGAATTTCTTTTTTAATATAGAAACAAGTGTTTATGTTCTGATTATGCACTTACGTGTGAGAGAGAGCCTTTCTGGTGGCCAAAATGCATCAGCCTCCAGCACCTCCAGCACAATTCTGTTTTTGTTAAAAAAAAAAAAAAGACCTTTATAGCTCCTACCTTATGTTTTGTGCATATTGAGGTATTATATGGCTTATGGGTGGTGAAATAGTCACGTTCAGCTGGCTTAGGTACTGGCCGTCTTGGAAAAAAAGTTCTGTGCTTTCTGGAAAGTGTGCTGTCTTGAGCAAGTGACTGTTTTCATTGTTCATAATAAACCACAAAAATGTGGCATACACTGTGTCATGTGATCTCCTGCATCAAGTGGACATAGGGCAGGCACATTAAGTTGGCACAGGTGGCCACATTATAGATCCTGAAGACTTCTGAACATTTTGAGTATTTTCTGATGTCAGTACTGCTGGTGGGGCATAGATATGAAAGACTTATTGCATAGGGCACATTTTAACTTTAGTTTTATGGGGTGTTTGTGTGTGTGTGTGTGTGTGTGTGTGTGTGTGTGTAACAATAAGATTGAATACTATTGTAGTATTTAAAAATGACCAGCATTCCTTTGGGTGTGAGTACTTTGTCCACCAACAAATTCTCTGCCTGGCCATATCTTAAGCCTTCCAGAGTGGCTGTGCCACTCTGAGATTTTCTCTCCTCATGGTCAGTCGAACCTCTCTAAGCTTAGCTGGGTAAATCTTAGGACAGATCAGTCAATCAATAAACATTTATTAAATAAATGCCTACTGTGTGCCAGGCACTGTGCTAAATGCTGCGCATACAAAAAGAGGCAAAAGACTATTCCTGCCCTCAGGGAGGTCGCAATCTGATGGGAGAGACAAACAACCCACATACAGGATAAACAGAAAATAATTAACAGAGGGAAGGAAGGTACTAGAATTCAGAGGGGTTGGGGAAGGCTTTCCCTTTTCAGATTTGGAGAAGAGGGTATAGTGAGTTTAATTTTGGGCATGTTGAAGTTAAGATGTCTCTGGGACAAGCTGCAGCTCGAGATGTTCAGTAGGGGATGGGAGGCTGGAGGTCAGAATGCATTTAGAGGTTAGGGCTGATAAGTAGAGTCATCAGCACAGAGACCAGATTGCAAATGTTTAACAACAGAAATACAATAAAACATTTTTGTTACTGTGCATGGTCGAGTCGGTGAGTCGTTTCAATCATGTCTGACTCTCTGTGACCCTGTTTGGGGTTTTCTTGGCAGAGATGCTGGAGTGGTTTGCCATTTCCTTCTCCAACTCATTTTACAGATGAGGAAACTGAGGCAAAGGGGAAAGGGACTTGCCCACGGTCACAGAGCTAGTAAGTGCCTGAGGCTGGATTTGACCCTAGCTACCCCACAATAAACCATAATGTTAATTTGTGGTTTTCTAAGTCAAAATGCCTTCTCATAATGGTAGTGTGTAGTGTATAGAGGCCTTTGCATGTGGTCCTGGCCCAGCAGCCCTCTTAGCCTCTAAGGGCAGAGAACGTTCAAGGGAATTAATTTCCCTATCAATGAAACCCTGAGTCTGGGTCTTATCCCCATAGTGATAGTAACGCTATATGAATCCAGAGGGATGTTATTACCCACCTAATATAAGAAAGTTGTAGACCCCCCTGCCCCATTCTTAAAATTACATATCTATGATTGGCTGATACGGCCGGAATCCTAAAGTTGAGTTTCCTTTCTTTCCTTATTCTCTTCCTTTGTTTTACATTTCAAGCTGCTTTGTATTTTTCTTATTTTCTTATTCTATTACTGTTAATTTTTTCAATTTTATATCTCATAAACTGCCTTACTCCCATTACTTTTTATTCCCATTGATGAATGGGAATTCATAGCTGCAGGTTTCTGAATGTATCTGATCCTGTGGAGTCTAATCCAGGCATTATAAAATAGTATTGTGCTAGGATTCTTTGTCTGGGGGTGGGGTGTCAGGAACTACTGTTGGAATATTCCAGAGCTTAAAATGTGCCTTTTATTACATTCCCCTGCTTTCCTTTTGAAGAGTAGCTACTCACCATTTAAAAAGAAAACACGGTTTGGGTCCCCTGTAAAATATATCAACATTTTTGTGCCATTTGAAGAGTAAATAAAAATTAGTGTTTTATGCTTTTGTTGAGTGTAGGAGAAATATTAAGATGCTATGTTGTATATATGTATATATATGTATATGTAGATGATGAAATTGTAGTTTGTTTTGTAATTCACTTAAGTAATATTGAGTTTAAGCGATTTGTTCATTACATGTAAGTAATTTTCATGTTTCCCCTTTTTTTGCTTTGTTCCATCGGATTACACTAATTGGCCTGACTTTGCAACATACCGTCCTTGGAATTCCTCATTTTACCGTGCGTTTGTGGAAATACTCCTTTGATATTTGGAACGCTGGAATGATGGAAATACATTCTCTACAAAGTAGCTGTGAGTATCTGCTATGATTTTTTAGTCATATAAACAATAGATTTTCTCCTTCCCCCACTTAAGTCATAAATTAAAAAGTAAAATTGTTTGAAAATTGAGCTGAGGAAAAATTTTAAATGTAGTTTCATGGTCTACATAATAGACATGCACCATAATTATGATACAGACTCTTCAACAGCCCAAAATGAGAACCTTGCAGAACTGATATTTAATGTTGCCTGGAGAGAAAATTTAGATGTAAAGTTTGTTAGTGAATTTTGCGAGGGAAAAAGGGCCTTTGCAGCAGTGAAGGAAAGGTAATCACGGGTTTGAAGTTAGAATTTTCATGTGTTGATCCTGGGTAGAATAATAGCAAGGAAATTTAGGGCCCCTTTGACACAAAATTTTAGAATAAAATACAGTTAATGTGTCCTCATCATTAGAGAAATATGTCAGTAAGTTGGTGAGATATGGTCATTAAGACTGAAGCTAACCAATGTGATGTCATTTTAAGCCTCCAGGATGAAAAGCTGGTGGCTGATGGCTAAGTGAAAGATCACATTTATTTTTTAACCCTTTAGGAGTATTCAAATTCCAGTCTGAAGCACCCACTTGAGATGATTGAAGATTTTTAACAAGTTGAGATAAAATTGGCTTTGCAGCTTGGTTAAATTTGGTTAAATTTGATTTCCCTGAAGATGGCGGCAGCAGAATCTTCTGAAGCATCAAGCCTGCAGCCATGGCCCAGCTTAGCTGCTCACTTGACCTTGGCTGTGAAAACCTGCACAGTTTGATGGGAAACAATCGTTAAGACTTTGATTTCCCTTTATGACTAGTCTCAATTTCAAGAGAAGTGCCCTGTGATGAGTGAGCCATTGTGAGCCAAGTGACTGGATAATGAAAGGAGCACAAAAATAATTCCAAATGGATTTGAAAAATGTGACCAGTTCTAGCAGCTTGCTTTTTGTTCCTTCCTCCGAAATCATCTTGTTACTAACCTTCAGGGCTGTCAGGTGACATCATTGGTCTGAGCGAGGTCTCTTTAATTTTGTGGCCATTCCTCCCCGTCCCCCCTCAGGTTTTTCTAGGCAATCACTCACTGCTGTAACATTTCCAATGAGCTCTCTGCCTGTTGGTGCTCTTTTCTAATAAGTGCTTTCTTTTAACCTCCAACATTTGATATGAAAAGCTGGTGTGATTTGCTGTGAATAATGATTTGTTATGTAATTTTCAAAAATCACTTTAGGGAAGCGAATTAGAAATGTTTAGCATTAGAACTTATTTTTAAATCACTAATTTTATTCCCTTTCCTTTTAAAAACAAAACAAACCAACAAACAGCAACAGAAGAACCTTGAAGGCTATGTGGGGTTTGCGAATCTCCCAAATCAAGTGTACAGAAAATCTGTGAAGAGAGGGTTTGAGTTCACGCTTATGGTAGTAGGTAAGATGTCTTTTTGGTCATTTAAAAGTCAGCTGTGTGCCTGTACGTAGTTGGTGATTAATAAATGCTTGTTCTCTTTCTCTCCCTCCTCTTTAAGCTGTTCAACTTAGATTTATTTCAATCTAATGAATATAAAAATCCCCTCCACAGCATTTCCTCTAATGCTTAAAAGGAAAACATTCTAGCTGAGAAATTTGTCAGTGAGGAGGGAGTTTGGGGGGAAAGGTGAAGACAGAAAGGGAAATCGATGTTGAAAGAACTTCCTGTTCAGTCCCTTTGGGTACTGAGGTGGTCTCAAAGGTCAGGTCATGAATGGGTAAAGCCATGTCACCTCCACATCCCCTTGTCCCCATTCAGGGATGCCAAGCCTAGTTTTCAGGCCCTTGGATCCCTTTCTCCTGGCCCTCTCAGATTGGATGAACTCTGGGCTTGCCATCTCCCTTCTCCCATTTATCTCTCTTTACATAGCTACAGGATCTTTCTCAGGCCAGAAGCTGGACCCTTTCACTCCCCTGATTAAGAACAGCAAATGAATTCCTTTTGTTGTCAGATCAGTTGGGCCATGCAGCCCAGCACAGTTGGCCTCTAGCCTCCCTCTCCTCCCATCCTAGGCTGCTTGTCTCCTCTTCATCTTGATGGGTTCTATCTTACAGGCAGATGACCCTCTGCTTCCTCCGATTGGCTGTTCTCTCTAACCTCCATGCCTGTGATGAATGTCCTCCTCGCCTCTTCCTCTTAAACTCCTGTCTTCCCTGAAGCTGTCTGCTCAGCTCCAAGCCTGAGCCTCTTACTGGGAGCCTTTGCTGATCTTGTCTTTTGTTAGGTTTATTTAGAGATGGGAAGAACACTGTATAGCACGATGGCCTCTTTTTGTGGCATATAGAGCGGGTCCATGAGTCCAGATCCGGCCTAAGACACTTACTACTTGTGTGTGACCCTGGGCAAGTCACTTCACCTTATTTGTCTCCGTTTCTCATCTGTCAAATGAACTGGAGAAGGAAATAGCAAACCACTCCAGTATCTTTGCCAAGAAAATGGGGTCACAGAGAGTCAGGCGTGACTGAAACGAGTCAGCAACAACTTTTGTCCATGTTGTACCTCTCTCTCTCTCCTCCCCTCTGCCCCAGCTCGTTTTGTCTTTGTTTCCCGGCACCTAGTTCAGTCCCTCCCACTCTCTAGGCTGCTTCAATATGCTTGTTGGATTAGATTCATGGGTGCCTAATTGTCCTGATAAGGACGGGGAGCACACTTAGACCACTTTGCATTAATTACTGTCCAAGTCTGAAACACAAGGTGTTGCTGATGCTACATTTGGTCATTGATGAGGCTTTCACAGAATCTTGTGCCCTGGAATGATGGGTCAGTGTTTAGGAAACTCCTTCTACGTACAAGACACCTGGATCAGTGTTTAAAGTATATCAAGAGGAAACAAATATGTGGAAAGAATTAAAACCCAAAGGTATAAGTAAGTGGATTTCTTGGGCATCTGTTTTTCCTACAAGTTATTTAAAGGAGGGAACAATCATTTCCACTTGGGATGGTTTTAGAAGGCATTGTGGATGAGATTGAATTGGAGCTGGGCCTTAATTGCTCATTCAACAAACCTGGGAGAGATGCAGAGTTTTTTTTTTGGGGGGGGGGTGCCTGTTCATAGCCTCCTGGAGCCCATCTTTATGGGCAGATAGCTCCAAACGCTGCTGCTCCCCTGATAGAGATGAGCTTGGTGAGACCTGGGGAAGTTATTTCTTCTGCTCGCTGAGGAGGGGACTTCCTGGAGGAGGCAGTCTTCCAGGCGGGGCTGAAGGAGGGGGCCATTTGACCTCCCTGCAGGGAGGTGGCTGGGCTGGAGGGAATGTGTGCCCCCTGTGCCTGGACTGCTGAAATCCCATCTTCAGGAAGCTTTTCCTGGCCTCTCCTCATTCTGGTGCTTCCCCTCTCTTCACTGTCTTCCATGTCCCCATTATGCTGGACTCCTTGAGATGGGGGACTGCCTTGTGCCTCTTTTTGTATCCCCAGTGCTTAGTTCAGTGCCTGGCACATAATAGACTTAATGAGCATCTGTTCACTGGTTTGAAGGATGAATTGGGGGAGGCTGTGGTAAGTACTGGGGGAGCCAGTGAGACTGCGGAGGAGGAGGAGAGCTGGACCTTGTCACACGCCAGGCACTGTGTCCTTCACAGATATGATCATGGGGTCCTCACAACAACCTTGGGAGGCAGGTACTCTTGTTATCTCCTGTTTTACAGTTGAGGAACCTGAGGCAGACAGAGGTGAAGTGACTTGGCCAGGGGCACAGCATGCTGGTTTTGAACCCTGGTCTTCCCGAGCTGAGGCCCAGTGCTCTGGCCGCTGGCCGCCATCTGCCCCAGAGCTGGATCACTTTGAGATGTTTGAGAGAGCGTTCTTTCAGCACGTGTATCATGTTACTCGGATGGAATCTGTGTTCTCCTCACTCTGAATGTCGCCTTGCCTGTCCATCCTGTGTGACTGTCTGTGTCCTTCCCTACAGTCAGTGTAGAGGCTCCCCTGACTCGCTGGAGGTGTTGAGAAAACAGCAGCAGGACCCTGGACTTGTCCCTCCTGATCCTGTTTCCCCGATGCAATCTTTCACTCCTTTTCTAAGTGCCTGCCTGGTTATACAGAGCCAGCACGCACCTCCTCATTGTCACCTTGTTTACTCATTTTCAATTCTAAGGACACTGGTATGTTCCCATATCACACGATCGTAAAACCACACTGAGTTGAGCTGTCATTAAAGGAGCCTTCAGATTTCCAAAAGGCCAGCCAGCTATCTTTCCTCCTCCTGCTTAATTTGGGGCCCAGCTGCTCTGTCTGTATGCTCCCTGTCTCTACCCTGCCTGCCGATGGATAGCCTCTATAGGTTTTCCATCCAATTAGAAGTTGTCCCATAGTAATTCTGGTCAGTAGGTGTTGCTGCTTCAGACTGTTGGCAGATAACTTGGGACTTGTTCCTTTAAAGGCCTCTCAGTGGCCCCTTCCAGCCTTGGGCTCCTAGATAGCCTTGGGCTGAAACTCAGCACTGAGCCCTTCTGGACTGATGGTAGAATTCCCAGCAGTTTGGGTACAATTAAAAGTTTCTGCAGCTATTGTCTGTGGTGTGGATACCAAGACAAACATGAAATAGGTCCCTGCCCTCCCGGGGCTTCTGTTCCATTGGGAGAAACAACATGAAATTGTCACTGATTAGCTCTAGACAGCGTGAAGAGAGAGTCCCGAGAGATATGGAGAACAGCCAGGAAGCCAGTGTCACTGCAGAGTACATGGATGGGTGTAGGGTGTGAGAAGGGCTTGGAATGCTGAGCAGAAGATTTTCTATTTGATCTGGGAGATGAGAAGAAGCCACTGGAGTTGATTGAATGATCAGATTGCTGTCACTCCAGAAAGATTGGTTTGCTAACTGGATGGAGGAGGCCCTGGAGACCAGAGACAGGGAGATGGCCTCAAGCTCTCGAGGCTTCATGGGTTAGGTGGGCTCCAGGGGGTGATAGTTCTTGTTCATAGGTGGGTTGGACTGAAGGGTCACAGTCTCTGAGATTCGGGTGGGAGAAATGGGGATCCGTTGGGCAAAGCTAAGAGTGGGCTGTCCCTGGAGTGAACCTCTTTGCATTCTTCAAGCTGAAGAGAGAGCCTGGAGGACTGTTCACAGCTCAAAGGTTGATGGGGGACGTAGGGCCCGATGTCCCGGATGTCCTTGAGGCCGAGGGCATGGGCTAGAGTGCGGTCAGCAGTGAACAGGGCCTAGGTGAGCACCGAAGGCTGTTGGATCGGTCAGTATGGGGATCCAGAGAGCAGCTTCACTTTGGGGACGGGTTTGCCCAGAGATAAAGGGGGAGGAAGGAATCAAGGCCATGCCATCCCAAAGCAGCACTTTTTGTGGGAGCTGAGAACTGGAATCCCCTCCAGAATGACTGGGGAGACTTAGAGCGTTGTAAAGAAGAACATCTTTCAGACCCCTGAGCAGTGCAGTCACCTGCCAGGACGCCAGTGACCTGATGATGACGTCCTGACGGGGTAGAGTGTTGCTTCTGTGTTTGGACCTGGCTTTGGTTGTTTAACCTCTCAGCCTCAGTTCCCATATCTATTAAGTGAGAGAGGCTTTTCTTGACACACTTTAATTATTAAATACTTTGGTTTGAGGTGAAAACTTGCTGTATTTTTATTCACCTAGCTATAGCCAAGAAAGTGATGAATGAGCTAAACCAAATTCTAAATGTTTGCAGTTAAATGACATGTTTGGAAGATTTCTTGAGGAGTGATTTGTACTTACTAAGGTAAAAACGAATTGTTCTTTCACAATGTAGAGAATAAAATAGACAGGAATTGTTTTTGAATGTTCTTTCTGTGACTCATCTCTAAGACAAATATGGAGAGGATTCTGGGAAGATGGTGGAGCAGGTCAGAAAATTCCAGGCTCTCAAGATTTTCCCCCACAGAAGAGTTAAAATAGCACCTTAGGGCAAACAAAGTGGGGTGGAGGCAAAGAAGAATAGGGGCACAACCAGGATCTTCCAGGGACAGTCTGAGAAGATCTGAAGAAGAACCCCAAGACTGGCTTTGGTCCAGACAAGGAGTAAACACCTCCAGGCTAGGTTCCCACCAACAAGCCACAAGCCCTGGGGTTAGTTGGTTTGAGAGGCTGCCTTGGCCCCAGCCACTGGAACTTTTTACCCCAGTATAGTGAGGGGAGTCCTGTGTTTGAGCCCAGGAAGATTGCGGGAACCTCTCCTGACAAATGCCAGACCATGCTGTGCTGTGAAGAGCAGTGGGGGCTAGAAGGAACCAACACACAACCTGTGAGTGCAGAAGCAGTGGGGCAGAAAGCCCCTGGTTGTGGACACTTGGAGGTTGGAGATTTGGCTTTGGTTCCAGGCTAGAGGGAACTGAAGATCTGGGGCAAGAGGCACCATTTCCCATACCCCAGGGCTAGAGGTGATTATAAAAAAATCAAGTTATTACCACAAAAAAAAAATACATAAGCAAAGCAGAAAGAATCCAACAATAGAAACCAGTTGTGGGAATAGAGACGACCGTAGTTCGTCCTCAGAGGAGGACATTGAAGTAAAGAAACCCCCGAAGAGCAACGTTATGTGGTCACTTGTCCGAAAAGAATTTATAGAAGATCTTAAAATAAGACTTTAAAAATCAAATGACAGATGGAGGAAAAACTAAAAACTAAAACTAAAAATAATCCAAGAAAAACAAGAAGGTTATGAAAGGAAAGTCAGCCAATTAGAAAAGGAGACCCAGAATCTCAAGGAGGAAAATGACACCTTGAAAATGAGAATTGGGCAAAGTGAAGCCAGTGAAATCACGAGAGATCAAGAAATAATTAAACAAAACATGAATAATGAAAAAATAGAAGAGAAAGTGAAACATAAGGAAAACAGCAGATTTGGAGAATAGATCAAGGAGAGAAAATATAAAAATAATCTGAAAGTAACTGAAAGTTATGATCAAAAAAGAATCTTGATATAATAATACAAGAAATAATTAAAGAAAACTGTCCTGAAGCCTTAGAACAAGGCAGGGAAGTAGAAATAGAGCAAATCCATCGAACATCACTTAAAAGAGATCCTATGAGAAAAACTCATAGGAATACCATAGTCAGATTCCAAAATCCCCAGATCAAGGATAAAATATTAAAACTATCAAGATTACAACAATTTAAATATGATGGCACCACAATTAGAATTACACAAGACCTAGCAGCAGAGACATTAAAGGACCGCAGGTCTTGAAACACACTGTATCGAAGAGCAAAAGACCTGGGGCTCCGGCCGAAAATACCATACCCTTCAAATTTCAGTATTATCTTGAATGAAAAAAAAAATGGACATTTGACAAACCCTCAGACTTTCAAGACTTTGTTAAAAAAAATCCTCAACTTAATAGAAGATTCAACATATGAGAACCAAGAAAAACATAAGGTACATGCCAAAGACTGACTATAAGGTATTTACAAGGACAGACTGCTTACCTTTTATATAATGTAAAATGTATGACTAACATTCTTATTGATAATTGTCGAGCTTATAACAAAGGGGGATAAACCTGACTATGATATGAATTTAAAAAGTAAAACCATTTAGAAATAACTAAAAACAGTAACTATTTTATATAAAAGAGGTGCAAGAAGAAGAAAGGATACAGAGGATTTAGATGGGGAGGAGGGCTGGTAGTTCTGGTGACCTACGTTCATCGGGAATGGGTTTAAGCGGGAAGAATACGTATATATTTAGAAGAGTATAAAAGTCTTCTACATTTAGAAGAAATAAAATGGGTAGGGGTTTAGTGATGGGGAGAGGACAAGGGAGGGATTTTTAGAGGGGAGAATGAGGGAATAGGTAAAGGGAGTTTAGATTAATGGGAATGGGGGGATGGGGGAGGGATCCTTGGAGGGGGGAAGGCAAGTAATAGGAAGGAGATGTAGCAGGTAGAAGTAAAGTAGAGGAGGCAGGAGGGATAGGAAACAAAAGATATGTACAAACAAAAAACAGATCAGGAGTGGAGTATGTTTGGGAAAGTATATGTCTATATACGCATGTGTATATGTATAAGTGTATGTATATATCTGTACGTATATGTATATATCAAGAATATCTAAATTATATTGTAGCCTTCTGGGAGGGTGGGGGGAGGGGAAAAAAAGAACAAAGTTAAAAAGTGCGCAGCAGAGAACAAAAGAAAACACAAGGAAGCAAAGAAAAGATGGACAACTCTCAACACAAGGTGTATTTATCATGCAGGCTTTCTTGAAGTGAAAATTTATTGTTACATATTTTGAATCCTTTCCTATGTTCTGCTATGCACATGACATGCTTTTTTTTTCTTTTATATTTAAGTTTCAGTATTTAAGTTTATGATTTGTTCTTGTTTCTTTTCTCTATTTTGTATTTGTGTTCTGGTAAAATAAAATTTAATAAGAAAAAAACAGATGTCTATTGCTCAGTAATATTTGTGGCTTTTTAAAAGTCGGCTTTTTCTGCTTAAACTTATCTATGACAGCCTGATTACCTTGGACAAGAATTTAGAGGTGTTTATCTAAAATTGAACTTTTCTTAGTTGTTGGTTACAAATAGTGGCAGTTTGCCTGCCAGCTATTTCTGCAGAAAACAGCATGGAGGAATAGTGGATACTTTGAAACTGTGGTCCAGTGAAAAGGTTGGCTCATCGTCCTGGTGGTGATTGGACAAATTCTGTAGTACCTCTGGCCTTAGTAGCTTTACCTGTAAAATGGCAGGATGCTCGTCATCCTCTTTGAGGGTTTTGGGTTCCTTTGAACATTCTCTGGACCTAGGAAATGTCAATATTAAAAATAGAAGCTTGAAGGATAAAAGCAAGCCTGTCCTTGGCTCAAAGGGACCTTGGATGTTCTGACCTCCCACTTTTGAAATTGAGAAAATTGACATAGAGAAGATTTTGGTGAGCTTTCCTGATCACTCCCTCACTGAGCTGCTGGTGGGAAGTAATACGAGAAAGTCAGTCCCCTGATTGCCAGGCTAGTTATAATCTTGAGGCAGCCTGATGACCCAGTGGGTGGAGCGCTGTCCTTGGAGGCAGAAAGATCTGAGTCCACTTACTGCCTGTGAGCCTCTGGGCAAGTCACTTAACCGCTCTGTGCCTCAGTTTCCTCATCTGTAAAGTGGGGATAATAATGGCACCTACCTCAAAAGGGTGATTATGAAGATAAGTGAAATAATATATGTCAAGCCCTTTGCAACAGAGCCTGGCACAGAGTAGGCACTATATAAACGTTTCCCATTATTACTGAGATAATTGAATTTATGGGTAATAATGACTTGGAGCTAGAAAGGAGGCAAAAGAGTGCCCAGTAATGAGCCTTGGGGGATACCCACAGTTAGTAGGCACGACCTAGATAAAGAGTCTGGGAAGCAGCAGCCACACAGGTGTGTGGGAAGCCAGGAGAGCAGTGTCGTAGAGCCTTAAATGAGAAGAGGGTGATAATCGGTGCAAGAGGCTACAGAGATGTCGGGAGACATCAGAAAAGGTGATTTGGAGACCATTGGGGATGGTGACGTTAGAGGGAGGAGAGTGAGAGGAAAGGAATGGGGGGATGCCCTGAGTGAGGATACTGTGGTGAGAAGAAAGGCTGCCTCTTCAGGTGTGATGGGGGCAAGGAGGAGATGCTGTTGGGAATCCTATGTTTTATGTTTCTTCTGAGGTTCCTGAACGGGCTTATTGCTGTTGTGTCTTTGAATCAATCTTGAATAATTTTGTTTGCGGCTAGGAGAAACCTTGTTGGCAGAGAGCTTTTAGGAGGCAGGGTTTCCATCTTTTCATTCACCTGACACAGGAAACTGGGGTTCCATAATCTGCAGACTCTGCCCAGCCTAGGTCTGGTATTCACTCCCACCATTTAATCTCCTTGGCTCCCTTAATGGAAGTGCCTTCTCTGGGATTGCCTCCACCTTAGCCTGTGCCAATCAGATGGAGTCATTTTCATATTTCCTTCCATTGGGATGGACACTCTTGGAGGGCCGATGCCTTTCTGTCTCCAGTGCTTAGCACAGTCCCTGGCACGTAGTGTTTTAACAAATGTCTGTTGATTAAATTGCAGCGAGGTAAACATAAGGGGGTTCACTGTAGAATATTTTCAGTAGCCCCCATGTTCCTTACCCAGTGATTTTAACACCTCCTTTTAAGAAAAATGAATATGGTTCAAGATGTTTTCTGCACCTTTGGTAGCTTTTCCTCCAGTACCTTGTGAATTGATTAGAGGCTAAATGGTGTAGTGAATAGAGAGTGTGGCCTTGGCCCCCAAAAGGTGTGTGTTCAGATAATCATTGGCTGGGTGACCTGAGGTGAATCACATGGCATCTTGGTTTCTCGATCTTTAAAGTGGAGGGGTTGGATTCGACAGCCCCTTCTGACTTGAAATCTATGACCTGATGATGCTGTACACCCTCACATTTGTGGGCTCACCCACAGATCTCTGATCCACGAGTGTCTGACTGCTGCTCCTGTTTCTCTTCTGTCTTCCTTCTAGGAGTATTTAGACATTGAGGGTGGCAGCTGCACTCGCATTGGTGGTAAAAGTGGATGTGCCTTTTGGAGCCTTTTAAACTGTGTTGTGTCTCTTGCTTGTCTTCCCTGAATTTCATTTTTTCGACCTTTGGGATTTGCTTGCTTAGATTTCTGATCTTCCTCACTCCTGCTTCTGTCTGTCTCTGTCTTGTGATGGCTTACAGATGAGTTTGTTTTCTACACTGGCATTTTACTTGGTGAGCATCTCTCTTGACAATGTTTGTCAGACGTTTGATGACTTAGGAACTTGGGGCACTCTTTCAGGTTTTCTGATTACATACCAACTACCTGCCGAAATCAGCTTTTCAGGAGCCTCACAGGGCCTTGCTCCACTTCATTTAGAGCCCTAGACTTCTTTTCCTCCTTGCTAGCTGTCCTGCCCTTCCCCCCCCCCCCCCCCCCCCCCGTTTTTCGAAAGTTAGAACAGAAGCTTCTGGGGTGGGGACTGTCTTGCACAGCGACACTTGAGACGTTCCTTTTTCCCTCTTTTTGTCCTTTTTTGCATTAAGTACTTCTCCCAGATATGTAGTAGTTCTGGGAAGCGCTCATTCCCTTTGGCTGCTCGATGACATCGACTCTGCCACTCCTTTCTTTTCTTTTCCAGCTAGTGCCGGGCTGCCGTCCTTCCTTGAGCTCTCTGCTTTGCTGTTGTTTAGTCCAGATTACTGGGCAGCCCCTCCAGCAGTGTGGCCGCTGTGTGCCGCAGGAGCTCACATTTAGACTCCCAACAGACAGTTTGTAGATGGTCTTAGAAGGGTGCCAATTTTAGCGCCCTTTTAGTTATCCAAACAAGTGAATGAGTGTCACCTCAAGAGGGAGTGATTGCCTGGCTCTATGGGAAGAACTGTCCTGACCACTTGGAGTCACTTCCCACTCCCCAGCCCCCAAATCTTTTATGTTTCAGATTGGAATGCTTAGGCAGACACACACACTGGGGCTTTGCCATGATTGGTGCTCTCCTCATGGTGGACCTGCCTGAGATGTAGGGACGGTGTCTTGTGATAGTAAAGTGACTAATATGCTTTTTGTTTCCTTGTAGGAGAATCCGGATTGGGGAAGTCAACGCTAATCAACTCATTATTCCTAACAGACTTGTATTCTTCAGAGTACCCGGGCCCCTCACATAGAATTAAAAAGACCGTGCAGGTAGGCACTGTGGCTTTCTTTTTACTCACAAACAACCCAGCTTGTGGAGAGCTAGAAACTGTTGTCACTGAGAAATGTTTCATTCCCAATGTTGAAGGACCATTCACACTCTTACCCGCTGTAGTTGCCACCCGGGCGTGGTGACGTTCTTCTGTTAATTGATGTCTGACCAAATAATTGCACACCTGAGGCCTTTTGGACCCCAGTCCTCTTGGTTTCAATAGTAGGTTCTAGTCAAAAGTCTCTCCTGGTTCCATCTAGAGAATTCCTTAGTAGAAATGAAAGTGCCAGTTGACTTGCATTTTGTAGCGAAATGTCAGGAATGGAATTTGAAAGCAGTTTTCGGTGTTGGGCCTCAACCCGAGATCTTGCCTTCACTTTGTAGTGACATCGATACATTCTGAATAGCTCCAGTGGCTTTTGGGCCAGAAGCTCATTTATTAGTGATCCAGTAATGAGCATATTCATTGCTGTATGTGGCTAAAACATTGCCCAGGGAGGTAAATGGAATCGTCTTTGTTCCTGTGTGGCAGGCTCGAAGCCCGTGGACTTGGCTTTGTTTTTGAATATTAGACAAATATTTCAGTATAGTTGGTTCCCTTTGTGATCCTGTGAATTTTTTTATTCATTTAAAAGCATTCTGAGGAAGGTTACCTGGGTTTCATTTGCCTGTGAAAGGGTTCATGACATGTATTAAATTGTCACAGGACTGTCACAGCACCTGGCTGTTGGGGTTTATGAACTTGGGAGCACCCAGTTGTACTCACTGGGTAAAATTTCTTTCATAAAGTGATTTGAGAGTTTTCTTAATATTTGAATTATCTCAGCTTCTTGTCAGGCATTTTTTTGCAAACAAATGCAAGTAAAGTTGTTGGCTTGCCTTTCTGTTTACCTTTTATCTGGTGATAATGTTACTTTCTCTTCAGAATTAGAGCTTGAGATCTTAAATGATTGACACAGGATTCTCGCCAAAATTTCTGTTTGTTTTTGTGATGAAAAGCGACCTTGTTATGTGGGATGTGGATTGGACTCATCTGTAGATAGGAAGCTGATATTTCTAGTGGTATCCTCGATGAGATTATAAAATACCTTTCCTGTCTTTCCTTCCATGTCCTCTTCTCGCCGTTCCCCTCTCCCCCAGGATTGTAGAGATCCAGACTCAGAAGCCACTTGGTCTCACCCATATTTGAAAGGGAAGCCTGCTAAGTTGTCACCACCTTTTGCTAGAAGACACATTTGAGTAGCTCTGATTTGGGGGAAGGTTTCCTTAAATCAAGGCCATGTTTTGCCACCTTCCAGCCATTGTTCCTAGTTCTTTTTTCCAGAGTCAAGCAGAACAAGATGAGTCACAGCCTTTTCTCCGAAACACTGTTAATGGGGAAAATTGCTTCGCGAGACATTAAGGCAGGCAGCTCAGCTGACACGGACATTTTGTGTGGGCCAGTGTTGTTTTCTAAAAACAGCAGATGGCCTCATCTTTTCTGTAGAGGAACACGTAGGGGGCTTATTGTTTCATTAACCAAAAATTCATGAATGTTCTTTTGTATTATTTATTGATAAATGGTGCTTCATGATTCAGAAATTGGTGATTTTGTCCATATTCCTGAGACAGGTTGCAGCCCCTTTTTTGTCTAAATCATTGGGAACTGCCATGGCCAAAAATTTCATCCTCCTTTTGGTCAGTTTAGTGATCTCTGAAAATGTGTTCTGACCCTGAGCTACAGACAGATGAGACATTTCTTGGTCTGACCTAGGGAGGGAGAACCTGTTGCTTCTTGTCACTTCCATGCCATGATGAGGCATCAGAAGAGGCCTCTAATGGAGGAATAGATAATGTTGAAATAGTGAAGGGACTGAGATGGGAGGCTACATGTGCAGGCAGGTCATTGCAGCAGCACACCCTGCATTCAGCTACCCTCAGACCCTGATGGAGACAGCCCAGGACCCGGAGCCCAAGAGCCTCAAGAAGAACCAGCCCAGTGCCCTCGGCCATCTTCCCGAGGAGATGCAGCCTGGACCCTGCTCCTGTAGGGGCTGCAGCCACAGCCCCTGAAGGCGAACAGAAAAAGGAAGTCCTGGTCATCAGAGTCCCAGGCCCTCTCCAGCGGCTCCACGTCAGGCCCTGCTGTGACTCTTGTAGTGGGGAATGACCTCCTGCTCTGCTGCTGCCCCTTAGGACCCTGGGACCTTCCCCAGGTATTGTCCCCCCATTGGGAGGGCTCGAGAGCAGGGCCTCACTCACTTTAACGTGTGGGCTCCTGATGCTGAGCCCAGGCCTTTGAAGAAAGGAAGCTTTAATAAATTATTTTTTCATTTATTCATTCAAATAGGAAAATTAGGGGAGCTGTTTACTTATTTTTTAGTAGTGATCAAGATGTGCTAAAAGGTGGTTGTCTTATTCCTTTTGATCTACAGGTGTGTTTATTCCATGCATCACTCCAGATGCTTTCTTCACTTGCCCCTTATGAGCCCTAAAGGCAGTGATCCTGGCACCCCCAGGTGTGGGGGTGGGAAGGGAGGGCTTGTGGCTGCTGGAGTACCCATGGTGGCCTTGTTTAGTAAGAGTCATTCCAAGATGGTCAGGGGTTCTTGTCAGGAGCATGTTCGTCTCCCCATTTTCCAGCCGAGGCAGCTGTCTGCCATAGAGCGAGTAACCAGGCTAAGTGATTGGCTCCTTTGGGATGAAGGCTGCTTCTGGCCCCCTCCACCTGACTCTTCTTCCCAGTGACTTTGCTGACTGGGAGTTTTGGGCTAGAGGTCCTCTTTGCCAGTAAGCGTTGTCCACTTGGCTTGGTCCAGGTTATTCTGAGAGCTTTGCATGCCTTTCCTTTTTCTTTTCAAGCCTTTTGATCTGAAAGGGTAAAAAGGAGGCTTCCAACTGCCAGGTCTGGGGGCAGCGTGGGTGTGAGGTCATGGGCAGGTAGGCCTCATGGCATTTTCTCAAAGCCGTCACAAGCCTGGCTTGATTAAAGAATCGTGTTGAGTACAAGGCAAACCTTCTTTTTTTGTACCTAAAAATTATAAATTGTTTGAAGTAGGAAATTATGTGGCAAATCCCTAGATTTCTAGAGTAGATGGGGTTAAGAAATACTAAACACACAGATGTTCTCGAAGCCTGTTGTGGCAAACAGAATATCGCATCATTACTTTTGAATGTACGTATTACTTATTGACAAGCTGCTCTTAGTGCTGTGTAGGTGCTGCCTTAGCACTGAACTGGGAAGTATGTGGAGGGAACAGTCTATGCAGACAGGAAAGGTAGACGGTGGTGTGCTTGATGTGCTGACCATAACTCGAGCTGCTGAAGCATCTGGGCAGGACCGTGGACAGGGAGCCAGGCCTGGACTCAGGAAGACTCGGGTGCAAAGCCTGCCTCAGATTTGCTACTAGCTTTGTGACTCTGTTTGCCTCTGTTTCTTATCTGTAAAATGGGGATGGTAGCACCTTCACTTCCCAGGGTGTTTGCGAAGATTCAGCGAGATAATGTTTGTAACATGCTTGGCGCAGGGCCTGGTGCTCAGGAAACCGCTGTTCACTGTTGTTATGGTTGGTCTTGTTTACCATATTGGTGTCTTACAGAGTATATGTAAAGTTGAATTAGTTTTGGTTTTAAGTTTAACAATGTTATTGGGGTAAGATTTTTTAAAATGAGTCTTTTAACCAGCTTATGAAGCATATGCAGGGGCTAGGCCAAGAAACCAGAATATGGCCTCAATAAATTGAACTATGTCATATTTGTTTTTCCGAAAAGTTAAGATTCTGAGTATTCTTTGTTCCTTGCTAAAGGATTAAATTATGCATTTAATCTTGGAGGACTCAGGGTAGTCCCATAAACTATTCTAACATGACCCCCTGCAGTAAAGTGCATGGGAAAATGGCCATTTGGAAGAGATTTCTTAAAAGTTTGAAATTCCTGCACTTGAACAAATTTGTTTTCCACGAATCCCACGAGAATGCTTGTAAAGCCGGATGGTAGGATACTGTTGGACTATGTGAATGACTGGGGTTTACAGTTAGGTTTTCTGGATCGCCTCCAGACGTTGCAAGCATTTTGTATTTGACCATGTATGGAGACGCAATTCTGTAAACTATAAAAAACCAAAAAGAAATTGTGTAAATGGACTACTGGCAGAATTTTACATACTGACCCTCAGTTTTCATAGCAAGCTGACTCTGTCAGTCTTAGGGATTGTGCCTCTTTCCAGAGTTGAATTGGGTTTGAAACAGTTGAGCCGTGGACTTCAAGTTTCAAAAGAGCGTCATAGCTTATGGCGTGGCTGCAGTTCTGAGGATGGCCATCATGTGCCTTGCAGCCAAGAGAAGTGGGCTTTGGCCAAAGAATCACATTTTGTAGAGAGAATAAGCTTTCTTTCAGTGTTCCTGGGGTAAATAGGTTCTGATTGAACAGTCTGGTTAACTGAAATTTACTGACACCTTCATTTTCTTGACCACCATTTCTGTTCAGTTTTCAAGGAATTCAGTTGTAATCAAGGGGACTTCATCTTTTTTTACTGTATAGTTTAAGCCAGTCATTTGTTCACAGTGACAGCATGAATCAGTTACTGCACGGCACAGTAGAGAAAGTTCTGGGACTGAATGTGGCCTGTTCTGGAAGGATGTTCTCCTCTCCCCACAGGGCTGGGGAGGTGGCAGGGGAATCAGTCTTTGTTAGCGGTTTGGATATTTATCACTTGTGTTTTTTTGTAAAGGCAGAGTATGGAAGGAAGAAACTTGTTACTTGAATTTGGTGATTATTTGGATTCTGGACTGAGGCGGTCATCGCTGATGGAGTGATCTTTCCTGGGCGTAGCAGCAGCTGTCTTCTATGTGAAGCTTGGGCTGTGGTTAAAAAAGCTAACAACAGCTGGACCGAATTTAGCTTAGGGCCAGAGATGATGTTACTGTCAGTGGCGAGGCTGAGCCTGGGAGTTTTTCAAAGAATGAGGGTCACCTGCCACCCGGGCAGCACTCCCAGGGCCTTTGCTTCAGTTGGGGTCACAAACCCTAAATTTCTCACTCAATCTTCTGTTACAGTAAAAAAAAAAAAAACACCCTTTTAAAATAGGTGAACATAATAGCTGATCAACATTAAAGTTCATTTTAGAGCAGGATTTAAAGAAAGCAAAACATTTGCTTTACATTTGAAAGTCAACATACCCAGAACTGAATTTATCTTTCTTTCTCCCTAAACATATTTCCCAACTGCACCCCCCCTCCCCCAATTACAACAGCATCTCCCAGGCCCGCATGTGCACAGCCTCCAGGAGTTCCGCGCGCCTCCCTCCCCCCCCCCCCAATATATACATCCAGGCTGCTGTCAAAGCCTGTTGATTTCCCCTCTGGGGCTTCTCTCCAATGCGTCTTCTTTTTTCTGACACTTACCTCCCCTGGTGCAGGCCCTCATTACTCACACCTGTGTTATTTGGGTAGCTGCTGGTGGGCTGCCTGCCTCCATTCAGCTACCAAGTGTTCTTCCTAAAGGGAGCAGGTCCCCCAAGCTGATGAGTGTAGATATGTTACACTCAATGCACCAGATCCCTTTTTGCTGGTGCTTTATGACAGTCTGTAGTAACTTTGTAAGAGTAGGGCATATGAGCACCGTTATCTCCATTTTACAGATGAGGCAACCAAGTGGGTGCCCTACAGTGGGTGGCCACAGCGTTATTAGAGCCAGCGCTCTTCCTCTAGTCCCAGGCCCAGGGCTCTTTCTGTAGACCCTGTTTTGTTGGATTTTGTTGGTGTGGGGAGTTTGGAGATGGGCAGACCCTTTCCAACAGGGCTGACTGGCAGCTCTTCCATATTTAGTGTTCTACAGAGTTTCCTTGGGTCACACAGAGGGAGGGAGGGTGAGTGACTTTGTTCAGGGTTGTATGTGGCAGCGTCAGAGGTGGAGCCTGGGTCCTCTTCTTGATGGAGGCCGTCTCTCTAGCCAGGTACTGGACTCTAGACTCCAATGGTTACTCATGGAGAGTGACATCATCTGGTCAGGTTATTTACTCTCCTCAGTGTGGTTCAGTGACAGTTGGGTTTGGGTCAGGAGAGAAAGGGGGGAGGCAGTGTCAGGGGAGCTGGAGAGGGGAAGTTTCTTTATGTACAGATTATTTAAAAACACATTTGAGTTGCTCTTGCCAAGGTTTTGCTGGGCCAAGCACCCTTTGGTCCCTTGTGATTTCAGTGACCACAATGTGCATTTCCAGGGGCAGAGAGATGGGGCCCGGCCCCCATGTACACTTGGCTAAGTGAGAACCATTTGTCAAGATTGTCAGCGTCTTGTCGATCGAGTTCAGCCGGGACGATTTAGGGGCGTGCACTTCACGGAAGGACGAAATCATCTGGATACGGAGCTTCTGGTTTTCCATAGGCATTTGTTTCTTCATTTTCCACAAATGTGAATTCAGTTTAAGTGATCCTCAATTTTCTTCTATATAATGGAAATGAAAGGCGGTGCAGGATGGACTGGGCTTGGGAATCAGGAGAGCCCTGCTTCTCACACCTGATTTGTGACCCTGGGCAAGTCACTTAACTTCTCACTATCATAGTAACTAGATAACTTGCAGGTAGGAAGGAGGCCTCACTCGGTGTTACCTACATACCTCGGGTGTCATATCCGAGGTCTGGCCTCCAAGACCCCAAGGATAATGCCTGCTACCTCATATTGTAACCTCTAAGACACTAAATACATGGTGGCTGAACAGACTCTTCTGGATTAGGGTGGATCTTGGAAGGATCCGTTTTTCAAATGCCAGCAGCTTCCTAATAGAGACTCTGTTAAGATCTTAGGTACAATATAGCTCAAATCTGGCCCCAAGTCAGGAGAGCTCCTTCCCTCTTGCATTTCTGGCAGATGTCACCTTGCTGTTAGGATCTTTCCAGGAGTTGGCCGTTCACTAGGTGGAGGAGCATCCTGTTCTGTTATTCAGCAGCTGTCCATAAAGCCATGTAGATGGGGAGCCCTTGTGGACTCTTCCTTGTTCTTCTTGCTGCTCCTGCTTCTCCTTGCCCTCTAGAGCACCATGATTTCAAGTTGCTTGTTTGGTCTAACAGTTATTGATTCAGTATTTATTAATCTTTGACCTATTGGATCTTTCAGGTGGAACAAGCCAAAGTTTTAATCAAAGAAGGTGGTGTTCAGTTATTGCTCACAATAGTGGATACTCCTGGATTTGGGGATGCCGTGGACAATAGTAACTGGTAAGCGCGCTCTTTGTCTCTGGCTTGCCTCGCTTGGGTTTTTTCAGGTGTCTCACGAAACCATTGTTTTTTACTCTCCGTTGCTCACGATTACTAAACTCAAAATGTACCAGGCCCCTTTTCTGTGGTGCTCAGTGACAGTTTATAGTAACTTTGTGAGAGGAAGGAATGTGTGCATTGTTACTCCCTGTCTGCCACCCAGTCAGCGTGCTGTTGTTGGAGCTATTGGTAGCTGTAGTCTTCAGCCTCCTGGATCTTCTCTTTCCTCTTCAAGGAGCTCAGCAGCTCAGCCGTTCTGGTTCCTGCTTACATCACTCCTCCCTCGAACACCCTCACCTCCCAGCTCCTCGACCCTTCACATGATCTAGTCTGCCTTCAGTGCACCTCACACACAGAAATGGTCATCCCCTTGACCATTGCCCGCGGCTTCTCCGCTCCCATGTCCATGAACTCTGCAGTTCCCTCATCTGATCTCAGTGGTTTATTATTCTTCACCCATAATTGCTCTCCTTGCGTACCCCACACCTTGCCCCCTCGCTCTGTCTCCCGTCTTTCCTGCTCATCTTTGAATTATCCCCACTCTCCTGCCATGACTACTACTCATGTTCTGCTGATTAAAGCCAGAAAAATCATGAAACCGTGCTGACTGGCTCCACTACCAGTTTCTTATGTAACCTCAACCGTGCCTTCGCTGCTGAAAGGCCATTCTTTTACGTCCTGGCTCACTCACCGCATCATTCAGCCAGAACTTCTCTTTCCAAAGTTACTGGTGATTTCTTGGTTGCCTAATCCAGTGGCCTTTTCTCAGTCCTCATGCTTTGCGGTCTCTGCATCCTTGGACACGGTTGATCACCCTCTTCTCTAGGTCTTTGCAACAGTGCTGTCGCCTGGTTCTCCTCCTAGGTTTTTGACCACCCCCCGCTCAGTCACCTTTGCAGGGTCTTTATCGAGGTTCCGTGTGCTTCTGTGTGTCCCACAGGACTCTGTGTTGACGTTTCTTGTCTCCCTCTGTACTGTTTCATTTGGTGATCTCATCAGCTCCCATGGATTCAGTTATCTCCTTATCAACACTAACCTCTCTGTTGACCTTCTGGTCTTGCATCTCCAGTTCCCTATTGGACGACTCAAACTGTCTGTCCTGTCCCCGTCCTGAGCTTAGCCTGTCCAAAACCAGAACTCCTCTTTCTCTCCAGCTGAGGCCTGCTTAGCCATCTTCCTTATTACTGTGGAGGGAACCACCACTGTCCTGGTCACTCCAGTTTGCAGCCTGTCATCCTCGATTCCCTTTCTTGCTGCTTACACATGAGCTGTTGCCAAAATCTTGCTGCTTGTCCCTTCCTAATGTCCCTGGTACAGGCCCTCATCTCCTCACACCTGCATTACTGCAGTAGCTTCTGAGGGCTCTCTTTGCCATAAGTCTGTCCCCACTTCAGCATATCCTCCATTTGGCTGTCAGTGGTCGTCCTAAAACTCAGTTCTCCCTTTCCCTCCCCATTTCACGATTAAATAGAAAATTCTGTTTTCCCTCCTGCTTTTTCAGGCTTCTTACACCTCGATCCGGCAGTGCTGGCTTCATGGCTATTCCATGAACAAGATTCCCCTTCTCTCTGGCCATCCTCCTGGCCTGGAACTCTCTGACTACTGACCTCCTTGACTTCCTTTGAGTCCCAGCTCAAATCCCACCTTCAACAGGAAGCCTTCCCCCACTCTTCTTAATCCTCAGCCTTCTCTCTGTGCATCATTCCCTATTTATCCTGCACATAGAGAGCCCATTTGTTCATATTTGTTTGCTCTCTCCTCCACTAGGTTGCAAGCACTTAAGAGCCTTTCTTTTTATCCCCAGAACTTGACCCAGTGCCTGGCACACAGAAGGTGCTTTATAAATGTTTATTAATGCTCTATTAAATGTGGAACTCATTTTTGTGCCTTTACTAAAAGAGTACATGAAGAGTAATTGCATGGTGGTATGCTTTGTCTGCCTATCTGCTTAAGGGAGAAGTGAGCCTTTAAATAATTTGTACACTTTTTATCCTGGAGGAGAGGAGATGTCACGCACCCTTAAATATGCCCGCACACACATTTAGATATCCAGTGGGAATAGAACCATGCTCATGGTCTTATTTTTCTTTATTCATTCTTCAGTTGGCAGCCTGTTATCGACTACATTGACAGCAAATTTGAGGATTATCTGAACGCGGAATCTCGGGTGAACAGACGACAGATGCCAGACAATAGGGTGCAGTGTTGTTTATACTTCATTGCCCCTTCAGGACATGGGTTAGTACCTTAATCCTTCTGTTTGTTTGTTTTCTTTGTCTTTGTGGCTTTCTGAGGATTGTAGCTGGCCTGAAAGTCTGCTTGGATGATCAGAAATCCTTATCTCTTATGAGACTTGAGCCAGATACGCTCAGTCCTTACCATGCTGAAGGAATGAATGTTTTGTTTTGCTTCCTAGAATATTGGTTGTGGGGCACATCCCTTTGTGCCTCAAATTCCATGATGAAATGGTGCTGAATAGAAACAAATGGGCATGCCCTGAGGAGGCAGGGAGGTGGCCCAGAATCTCTCTTTAAGCTTTCTTACGCTGGGAGTCTGAAGCTCGGTTCTGGGGCCCTGTGGGAAGCTCCAGATTTCTTTGTTCAAACTGTCCCAGGGAAGGGGGCAGAAAGAGTGTTCTACGCTTGAAGCAGCTATTTTGTATTGATTGAGATTAATCTGCATTTAGCAGAAAAGCAGATGGAGTTGCTTTTTCTCCCTGTGTGCCATTTTCCACAACACTCTCCAGGAGGTGGAACCTCTCTATAGTTAGTACTGTCTCATATCTCATTTTCTGAAAATATGAAAAACACCGAATTAGAATTGCTATAAGCCCTAGGTATGTCAGATTTTCCTAAAATGCCTCAGTGGCCCCAGAACAGTTCATAGTCATTGACAATTCAAGAGATCAAGTCTAAAACTTCTTCTGAATCTCTTGAATATTATCTGGATTAGACTAAGTGACTTTGAATTCAGTGAAAGGAAGTGATAACCATCTAATTTTTAGACATTATAGCTGGTTTAATCTATATTCTACCAATTTCTATCAGTAGATAAGAAGTTTTAGGCCAGAATGGGAGAGAATCAGGGCCAGGAGTTGCCATGTCCTTCATGCCACTTGTTGGCAAGGAATCCATAATCTGGCATTTTCAGGAAGCCGGTTCTCCTGAGCTCTGGTGAAGCTTGGCCAGTTACCAGTGCGCTCTTCCTGCTCCCCATGACTCCCTCAGTCTGATAACAACAGCTGGAACAGTAATAAAAGGAGGGTAGGGATAGAGGGCCTACTGTGTACCAGGCACTTGTTAAGTGCTTTAATCTTCATAACTACCCCAGGGTGGGTGTTGTGGTCTCTCTTTTACAATTGAGAAAATTGAGGCAGATTGGATGACAGGACTTGCCAAGGGTCACTGAGCTAGGCCAGATGTGAACTCAGGTCCTCCTGACTTCCAGCCCTGAGCTCTGTGTCCTGTGGCACCTCTGAATGACCATGGTGATGGGGAGGTTTGCCAGCACTTGGGAGCATTCTCATGTGGCCCCCCCCCACTCACCTATGTAGTCACTGATTGCACCAGCCGCCATGTGCCCTTCTGGGCTCTCGCAAAGTCCAGGGGATCACCAGTGAGGTGGCTTCTGTTCTCGAGGCTTCTTTGGTGCATCTTCCTCTTCTGGTCCTCCCATGAGAGCGGGGTAGCACATGGTGGGCGTCACTGCGTCCTTGCCATTCTGAGCAAAAGGAGCATGAGAAAGCAGCTGTGCAGTCACACTGACAGTCTGTCTTGCAGCCTCAAGCCACTGGACATCGAGTTTATGAAGCGCTTGCACGACAAGGTGAACGTCATCCCCCTCATCGCCAAAGCGGACACGCTGACCCCTGAGGAGTGCCAGCAGTTTAAGAAGCAGGTGTGCGGTGGGCGTGGGTGTGGGGTGTTAGGCCTCTTAGGTGCGCTTAGGGCTAGCATTCTGTGTCTTCCTGAGCCTGTAATAACCTGCGACTCCTCCCCTCCATCTCCCCAGCTGCCACCAGGAGCTGCATCTCAATCCCCAGGCCTTAAATGCTTTGCCTTTCCTTATCCCCCTAATTCTAGTTCCCTCTCTTGGGGGATTATTTCACATTGTGCACAGATGTGTACATCTTGTCTCCCTCCTGCTTTGTATCCCTGGAGCATGGCCCAGGACCTGGCACATAGTAGGTGCCTAATAAAGCTACATTGGCTCCTGGCTGCCTTCACTTGCCCCCTGCAGCTGCTTTTCGGTGCAGTAAAGCTTCCCTCCTTGTTTGCCTTTTTATTAGAAGATGCTCCTTGGCATGCTACAGGGATCTGCTTCCTTACAGAGTAGTTATGTGTCTTTTCTTGCTTAGTTTTTCTTCTCTCATTTTCTTTCTGAAGGTAGTTCTAACCCCCCAACACCCTCCCCTTCCCTAGTCCTCCATCCATCACCCACAGCATTAAGAACCAAGGACAAAACAAGCCTCACTTCTGGCTGTTGTTGTTGAGCCAAGCTAGCTCCTCTGGCAGCGCGCATTTGAAGTCGCTGGTTACCTGGAAGATTTATGCTTTCATCAAGGCTTCATCTTAAATGCTCTGTCATTCTTCAGCTTTTTAAAAAGTGTGTTATGTGGAGTTTTCCTTTGTTTATTGTCTAGGATGTAACCCATAATTGGATAGAATCCTCGAGTCCTGGGATTTCCTCTCAAAAAGATTTGTTGGAGAGGACCTGAAATAGCCCAGGCCTACCTTCCCATTTTACTGGGGAGGAAACCAAAGTCCAGACAAGTACTTATCCATTTGCTTCAGAATACACCAAAGAGGCAAAGCCTTTGCATGTTTGTTATGCATCATTTTGTTATATAAATTACATTATTAGGTCATAAGCCCATTTTGGAATAATTGCCTCTTAGTATAGTGACGTGCATTCGATGTTGGCCTTTATTTGACTCCAGAAAATGTCCTTGGAGCATCAGTCCTTATTTGCCCAGCCTGTCCCTATTGTTGTGGATACCCTTCATCCATCGAGGGGTCTGTTGTTGAGTCGTTTCAGTCATGTCTGACAGTTTGTGACCCCATTTGGGATTTTCTTGGGTACTGGAGTGGTTTGCCATTTCCTTTTCCATCTCATTTTACAGATAAGGAACTGAGGCAGACAGGATTTAGTGACTTGCCCAGGGTCACACAGTTAGTAAGTGGCCAAGGCTAGATTTGAACTTGGTCTTCCTGACTTCTGGCCCCATGCTCCATCCACAGTGCCAGCTAGCTGTCCAGTTTTCACATGATAGACACTTAAAATACATTGTTGACTTGGTATAATGTTATCTTATTTTTCATTCATTTCAATTTGTTTTAGATAATGAAAGAAATTCAGGAGCATAAAATTAAAATATATGAATTTCCAGAAACAGATGATGAAGAAGAAAATAAGCTTGTCAAAAAGATAAAGGTAAGACATTTCTAGCCTATATATTGAAATATTATGGCCTTTACAGAAAATCTGCATCAACTGTTTTTTCTGCCAGCAGATTAGGATTTCTCTTTTTAAGCCAGGCTGCTTAGAGATTTTCAAGGAGGGGCATGTTGTGTTCCTCTGCAGACGGCTTCTTTGACTGAGGACAGGTTAGAGAAAGAAAAATCACTTTGGGGTTAAAATGTTGTTCTTACAGTCTGTGATTCAGTTTGGAGTGACAAGGTTAGCATTTCTGGACCTTCTTCACCGAAGCTTGACAGGCAGAATAGGTCTGTATTTCTGACCCTTCTGGTTTTTTTCTCTCTCTTAAATCCTGGAGGAGTTTGATCCTGAAAGCTTTTACAGTCCTGTAGGTAGGTTCTTTACATTCCTGCTTTTCCTGGATGTGTTTGAGAACATTGGGTCAGTGTTCTCCTTGCTCCATAGCTAGAATGTGCCACAGTGGCTTCACATTGTTATCCTCATTTCAATGTTTGACCATCAGCACATGGTGGAGCGGCAGCTGCCGGCGCCCTGCGTACTGAGCGTCTTAGGGAGCTGGCTAGCAGGGGGGAGTGGTAAGTAAGGAAGATCTGGGCTGTGTCCTGAGGCTACAGTGTCCCTCTGGGCCACCACAGTTTGGAAAAGCTGTCCTCACAGGTCGGGGTGGGCCCAAACCTAGAGCCAAGGAGGCACCGTCTGTTGCTCTGGCACTGCCTGGGCTCCCGCAGACGGGCAGTGGGTGAGCCCCAGAGGTAACGAGTAAGCCGGGGGTGCTTTTCCGTGAAAGCTGCCACATGTGAGAGGTTTCGATTTTAGAGTTGCGGGCCTTGCTCCACCTCAGTGTGGTTTAGTGTCACCATTTTACTGTGCTTTAGTTTACTGAATTGTGTAAATATAAACCGGTCGTGGTAGAGCTGCCATTGTTTGCTGTTCAGAGCAGACTCCTTCTCCAGTGATGGAATTGTTTGGGTGACTGCCCCTACCCACCCTGGGTCCTGGGGGCTGGCGCTGCTAGAACGGTGCCTCAAGTCGACCGTCTGCTGTCCGCAGGCCTTCGTTAGAGTGGGTGCGGCTTCCTCACGTTGTATGTTAGGTCCCCATCGGAGCCATTGCAGAGACTACTCAGAGAGGCCTTTCAGTGTCCTTTCCATTGAACAATGTCATTTTGTATTTCTGAGGGCAACAGAACCATGTTTGAATAGCCCTGTTTTGTCTTTGTAGGACCGTTTACCTCTTGCTGTGGTTGGTAGTAATACTATCATTGAAGTTAATGGCAAAAGGGTCCGAGGAAGGCAGTATCCGTGGGGTGTTGCAGAAGGTAAGGTTTTCGTCAGCGCCCGTTATCTCTTATTTCTGTTTGTACAGGTGCTCCCCCGGTCCTGAATCTTACTGAGTTTATTTACATGATTCAAGGTTTACTCTCTTCTCATTTTTTGCCACATGTGTCCTGGGCATCCCTCGCTGTCAGAAAGTCGTCACTGCCCCAAGCTTGGGTATTTTGAGGTCACTTACGTGTTAAGTGGCTTTTTGATAGCGAGGGGGAAAATGTCTTCTCTGCATTTGTAAACCTCATTTGAAAGGGAAGTAAGGAGCCCTTGCCTTTACCTGCTGAATTCTGAGCCCTGCAGACTGCAGCCGCCCAGCTGTGCAGCACGGCAGCAGCCATTTTCCCAGTTCTAGCTTCCCAGTTCGTCGACAGAGACGAGAATAAGGAAGACAGCCTAGTGTAGTGGAACATAGCCCTTTACCCTCTACAGCAGAGGAGTTGTGCTCTATGTTTGGCTCCCCATTTCCACGTGAATGACGATCCCATGTTACTTGGGTAGAACTGGAGTTTTATCAGTGTGGGTATATTTCACTGATAGAAATCACCAATTCTTTATACTTTCTCATCCTCCTGCCTGGTTCGTTTTTTTTGGCGGGGGGGTAGGGGGAAGGCAGGGCAATTGGGGTTAAGTGACTTGCCCAAGGTCACACAGCTAGTAAGTGTGCCAAGTGTCTGAGGTTGGATTTGAACTCAGGTCCTCCTGACTCCAGGGCCGGTGCTCGACTCACTGCACCACCTAGCTGCCCCCTCCTGCCTAGTTCTTAAGGCCCTCCCCCATTCCCAGTGTCTCAGGGGCCCATAGGGCCGTACACCCGGCCCCGTTCTTAGTAAGGAAGCAGTCCACTTTATTTTCAGGTAATGTGTCCTAGGTGAGCTGTAATATAATTGAAAAAATGTAAATGGTGGGAGAAGTGTAACATGCCGACATTTCTTCTCATGAGCCTCTGGGTTACTTGTTCAGATTCTCCTGAGATGCTGGTGTTGAGTCATTTGTGTCACTGGCAGCTGGGAAGGTCTGGTCTCCATCCCACCTCTGACACTTCTTAGCTTTGTGACGACGGCTTGCAATGATGCCAGCCGTACTTTCGGGGTTGTTGAGAGGCTCAGCTGAGAGTGGGCCAAGTAGCCTGCAGGCCTTAAACTTGTTATTGTTCAGTCATATCCATCTCTCCATGACACCATTTGGAGTTTTCTTGGCAGAGATGCTGAAGGGGTTTGCTGTTTCCTTTTCTAGCTCATTTTACAGATGAGCAAACTGAGGCAAACAGGGTTAAGTGACTTGTGCAGGGTCACACAGCTAGTGAGCATCTGAGGCTGGATTGGAACTCAGGAAGATGGGTTTTCCTGACTCCCAGGTGCTCTGTGTAGTTATGGTGTTACCTAGCTGCCGTGACCTTAAAAGTGTGTGTGTGTGTGTGTGTGTGTGTGTGTGTGCGTGTGTGCGCGCATGCGCGCATGCGCGTGTGCGCATGCTTGTGACAGCTGAGAGCACTGCCTCGTGTTACCCATGAACGAGGCGGATCCTTTTTACCTCCTTCTGTTCCACTCCTGATCATGTTGGCTCTGCCACTTTCTTGCCTCTCCAGGAGCTCTTGGTAGCTGTGTGAAATGTGGCTTCTCAGGCCAGTGTTAGTGACCCTCCATGGCTTCGGATCATCTCAGTGTATCTCTTAGCACTTAACGTGGATTGTCAGCTCTGCATCCAGTCTCTCCTTTGGTTCCCGTAGACGGCACAGTCACTGCTGCCCCCAGTATTTCATTTTGCTACTTCTCTTCCCCGGAATCCCTTTCCTCATCCTATCAGAAAACGCACCGACTTTTCCTTCCAAGTCCCATTCAGATTCCAGCCCTTTGTGCATTCTTTCTTGCTCATTGTAGCTCTGTTGCTCCTACCCCCTTTCTGATCTCAGTCTAACTGTTCCTATTGATTCTGGCCTTGAAAACTATTGACTTCTTTAGTCAACAAATGCCTTAGCTGGCCTTGACCTTGTCTCCCAGATGAGATTGGAAAGCCCCTTGGTGTTAAAAGCTGTTTATTGTCCTTGTGGGTCACTCGTAATAACAAGCTCTGGCCTGTTAAAGTATAACAGAGACATGTCTCCATTAAAGAGAGCCTCTCAGGCTGTATTTTGGTGCATCAAATCAGATGCTTTTAAAAACTCAGTAAACATCATGTTTTGTCATTTCAGAGCATTGTGGTTGGTAGGCTCTTGAGGCATCATTGATAATGGTAGAACACTTCTGTAGTGATGTAAGGTTTGCTGTATGCTTTGCATTCATTATCCATTTTGTGCCTCAAAACAATCTTGTGAGGTGGGTAACATAGTAGGGATTAGTTCCATTTCACAGATGAACATGGAGCTCAGAGGGCTTAAATTAGAGGCCTGTGGTCACACATGTAGCTAAAAGAGAATGTGACAGTGCAGAAATGGCATTTGGATTTAGGCTTAAAATATTACTCCCTAAGGCTGGCCGCTTCCCCCAAGGCTCTGTCTGGGCTGACTCTTCCCTCTACAACTTTGCTCAGTGATCTGACCTGCGCCCATAAGGTAGATGACCCCACAGTCCAACTCTTCGTTGTCTTGAACAGTCTCAAGGCTCCAGCCACCTGCTGCACAGTTCTACCTGAATGCCTCCAGGAGACAGACTTCATTTTTAGATCTGCCTTTAAGCCTTCTGCCTCCCACTTAACTTTTTGAGCTTAATGCTTTGTGTTCCAGATAAATTGAACTACTAGCTGCTCTGTGGCACTGAATCATGCAAAACATCAGCTAGAAATGCCCATCTTGTTTTGCCTCTTGAGTTGGACTTGGGCAGCCTCTTAGGGGCCCAGACATGATTGGAAGTCATGGTCAAGCAGTTAGATGTAGTGATTTGGGGGACCGTCACCTCAGTAAATGAACCAGTGGTGTGATATGGTGGCCAGGGATGGCAAGTGGATAGTTGGCCTCCCTTTTGCCCTTGGTTGGAGCATTCCTGGCAGATTCTGTTCAGGTCTGTTAGGAAGGCCAGCCAGAGGAGGGAAACCACAGTAGAGAAGGACGTGGGGATCATGCCTTACGAGGACAGGCTGAAGGCCCCGGGCAGTGTAGGTGGAGGGAGGACACGATGGCAGTATCCTAGGATTCGAACTGTTCCAACTTGTTCTGCTAAAGAATGGTAGCTGGAAATCCCAGAGAAGCCAGTTTCGGCTTGCTGTCAGAAAGAACTTAACAAGAATTAGATTGATCGAATGAGAGTATGATTGGCTGTGCGAGGAGTGGTGGAGGCTGGATTTGTTGGGGGGCGAGGGGAAGTACTTAAGGAGGCTTCCTGTTCAGATGTGGCTGTCCCAGATTCCTATGGGGCCCCTTCGTTCTGAGATCACCTCCTGCCATGGCTTCGGATCCTGTTCTCTCTGGCCTGAGATTCCCTTCCAGGCATTTGCTTTCCGACTTTGTCCTCCTTGGGTTGTTCATTGGCCGGAGCATCAGCCTCCAGATGGAGTGGTTCTTGGAGAACATCTGCTCTCTGGCTTGTCTCTTCTCTCTCAGGAGGATCTGGGACGGCCACATTTTACATCGAGCTCTTCTCTGCTCCCATGCTTTTCCGTTCTCATTTACAAATGAACTTCACCTCTGAGCTAGCATTGCCTTTGGCTCTGTGTCTTTCTCCTTTGAAAGGTGATTAAATGCTTGCCTTTGGATCTCGTTCCTGGGGTGTTTGGCTGTTATGCATTGACTCAACTTTCTAATAAATGTGAAGAGCATCTTTTGTCCATTTCTGATTTTTCTGACTTGGCAGATGCCAGAAGTTCTTCATGAAGTTTGTTTCATTCTTAAAAATAATTTATTCAGTGTTAAAATCCGTCACTTTCTAGCTTCCCTCTTAAAGAGAATACTTAATGAGTCCAGGTGCGGAGGTTTGATAAGGATTGTCCATAAAACACCAGCTTTCTGCACAGTTTCATCATCTTACCTAGTGTCACCTCTGTCTTGCCTGGAAGCTGCTGAGTAACCAAGTACATGTGAGCTCTTGAGGATCTCCTCAAGCTCTTTCTTTCCTGGTTCCCTTCCTTTATTTGGCTCCTTGGGCAGGGCATGGGGTGAGATGACCAAGTGCCCAAGATAGCCTCTGGCCCACACCTCATGGCATCGTCATGGAGAGCTAGCGAGCCGGTGCCCCCTTTGCCTTTCGGCTTCATTGGTTGTGGGCCCCGCACAGGTTTGGTCTGCTTCCTTGTGTCTTGTGTCATCTTATTGGTCATGAGATGACAGTTGCCATTTAGAATGTGATGATCCTTAGTCTTTGCAGATGTGGGACTAGAAAGGGGTGCCTAGAGCTTGAGGCCTCTGGGGGGAAGGAAGGGCCTACGGGGGCCTAGGGTTTGGCAGCCAGCCTTCATGTCACAGTGGGGTATCCCTGAGAGGAGCCCCTCCCAACCCCCTGTGGAGCGTGGAGGATGCTTGCCTTCCTGTCCCGATTCGGCTTGTATTTCCCTTCTGAGTGCTGGCCTCAGTTTCCTCAGCCTTACAACAAGTGGAGTAAGACAAGGTGACCTCTGACATTGAAGGTCAGTTTTGTGGTCCTTGGGGTGTGATGAGGAAGGGCCACATCCTTGGGATCATGGACCCATTGAAGGGTTACTTCTTCCCCCTTTCATTTGCAAGAAGACTTCACTGTCGGCTTATATCCCTACCGGCAGGCCCCTCTAGAGCTGTGCCCCAGCCCGAGCTTAACTGTTTTGTCCTGTCGTCTTTGCACATTCGTTGAGTTAGTCATCTGAAATTTTCTGATTATCTTTCATGCACTCAGGTTTGTATTTTTCCCAGCACTATTTACCCTAAAGTTCATTGTGTAGGAAGCTTAAAGTTTGTTTCAATTATAACAAGGAATATCAGATCCTCTTCGGCTTTTCTTCCAACTCTATAAACATACTATCCTTTTATCTGAGAGAATGAAACCATATTAAATGACAAGCAAATTAAATGATATAGCCTGATCTATGGTAAGGGGAAATGTCTGCTTTCATTGAAGTATAATGCCCAGTAGGAAATGAAGGGAAAATGAGCTTGCCCAAGAGTAGGGGTTGTTTTTTGTGGGGTAGGTTCTATGTGGTGGAGTTGGAGGTCGCATGGAGATTGGGCAGTTTCAAACATTTCCCAAAGTAACAAAGCCATCCATGCCTTAGGTGCCATGAAGGGGATGCATCATCCATAGCCATATTCGAGCCAAAATTCTTCTGTCCAGCTGTGGCCTGGCATGGTGTTAGGTGAAACCATGTTTTATGAGAACAAGAGACATAGGAACAATGTTAGAAACAGGCAGTTGGTCACATGAGGTTTCGTTACTGATGTCGATTGGTTATGATGTGTTTGCACATTATGACACGGGAACCATGACTAGGATGGCCCTGGCACTGATTAAACCAAAGCATCTGGGTGTGCGTCTGCAAAAGCTGTGTCCTTCTGGGTGTTGGGGTCTTGCCGATACCATAACATCTAAATGGCCAATGTTGTGGAAAATTCAGTTGAGTTCCCGAGGTGAAAAATACATTCAAAGTACCTCTGTTCTCTGTCACCCCGAAAAATGTGTAAAGAGGAGTAGGAGAATCAGGTTTCACTTGCCTTCAACATTTTTGACTTAAGGTGTGAGCAGAGAAAGCCAGAAGACATTCGGCCTCATGATAGCTTGTCTGTCATCGAAGAGCAGAGCCAACGATCTTATTTCCTTCCAGTTGAACAGGGAGCTCAGAACTGTGGGAGGTCCTTAGTTTAAAAAAAATTGCTCGTCACCATTGTGTTTTTCATTGGGATATTGATGTTGCTGGGAAAGCTTAGTATTCCTGAGTGAATTTACTTTGTGTATTCTGTGTTTTTCCTGCAGTTGAAAATGGTGATCACTGTGATTTCACAATTCTAAGAAACATGTTGATAAGGTAAGTGTGAACAGTAGCATGGAATTTAAACAGATTTTTTTTAAAGGGACTGACTTCTCCAAGTATCAGTTTTGTTAAAAATGGGGGTGATGTTCATGGTGTGCTATACTGTTAATTAGTATATATTAATTGCATGGAGATGTTGTGATTTCTGCCCCAAGAGACTCCGTTCAGTTATGACATGAAAAGTAGCCCAGTCGAGAGTAAGTGGGTGATGCGAACATTAGATGACAGCTAGTCTTGTTGCTGGTTGTGCCTTTTCTGTATTGAAGTTGAAAACTTGAGGTCTGTGACTTTCTTCCGTAGTCTGAGACCTCCTTCCATGGGCACAGTGGAGCCCTTCAAGTCACTGGTTTTTAAGGCAGTATTTTTGGTGAGGAACTCTTTAGAACTCAGGTTAATTCTAGGAAAACAGCCATGGAAAGTGGTGGAAAGGTCAGTTGTTTCATTTGGAGACAGAGCCTGTGGTCCCATGCTCCGTGTCCTACCATTGTGTCTTCCCTGGGCCTCTTTGCTCATCCACAAAACGAGAGGGCTGGGCAACATCTGGGTTCTAACTGACGATTCATTGACCTGCTAGAGATTGGGTTCCAGTCTCTGATGTTCCATGGGTTCTCTGCCCCTTAGAGGCTCTCTTCCAATGAGAGTTGTTCATCACAGTTGATGTTCACAAGACATCTGTCACAGCCGTCTGGTTACCAAGGCCATGTGTGGATGTGCCCAGAGTTCTCCTTCCCCTCCATCGTGGAGAACATGTCCTGGGTAGAGTTCAAAGGGAAGAGAATGACTTTGTTTCTGCTGAAGCCTTCCAGATGTTCCTCCTTGTGGCTAAAACTGTACCCATTTCATCAAGGCCTAGAATACCATAGGGCTTGTGTAGTTGTTAAAATTTCTTGACCATTTAGAGGGTATCAGCCTAATGATAGATGGAGCATGCTTATTGTTGGACTGACAGCTCAGTAGAGGGATGCCCCCTGAGCTAGGCCATTGGTGCATCTCTTGGATGTGCATTGCAGAGGGACAGTGAGCCTAGAGTTGAAGAGCAGGAAGAGCATGGATTGGACTGAATTAGGTCGGAGAAACAGCCTAGGCCTTTCAGTGTTCCCAGGCTGAGAGTCTGGAGCCATTGGAATCTTGCCAGGGATACGGCATGCTCCGAAGAGCACTGGAAGAGACACTTTGTCGAGGCTGGAGCAAAGCATTCGATGACTTGTTCTTGTGGAGTGGTTAGATGTGGCTTAGTACATTGAGATTGATTCAGAACGGTCTGAATGGCTGGACTCCCAAGAGTGAATAGTCATTGAAGGGTCAGGGTCAGTTTGGTCGGAGGCCTCAATCGGTGTGCCCCAAGAAGCTGACTGATACAAATAAAATATGGCTTCTGGGGTGAACATTTACTAGTTCAGTAATATGATCCATAAAGATTTTGTCAAGTTGAGGTGGCGGGCTGAATCTAAGAAAATGAAATTTAATAGGAATACATGTGAAGGCTTATACTGGTTAAACTTTGGGATTTTTAAAATTATCCGAGGGCTTTAGCGAACTGAAAGCTCACTAAGAGATAGCGGGGTCGCATTGCCTCCAGGAAAGCTCATGTAATTTTTTGCAGGACTAGAAAAGCGTTCGGTGCCCTGTACTGTGCCTGGTTAGACCTCACCAGGGATGACGTATTCAGGTCTGGGCGCCATATTTTAGGAACGATCATAGCTGGAGAGCCAAAGAAGAACAGCAGGGGATGAAGATTAGGCAAAAAGACTGGTGATGTTTATCCTGGAATAGAGGAAGAGGGGACGTGACAGCTGTCTGCAAGTATTTGAAAAGATGTCAGATGGAGAAGGAAATGGCAAAGCACTCTAGCACCTTGCTAAGAAAACCCCCAAAGTGGAGGCCCAGAGAGTCAGACTGAACGATGACAAGAACACAGGGAAGAGGGGCTTGATCAGGTTTGTTCTAGTTAGCCCTGAAAGTAGTGGAGAGTACAGGGGCCGTCTCTTTAGGAGAGCTCTGGGCAAAGGCTCTGATCTCTTGCTGGAGAGATTAGAGGGTATTTGTATGGACTTGGTGGAGTCTGAGATGTCCTTCCATCCAGACCACGGGAGGACAGTCCTTGTGACAGATTTATCTGAGTCTAGTATTGAGAGAAGGGGAATCTTCTATGAAGTTTGGGAACTTAAGAGTTAGAGATTTACGAGCTCCTTAATTTGGGTACGGATTCTGTTTGACTCTGCATATCTTCCTCAAAGACTTCCTCTAGGGGCTCCCCCTAGTGGCTAGGAGCCCTCCTCACATGGGCTGCACACCAGCATCATCCAGGCTCTTCATCATTTATCCCTCCACCTCACTGTACGACCTGCCCAAAGTATTTTCCAAACGACAGCGATATCCTTTAACCTATTTTTCTTGCATAATTCTTTGGCCAAATTTGACAGACTGCTTACAACCACTGTGCTTCTCGACCTTGTCCTTTGGGTGACTTGGCTGTCATCGTCTTGATTCCAAGATTTATGTCCCTATGGTCCCACTGAAAGAATTGTTAAAAAGATGGGCCCTTGTTTCCAGGAGAAGCTTGGAGTCGTTAAAAGCACTTTTCCCAAAGTGTCATTTCAGCTTGTTCTCTTCAGTTCGGGGTGGGTCCAGCTCATGGTCCATCCAGAGTCCCATCCAGCCATATCCCACATGAGAGTGGGGACAGTAGACTTTCTCCAGGCATTTGTTTGCTCTGTGTGCCTCCATAGGCCCAAATCCTCTAGTAGGCTAGTCAGAGTTGTGCAGCTTGGTGTGGTCACCACAATGACATCATAAAAACAGGCAATCTGGGGAACCCCCTACCCCCAATCTTCAGGGAATCCTTTTCCCATCACGCTCGACCAAAATGGTGATAAACCTCTTTGCCAGGCTTGCACTTGCCTCTCTTATGCCTGGCCTGATATCAACAAATGAAGTATGATTTTAACATGGGCATGGGGAGATAAATCTTGTCAGCATGGTGCCTTAAGGTGTTTTGCCCTCCCAGCTCGAATGCCTTTTGACAACTGATGCACAAGCATAGTCTCCATTCTCCTTTAATTAGATTATAAAGAGGGCTGTCTGCTGTTAGGATGCTCCTAATGTATGCATGCAGGTTATTTGCATTAGCATTTTAGATGGGAGAAAGTAGGCACATTTGAGATGGCCAGTGTTGATATTCTCAGTTGCCCTTTTCAAGTTAGGTGATCCCCCTCACCCCCACCCCCCATCCTCTCCTTCAAATATTCTGATGCTCTGAGCCAGTGTGACATGGTGTGGCCTTGACTCCCTTTGTAGTGTACAGCAATGACATTCACTGGAGGAAGGCTCTAAAAAGTCAGACTTAGCCAATGGTGCTTGCCTACTTCATTGACTGAGGATTCCCAAATAATTCTGCTGCCTTGTGCACAGACATGTGATGTTGTGAGCTCCTGAGTCTCATTGGCTAGCCTTGCTCTGGAGGTGCCAGGGTCACTGGGAGCCGTGGGAGTAGGGTTTTCATGGGGTTCAGCCAAGTGAGGCTGGGGAGAGACTGAGGCTTGAACTTGATGCCACTATGTAAAGAGAATTCAGAAGCTGGAGTGATGGAGCTCAGTGGGCCTCACATTGCACTGATGTGGTCAGTGCTATGTTGGAACATTGCTTTCTGGGTTCTGGGCAGAAGTCAGGCTCTTCCTTTGCCCAGTTGGTTTCCAGAGGACAGAAAACATTTAATGTGTAGGGTAGTTGGTGCTGTTTGGGTGGTGGTCAGTGACAAACATCTATCACTACTTTTCTGTGACCCTTTATTTTAATCATTCAGTAGGCTAGTATTTATTAAGCTTCTACTTTGTCCCTGCTCTCAAGGGTCCCTCTCAGTCTAATGGGGGCAGTGTGTGAGTGGCTACAAGCCGCTGACAGGTTGAATTAGGAGTGGTCTCAGAAGGCAGGCACTGAGATGGAGGAGGACTGGGAGAGGCTTCCTGCATAAGAGGGGCCAGAGCCTAGGAAGCCCAGAAATGTGGATGAGGGGGAGAGTGAGGGTGGGGCTGGGCAGAGAGCTAGAGTACCTTGAATGAGGCAAGGTCCGGGGCAGTGACACTGGAAGGGGGAGGAAGTCTTAACAACTGGCCTTCCCCATATGTACAACCCTGTGGTAAGATGTCACAAGGCAGGTAAAGGAAATAGAAACAAATCTGTCTTTTAGGAGTTGACCCCAAAATACTAAGGAAACATTTCAGGTTAGTGAGACTGATCAGCAAGCTCGGGTGCTGATGGGGTAGAGCCTCCTGAGCAGAGCCCTCTCCAGCTCTGCTAAGCCAGGCTCAGTCATGGGCGAGGCCCAGGTGAAGCTGAAGGTGGACTGGCCCCCGCCGCTCCTAATGGAAGGTTTGCCATCCGTTTTTTCAAATATCATCTCATTTTATCCTCACGATAAGCCTGAAAGGTGGTAGGGGCTATTATCCCCACTTTACAGATGAGGGTGGGAGGAGTCTTAATGCCTTCAGCACAAGGGGGCTAACATTATGTTGCTTCTTCTGCAACTCTTTGTTCTTGTTAAAAGGAGATTGAAAATGACTGTTTGTTTTCTTTAGGAAAGGTGAACATGTGAATTCCTCATTAGAATCAGTGAACTCTTGTGTGATGCTATGTTTTGTCGTATTAGACTTGTTGGAGTGGTTTTCTTTCTAGTGTGCGCTGGGGGCCACGTGATACAGTAAGTAGAGTGTGGGACTTGGAGATGGAAAGCCCTGAGTTCTGCTGTGACTTCAGTGTGTGTGATCCTGGTTCCCAGCCTCAGTTTCCTCATCTCTATGACAGGATCAGTGATAGCATCTGCCTCCCTGGGCTGCTGTGAGGCTCACATGGGGCAGTATCTGAAAAGTGCTTTGCAAACCGTGAAGCTGGTCATCATCCTCGTCGGTGTGGTCTCTGTTGCCATCTGGGCGGGGGCAGGATTCCCAGGTTTTTCTGCTGTGGGTTGGACAAGATGAGCAGGGAGGTCCCTTCCAGTTTTGACCTCGATCCCATAATTCTAATTCTTTGGCAGTTGGTAATGCCCATATGATAATTTACGGAGTATAAGTTGATGAAAACCTTGTAACCCTAATGTCCCTTATTGGAAGTTTCACTGAATTTTTACCACAACAACTTACTGAGTTTACACTCGTGCGGTGGTAGGGGCACAGTTTGGAGAAGTAAGTGTCGATTGTCAAGCCCAGGGCTTCACTGCCTAAAGAGAACGGTGAGCCGAGCTGTCAGGAGTCTGGGACCCTCTGTTCTGCCAGTGTTGGTGAGAGCAGGGACCAACTCTCGCTGTCATCTTTATCGTGACAGAACCCACATGCAGGACCTGAAGGATGTGACTAACAACGTGCATTATGAGAACTACAGGAGCCGGAAGCTGGCGGCCGTGACATACAACGGTGTGGACAACAACAAGAACAAAGGGCAGCTGACCAAGTGAGCGGTGGGCTGGTGGGGGTGGAGGAGGTGGGGGTCGGGTTGCCTTTCCAGCCACCTCCTTCAGTGAGAACGTTGGCAATTCTTTTGTCAGGCCTTGAGCAAGACTGTTCCTCCTGCAGTATTATAGTTTAGCAAGGCTTTTTCCTACTGAAATTGCAAAGGCTTTCTAAAACTTCACTTGCCACTGTCCTAAGACATCCCATATCATGCAGTTCATACTGCCCCCTGCCCTGATTTCACTGGCAGTTCTTGACCTTTTCAGTTCTGGTTGGATAAGTTAATTCAGAGCAATCATTAGACTTCACCTAGTCCTGGTTCTTTTACAATTGACAGTGTCTTTTAAAGGGAAATGACTTGGCCAAAGCCACTTAGGAGTGAACAGACCTGGAATTCACACTTGAATCCTCTGGCTTCAGCCCTGAGGTGCCCTCCTCCTGGTACCCTCCTCTGGCTTTGTTCTGACATGGCCTTGCAGCCTACATGGCTGCTGAGGGAACCTGGCGTTTGCCTTTTTATTTGTCATCTTCTGCATGTCTGAATAACTTTCCACCATAGAGTGAGGGGCATTAGCATCAGGGTTGCCTTGCTTTTTTCTACATGAACTCTATGCCAGTGATTGTGGGACAGCAGGGCAGCCCTTGGTATCCAACAGGACGATAAGGGTGTATGCCCAGGGGGTCACAATCCATGCCCAGTCTCCACCCTTTCCATTGCTTTCCCTTCCTTCCCTGCATCTTGCCAGCTTTTCTACCCTGCCTAGCATCCTACAGAGAAAGATCAGGCAGGCCTGTTGTGGTTTATATTCTAAACCAGGCAAGCCCATCGTGGTGCATATCTTGTCATCTCCCAGGACTCTGCCTTTACCTTTTCCATCCTTGTTCTGGGGTTGGAGATGAAGGCTACCAGTGGTCTCTTTGCAATGATGCCAATTGGGAGAAAAGCCCAGTGAACTTTCTAAGTATTGTCTGAGGACCAGGAAGAAAAATGAATTAATTCACAAAACATAATTTACTTAAATGTTACTTACGGTTCTTTTTATGTGAAATTTAAGCTTTTTTTCTTGTTATCAATCAGAGCTATGCCCCTTGTCTCCCCTGTAACTCTCATTATCCACGTGAGCTTGAATGTCAGATGCCCCTTTTTATTCTGTTTTTTTTTGGGGGGGGGGGAAGGGAGAAGGAAAGGCAGTTGGGGTTAAGTAATTTACCCAAGGTCACACAGCTAGCGTGCCACGTGTCTGAGGCCGGATTTGAACTCAGGTCCTCCTGACTCTAGGGCTGATGGTCTACTCACCGTGCCACCCAGCTGCCCCAAGATGCCCCTTTAAAAAAAAGCCTCTCTTTGCCACACTCCAAATTCAGTCAGGATCTTTTCTTAGTTTGTTTTGTTTTGTTTTGTTTTTTGTTCAGACAGACATTTTTTTACTTCCCAAAAGCAAACCCTTGTTCCCAGATTGAATCATCCTGTTTTTCTGCGCTCATACAGGATCAAAACCCTCAAGGCGTTTCTGCTGATTTCCGTGAGGAAATTTCCATCATGGCTTCTGTTGTTTTTTACTTAAATTTATTTTATATAACAAAATAGATATAAACTTCTTTATATAATAAAGTAAATACCAATTTACTTCAGCTTTTCTTTTCCCTCTTCCCTAGCACTTTGCATTGAGCGCAGTAGGGCTTTTGTAATTCCTTTTCCTACTACAGTCCTAGGAACCTTTCAGCCTGAACCTGACTTTCCCCATTGAGCTGCCATTTGGGACTCTGCAAGGCTGGTTTTATTTTATGATTGACTCTAAAAAGATGATGTGCACATAAAAGGGGCCTTGTTACGCCCCAGTGGCAGGTGTGAAGACCCTTCCTCAGTCTTAATTTCACTTGAACCTTTAATCTACATTGCTGGGAATTTTGAAACATTTGAAGTATCAAAACAACCAGGCATAATTAAACCAACTTGGATTTTTGCTTTTTGTTCAGATTAAATGAACTGAAGTTGTATGTTTGGTTCGAGTTTATTGAGCAAGTTTCATGGTCTCCTGGAGGTCGGAGGCCCAGTCCTGTGTGTGACCCTGAGAAATCACTTGTAAGCTGGGCCTGCTCAGCTAGCTGTCACATGAGGAAACCAGTGCGATGGCCCAAGGCCCTCTTGTCTTTAGGGTTATTTGATTTTTGTGACTTGATCACAAAACATTCTCATCCTCCGAGTTTCTAAATAGAACTGATGATAAATTAGCAGAAATCGCAACACTGGCTTTGCTAACTGTTGGTGGCTGTTAACCAGTTTGGGACACCTCCAAAAATCCCGTTCCAAATGCGTTCTTTTCAGAATTCATGGGATTGATTTTTATTATTTTATGGCTGCTGCATTTGCTTCTTAAGCTTGTAAAATCTGATGTCCAAACCACTAATTCAACTTCTCTGTCCATTGTTACTGACCATCTGTTCCTCAGCCCATTCATTGGCGTTCTAGAGATCTCTGCAGCACTAGGTCACCCTGACCCATCTGACCTTACCTGCTTTCTCTCCTGCTCCCTTTCCCTCTGTTTCTGTTTCTTTCATTGGCCTCCTTTGCTCCCAAGGGCTGAATTAACAACCTCCCTGCCAGTGACCCATCTCCCGTCTCCCTTGGACATTCTGCAGTCACCCCTGACACACCATCACCTTTCCCCAAAGGCTCTCCTGTTCTTCTTTCCAGGCTGCCGACACCCTCCACTCACCTTCACTTGCTTTCCCCTGCCCCCAAATTAATAGTCACTGGATCAAAGCTTTAGTGGTGGAGGGTCGGGGGGAGGGGTTGGCCCTTGGGGGGCACCTAGCTCAGCCCCAGCCTGTTTTACAGATGAGAGAACTCCAGCTGAGCCAGTAACTGACCTCAGGCCCTCTTACTACCCCAGTGCCGGTTACTATGCCCTGGTAATAGGCATGCAGAGGCAGAGCTGACACACAGCCCTCCGCGGGAGCTTTCGTTCTCCTGGGGGATGCAGCATAGAGACAGATAGGAATATACAAAGTAGCTGTGGCAGGAGGGAGCAGATGGCCTCTGTTCTCATTTGAGCTGAGCCTTGACAATAGGGAACCAGGGGCTCTAGGAGTTTGGAGTGGACGAGGGTAAGCATGCCAGGCAGGAGGCTTGCACTGCCAAAGCATGGAGGGGGGAGATGGCATGGCATGTTTATCATCTGTACAGTAAGTTGGCCACTTTGACTAGAACACAGCACGTTTGATTAGCCTGGAGGGATGGGTATTCAGTCGGTTTCCACATCTTGATTCTCTCTCCCTAGTTCCCTTTCTCCTCCTTTGGCCACCGCCATTGGCCGCATCCTTCTGGTGGCTCTCCTAGCGTCCAGGCTCTTCCCTCCTTCCACATACCTGCCAAATGTACGTAGTAACAGCTACAGTAATAAAAAGAGCTAACCTTTCTATGGCATGTTGTCTTTGCTGAGTGTGCTGCAGCTCCCGTCTCATTTGCTCCTCACAACGTCCTTGGGAGGCAGATGGGTCACCCGGCTACTAAGTATTCGAGTCTGGATTTGGACTCGGGTCTTCCTGCCGTCGGGCCGCAGTGTGGCATCTTAGCTGAGTGTTCCAGGCCTTGGGAGTGAGGGTGCAGCTGGCCAGGAGGGTGGGCTGACATGGCCAGCCTGGCCTCTCTTCCTCTAGTGGAAGGCACCTTCTATGTGCTCACGTACTTATGAATATGTGATCTCCTTGGATCCTCGCAGCAGTCCTGGGAGTAAGCTCCTATCATTATTCCCATTTTAAGTGGAAGAAATTGAGGCAAGCAGGTGAAGTGACTTGGCCAGGCTCACACAGCCATGAAGTGTCTGAAGATGATTCCAGGCCTGGCACTGCATCCACAGGTTTCTGCCCGTGGCCCTGCCCCCGGCCTCACCCTGTTGTGTGGAGTTTTTCTCTCCCTATTCTTTGTTGGGGTCCTGCGCAGAGCAAAGCCCTTGCCATGTAGTGGTGCTGTAGTTTTTCTGGACATTTGATGCACTGGGCATTGAGGCATCAATGAAGACCTAACTCAGAAGTGATGGTGCACTTGAAACCTCCCTTTTTTTCCCCCTGACCTGCAGCCCCGGAACATGTGCACTCCCCACCCCCCAGTTTGCAAACGTGGGTTGTATGTGGCATCTACAAGCAGGAGACACAGGGATTGGGGGAGCCCCAGTGGTGAACGTTAGCCATTGGACAGACCCCTGCAAATCCTGCAGATGCTTTCCTGTTTTGCTAAGACAGTGTTGTTCTTGAATGTCCGTGTGTTAGATCAGGAGCTAAGGATTTTTACAAGAGAAATAAACTTTAAAGGGGATCTCGGTTATGAGAATTATTTTTGAACGCTTAAAATATGTGTGTGGACTAGGTGTAAAACTTGGCACCCTTTCTTAGGGTCTTCTTCACAGCCAATCTGTTCAATGCCGTCATGTTGTAGTACTTTATTAAATGAAATCAAGAAATTCCCTCATGAAGACATTTTGGTTTTGATTACATAACCTTCTTCTTTAGCTGTGTGGAGCCTGAGTTTATCGTAAAATTGTTGCTTTCAGTATCTATGGTTCACTTTGAGCATACTAAGTCTCTGTATTTTTTGGTTTTTTAGATTTGACCCAGTTGAAGGCATAAGTGGTCATTTAAATTTTTCCAGACTTATGCAGTTTTAGTCCCCTAAGAATTTTTAATGTTTAGGTATAGAAATGAACAGAGCTGAGAGAATTGGCAGTTTTTATAATAACGGCAGAAAAAGTTTAATCTCTGTCACTTTTCACCATGGCAACCAAGAATTTTAAATATAAGAAAAGGACCCACTGAGGTATTGACCAACCTTCTGGAGCCTGTGATGTCTCTTCTAGATGGTGGCAGCTTAGTGACCCAGTGTTGGAGTTTAAAGCAACTGAACTCCTGCTCGTGTCTGAACTTCTTCTGACACTGACCCTCCACCCCCGTCACCTCTCATTTGGTTCAGATTGTTTTCAACAGAAAAATTTAACAAATGAGGACACAATCCATGTATTGAAGAGTTCCACATTTAAAAAGGTTTTCCTAAAATTAAGCTCATGGCTAGAAGTGCTTTACAAATAGAATTTCATTTGATCCTCACATGTCAAGTAACAGTTTACATGGAATGGAAATTTACTAACTACAGTCTTTTTTAGATATAAACCCTAGAAAAATATTTGTCCTTATTTTGTAAATAAGTCTCCCCTACCCCAAAATGGTTTTTATAAACACATTGTTGCAGACAGGGAAATGTGTCTGCCCTAACTGTCTTTACCACCCTTTTCAAGTGGACATCAGTTTTGCCAGCCATGTGCATGTATATAGCTTCCTTGTAGAAGCTGGTCATGTTCAGGTCACATGTGAATTTTAGGAGCACAAAGCAGGCCAGACTGGCATTTTACATGATTAAATCTAAATCCATTACTAGAGCTGGGACAGCCTTGATTTTTAATTGGTCATTTTTGTGTCCTCTCAGCCTCCCAAGAGTCCACCCAATGTCTTAGTTTTTTTCCTCCATTGCTTTACCTTGCTGGGCCCTTGCGGTGAGGAGGCAGACTTGTCTGTCTCCATATGTGCTTGAGGCTGCGCTCACCCAGCTTCATTGCCCAGAGCAGCCCAGAGCGCTGAGCTTCCGTAGTGGAAGCCTAAGGGAAAGGTGGCCACATATGCGGCCTTGTGTGTGTTTTCTTCCATGTTGAGAATGAACTTTAATGGATGTGTTTGCGTATTCCTTTTTAGCCCTTCTGTGTTTGGGTCACCAAGGAGCCTTTGTCAGGAGACTTAGAAATCCCTCCCTAAGGATATTGGTAAAAAAAAAGAAAAAAGAAATGAGACAGTGACAGGAGGTGGGGGGGGAGAAGGGAAACAGTCTGAATCTGCAGAAGTTTCCAGGACATTGGAGGAGGGTTCAGGTTTTCAGGGCATCAGAATTCCACTTTGGAGTTAAGAGAAGCTCCTCTGATTGAGCAAAAAGCTTACAGCCCTGGGTAGTATCATCGCCTCAGTAAATAGGAATATTTAAATGAGTGAATACATGTTAGTTTCGCTAAATTTCCTGTACTTCCCTCTTCCCCTCCTCCCCCAAAGAAAAGGAAAACCACAACACTTTTAAAATCCGACTGTTTTCTCACTGCTTCCCTTCAAACGACCTTTGAAACATTCTCATCTCTTCTAGCGTGCTTTGCTTGTCCTGCCTTTTACGTAAAGGCTTTCTCTATGTTTCCACATGCCATCAGTTGAAGCCCTCTTTTTTTTTTTAATAGCTGAATCGTGGGAAGTGTTTTTGAAGGTTCTAGACAAACCAAACCACATTATAGGAGACTTTTGACCACAGATAAGCTTTCAGAATAGAAAGCCTTTGAACAGTTACTGTCGTTATGCATTGATGCTCTTAGGGTAATTTCAAGAAGAGAGATGTTCAGAAACTTGCTTTCAAAAAGCCGGAGGGAGATGCAGCCCCGCCACCTTTGTTTTGGGCACCTCACTTGTGCGTGAGTGATGGAGATGGCATCCTCCCGTAGTTAATGAGCCAAACTCTGGTTTTGTTGTGCTGGCAGGAGCCCCCTGGCCCAAATGGAGGAAGAAAGGCGGGAACATGTAGCCAAGATGAAGAAGATGGAGATGGAAATGGAGCAGGTGTTTGAGATGAAGGTCAAAGAGAAGGTGCAGAAGCTGAAAGACTCGGAAGCCGAGGTATTCTCCCTAAAGTGCCACCATTTTGGGCAATGAGGACCTTTTCAGTGACCGAGAGCCAAGAGTTTATAAGCTGCATTTTAATTACTAGTTTTCACCTCTTCCAATAAACCTTGTACCAAAGCCAACAGTTTTGAGTTTCTTTCTGCTCCTGCCCTGTCAGATGCCAAAGCCCAGAGGTTCTTAAGGACAGTGGACCCAGAGGCCACCCCCAGCCTGGAGAAGTTGCCATCAGGATCTAGGATCTCGCTGCAGTTCTCCCCATCCAGAGCTTATTTAAAGAAGCAAAATTTTAAAGGTCACTAATGACCAAACTTGCCATAGTTCACGACCACTTTAGCATCAAAGCATGAGAGTGTATGATGAGGCTGGCACTCATATCAGCTGAGGGATGGGCCCTCAGAGGCTCCCCATCTGGGAGGGGAGGGTCCTCTTCAGTTGCTATGGTTCTTCCACCCTCCCTCTTTCATGGTGTGCTTTGCAGGGTGTTAGTATGTAAGGCCAGGTATATAACCATACAGGGAATGCCTTGGGGAAAGGCAGCTGAGCCCCCCTTTCAATCAGTGCTGTAGCCCCCAGGTGGCCCAGCGGGCCTGCACATGTTGCTGTTGAGGGGCCCATAAGGAGCCTTTAGGGCTCACCTAAAGTCTGAACCAGGGTTTAGCATTGGCCCGGGTCCCGTGAGCCCAGCCTTGCAGGCCCCTTGGGCTGGGCGCCACCTCCCTTGTGTGAGATGGATCTGGCTCCTATTTGGGGGGTTCTGTAGAAGTTAACATGGTAATGACTCTCATTTGTGATTATGGGGGGAACAAGGGACCCTGCCCCCCGCCCCCCCCAAGTCCTAGGTCCTTGATGTATCGCGGCAGTTTCACTCGTTGCCTCTTCTGATTTCTTCAATTTGGGGATTTTTCTTTTGTTATTTAGCTCCAGCGGCGTCACGAGCAAATGAAAAAGAACCTAGAGGCGCAGCACAAGGAATTAGAGGAAAAACGGCGTCAGTTTGAGGATGACAAGGCCAACTGGGAAGCTCAGCAGCGTATCTTGGAACAGCAGAACTCTTCCAGGTAGCTGAGCGTACTGACAGAGGAAGCTTCTCATGGGCTCATTGGTTTCCAGGAGCTTTGGAAAGGTTGAGGGGCATTCGCGGCTGGAGTGGAAGCTCCTTGGTGCTGGAGCTTGGGGTTTGTTTCTGTAATGGGTCGAATAGCCCGTTCCTGTGGGAAGCCCATGGGAAGCGCCACATCTTTCTCAGGTGGCGTTGGGTTCCTTATAAGTAGACGAAACAGATAGTGGGGATGAGAGTTGAGGATGGTGCCTCGCGACAGACGTCAGTCTCAGCTCTTGTACCTTCAGCTCAGGACAGGAAGTCTTGAGCACCTGCAGACGCTCCTTTCTTAGAGCAGCGATAGGATGTGTCCATGGGAGACTGGGACAGTCAGAGTCCTGGCTGTGCCCTTTGTGACCCTTCCCTTGGGCCTCACTTTCTTCCTCTGAAATGAGGGCATTCAACTTAAGGAGCTCGTAAGACTCCTCAGAACTTGAAGTCTGAACCTGTGGATGCAGTAGTGCGAAATAAAACAAAGTGGTTTGGGAGTCAGGTGAGACTAGGCCGTTTCTGAGATGGAGGCATTGAGTCAGCATTTGAATTGAGCTCTGAATAGTGGGGGGGTGCCTGTGTGGGCCAGAGGGAAGAGTCTGGTATAGTGGCAATCATGGGATGGATGGAGGGATGGACAGAAGGAGAGAGGGAGGGCCGGGAGGTCAGAGCAGAACCTGGAACAGCAGCCAAGGCCTCTTCACCTCAGGGAGCCACAGTGTCTTCATCTTTCAGTGGAGGTTAGGTTATCTCTAGAGCCCCTAGAAGCAGCATGGCACAATGTCATTGGTCAGAAGACCAGCAGCTGGGAATCCTGGGCAGGCCCTTCTTTCTGAGGCTGCTGGTCCTCTTTCCCTGGGGTGCTGTTTGTACTGCTCACCATGCTTGGTAACCTCAGAAGCACCACAGACCTGAGGGGCCAGAAGTGTGTGGTAGCACCCCTAGTCCGTAAGCATGGGGTACTCCAGCTGGGGTCTCAGCCAAGACTGTGGTCAGCTAGTGCCCATCCCTGCCCTCTTTCCTGCTTCTTGAGTGAGCCAGTGTTGATGAGAATGGAGATTTTTAGGGGAGTTTGAGCACAGGACACAGCCTGTGTCAGGTTCAGTTGATGGGTGCTGATCTTGGGTGCTTTCTTTTTCCTTTTCTAGAACTTTGGAAAAGAACAAGAAGAAAGGAAAGATCTTTTAAGCCCATTAGTGACCACCAGTTATGTATTAGTTGCCAATATGCCAGCCTGGACGTCAGTGTTTGTTGGATCCGTTTGACCAATTTTGCACCATTTGTATCCATAATGATGGATTTAACAGCATGACAAAGTTTTTTTTTTTTTTCTCGGTTGATGGAGATTAAGATGCCTTGAATTGCATAGCCGTGTCATGTACTTAGAAGGAAACATCTCTAAGTACCTTCCAATTTTTCTTTTTTTTTTAAACAGATGTCTTCACTTTAATGCAAGAGAACATTTTACTGTTGTACAATCATGTTCTGGTGGTTTGATTGTTTACAGGATATTCCAAAATAAAAGGACTCTGGAAGGTTTGTGTGGGGGAGAAATTGCCATACTCGGATACAAACTGTGCTTCCTCCCTCCCTCTCTCCTTCTCTCCTTCTCTCTCTCTCTCTCTTTCTCTCTTCTCCCTCTCTCCTTCCCTCCCCCCCCCCCCACCTCTTCCTTTCTCCCTTAGAATTCTCCGCAGATGAGAACGTGACCTAGTCTAACACAGCTGACCCTCTTTTTTGACACTTCCATTGTTTAAAAATACACATGGAAAAAAAACCCAACCTCTAAGCTTCCAGTGCACCTAAAGCTTTTTATAACAGCCCTTTCTTGTTTTGGATTCTTTAAATATATGCTCTTCTCAATTTAGTGACTTCTTTAGCCAGAAGACTCATTACTGCTTCATTTTTGTAATAACATTTAAATTTAGTATTTTCCGTATATTGGCCCTGCTAAAATAGAATATAGCGTCTTTCATATGGTAGGAACCAGTGAGTAAAACTTCCCTTTAACTCCCTTTTTACACTTTATGGTAAGTAGCAGGAAAAATGCATTAATAGGTCATTTCTAGACAAAAATGTGGAGTTAACTACCAACTTGTTTCTACCTGTGTGCAGTCTCTTCTTTATTTTACTAGAAATGGGAATCATGGCCTCTTGAAGAGAAAAAAGTCACCGTTCTGCATTTAGCTGTATTCATATATTGCATTTCTGTATTTTTTGTTTGTATTGTAAAAAGTCACATAATAAACAATATTGTGATGTAAAAATTTGGTATGGAGTGATCATCATGGGGCATTAATCATCTGAGGTGCAGGCCAGCAAGGAGAGAATTACCGCTCTTTGCTGATGGATAGCCATGGCTCACCCCAGAAGTCGTCTCATGTGTGCCCGTCAGGCCCACTTTCAGGTAGTGCCTTACCATTGACTTCTCCATGTTACTTCTTTGAAGAAAATTGCCAATTCAGATTCAATAAACTCACATATTCCTAGAGCATCAATTTTAACTTTTAAAAATTGTTACTGATTTGTTTTTCCTCCCTGTGCTATTTTTAATATAACAAAACATAATCTAGTTTTGTCTCTATGGAGAGTGGGGAGGTTTTTTTTTTGTGGGTTTGTTTTAACATCCCCTTCTTTTGTTGGGATTCGTTATTCAAGGGAGGTGAACAAAGAGGGGAATTTAGGGCAACTGTGACCCTTTTGGCTTGTCTCCAAAGAGGAGATTGGACTGGGGCAGCACCACCCAACCTGCTCTTGGTGGTCCGAGTCACTGTGGGCAAAACGTGAAGAAAACAGAATTATTTTCAGTTAAGACCCATCTTCACTTTAGAAAATCAGGTTATTGTTGAGTGCATTTTAAGCAGCAAAATCTCCCCTATGCTACTTTGGAGCAAAGAACTCAGGAAAGCATTTTGAGCGAAACAAAATTCACTTTCCTGTAATACTTCAAAATTAAAAATTTCAGCCTTCACATCATTACTCCAAAGTAGGTAATGCAGGTGAGTTTTATAAATGAAGAGGCGTGATTTATTTAAGGTCATATTGCTAAGAGGTATCAAGGCCAGAAAACTAACTCAGATCTCAGTGTGCTTCTTCAAGCCACACCAGCTTGATAACATCAGGCTTTTATATTCACTTGATAGCATAATCAAAGTGAAAATAGCTTGGAAAAATCCTTGTGCCACTGCCACCCTACACACCTTACATCAAAGACTAGTCCTGTGTAAAACTAGCCAAGCAGAGTATCTGAAGCATCTCAAAAGAATTGGCTATTTGGGACTTTAGGAACTTTACTGGCCAAGTGAAGTTTTGCATGTACTATGTGTAAAGTCCCATGCTGGGTACTGGTGATACAAGGTGAGCTAGCCGCCTCCTCTCCAGGTGAGATGATATGTTGCATGAGCATATATGAAAGGCTCTCATACCACATGTGGTTTGGGTGGCAAGTTAACAGGTAGCTAAGGGACTCAGGACAAGATTACCCGACTTGCTTACCTTGCATGAAGGGCTTTGGAGACTACACAGGAGGTGCTGATTTTGTTTTTTGGTCCTCAAGGTAAAAAGAGTTACTGAGAGTCAGTGCCTAGGGGTGGTGTGGGCTTGACCTGTGCTTTACAAGAGTGTTTTCCGGACTGGGGGGCGGAGCCAAGATGGTGGTTGGAAAGCAGGGACTTGCATAAGCTCCCTGCCAGGTTCCTCCTAAAACCTATAAAAAAAATGGCTCTGAACAAATTCTAGAACTGCAGAATCCACAAAATAGCAGAGGGAAGCAGGGATCCAGCCCAGGACAGCCTGGATGGTCGCTGGATGAGGTCTATCGCGCACAGAGCTGGGAGCAGAGGGGAGCAGAGCCCAGCGTGAGCGGCAGCAGGACCAACCAGACCAGGAGCCGGGCAGAATGGGCCCTAGCACCCTGAATCACTGAGCTGTGGCAGTTACCAGACTTCTCAACCCACGAACACCAAAGACAACAGAGAAGGTTAGTGGGAAAAGCTGCTGGAGACAGGGATAGAGTTCATGGTTCAGCCACCGCCCCAGGGGCAGTGGAGGTGGGGCAGCTACAGAACTGGAGCTGCAGTTGCTTTTGGCCCCAGGCCCACCTGGTGGGAGGAATTAAGTGGCGGATCAGAGCAGGAGTGCACAGCCTGCTTAAGATTCCAGTCAGGTCCTGGCTGGCGGTTCTTGGGGAAGGAGGAGTGCTGGTGTGGCAGAGCTGGCTGTATAGAAATAGCTCTGAAAACAATAGCGCATCCCCTCAAGCTTGGAACAAAGTACTCTTTACAAGCAGTCATACCCTGACAAAAAACTCAAGGGTCAAGTAAGTTGGCTGGGAACATGGCCAGGCAGCAAAAACAGGCTCAGATTCAGACTCAGACTTTGGAATCTTTCTTTGGTGACGAAAAAGACCAAAACAGACAGCCAGAAGAAGTCAACAAAGTCAAAGAGCCTACATCAAAAGCCTCCAAGAAGAACATGAACTGGTCTCAGGCCATGGAAGAGCTCAAAAAGGATTTGGAAAAAGCGTTAGAGAAGTAGAGGAAAAATTGGGAAGAGAAATGAGAAGGATGTGAGAAAACCATGAAAAACAAGTCAATGACTGGCTAAAGGAGACCCAAAAAATACTGAAGAAAACAACACCTTAAAAATAGACTAAGTCAAATGGCAAAAGAGCTCCAAAAAGCCAATGAGGAGAAGAATGCCTTGAAAGGCAGAATTAGCCAAATGGAAAAGGCGGTCCAAAAGACCACTGAAGAAAATACTACCTTAAAAATTAGATTGGAACAAGTGGAAGCTAGTGACTTTATGAGAAATCAATATATTATAAAAGAGAACCAAAGGAATGAAAAAGTGGAAGACAATGTGAAATACCTCATTGGAAAAATCATTGACCCGGAAAATTTTAAAAATTATTGGACTACCTGAAAGCCATGATCAAAAAAAAGAGCCTAGATATCATCTTTCAAGAAATTATCAAGGAGACCTGCCCTGATATTCTAGAGCCAGAGGGTAAAACAGAAATTGAAAGAATCCATCAATCACCTCCTCAAAAAGATCCCAAAAAGAAAACTCCTAGGAACATTGTTGCCAAATTCCAGAGCTCCCAGGTCAAGGAGAAAATACTGCAAGCAGCCAGAAAGAAACAATTTGAGTATTGTGGAAACACAATCAGAATAACCCAAGACCTGACAGCTTCTACATTAAGGGATTGAAGGGCTTGGAATATGATATTCCGGAGGTCAATGGAGCTAAGATTAAAACCTAGAATCACCTACCCAGCAAAACTGAGTATCATGCTCCAAGGCAAAATAAGGATTTTCAATAAAATAGAGGATTTTCAAGCTTTCTCAGTGAAAAGACCAGAGCTGAATAGAAAATTTGACTTTCAAACACAAGAATCAAGAGAAGCATGAAAAGGTAATCAAGAAAAAGAACAAGAAAAGGAAATTGCAAAGCACTTACTAAAGTTGAACTGTTTTGTTTACATTCTTACGTGAAAAGATGACGTGTATGATTTACGAGACCTCAGTATTAGAGTAGCTGAAAGGAATATGCATATATATATATATGTTTATGTATATATATGTATATGTGTGTGCGTGTACATATATACATATTTATATATATATATACATTTACACATATATCTATAGACAGAGGGCACAGGGTGAGTTGAATATGAAGAGATGATATCTAAAAAAAAAATTAAGGGTTGAGAGAGGGAGAAAGGGAGAGATAGAATGAGGTAAATTATCTTGCATAAAAGTGGCAAGAAAAAGCAGTTCTGTAGGAAGGGAAGAGGGAGCAGGTGCGGAGGAATGAGTGAATCTTGCTCTCACCAGATTTGACCTTAGGAGGGAATACCATACACACTCAATTGGGTATCTTACCCCACAGGAAAGGAGGAAGAAGATAAAAAAAGGGGGGATGATAGAAGGGAGGGCAGATGGGGGAAGAGGTAATCAAAAACAAACACTTTTGAAAAGGGACAGGGTCAAGGGAGAAAATTCAATAAAGGGGGATAGGTTAGGACGGGGCAAAACATAGTCTTCCACAACATGAGTATAGTGGAAGGGTTTTGCATAACGATACACATGTGGCCAATGTTGAATTGCTTGCCTTCTTAGGGAGGGTGGGTGGGGAGGGAAGAGGGAAGAGAATTTGGAACTCAAAGTTTTAAAAGCAGACATTCAAAACAAAAAAAAAAAAGGTTTTTGCATGCAACTAGGAAATAAGATACACAGGCAATGGGGCATAGAAATTTATGTTGCCCTACAAGAGAAGAAGGGAAGGGGGGATGGGAGGGGAGTGGGGTGACAGAAGGGAGGGCTGACTGGGGAATGGGGCAACCAGAATATACTCCATCTTGGAGTGGGCGGGAGGGTAGAAATGGGGAGGAAATTTGTAATTCAAACTCTTGTGAAAATCAATGCTGAAAACTAAATATATTAAATAAGTAAAAAAAATTGGAAAACAGTTATAATAAACAAAAATAGAGTAAAACATCAATAACATTACATTTAAAAAAAAAAGAAATTGTTCTCTTCAGTGGAAAAAAAAAAAAGGAGGACTTTACTTGGACCCTTGGTATTGATTAAGGAGATTGTTCTTACTGTGACCCAGGGGTGGGTAGTGTGGCATTTTCTGCTACGCCTTAAGGATGTGTCATGCTGGGGAAGACCCTAGCCTGGGACGTCCTGCTGTATAAACAAGTATTTCGGGGAATGCTACCGAGTGCAGTGATGTGTGCTATGTGCCATGTGACATATTGAGTGTTATGAGATATATATATGTATATATATGTATGTAGATATAGATATATAGATAAATGTATATATGCACATATATTAGATGGTATGTTTTAAGGATGTTGTTATAAATGTTATACTTTAGTTTATTGCTGAATAAATAGTGCATTATGCTAAAAAAAAAAAAGCGTTTTCCACTGTGTGGGAGAGAGAGCCTCCCATTCTCTGCCTGTTGGAAGGACTGGTTTCCTTCAGGTCTACTCGAGCTCAGTTCCTAGTTTCCCCAGTTACTAGTGTGTGCCCTAGGTAAATTCCCTCCTGTCTGTTGCGTGTGTGCTTTCTGTGGATCCACCTCAGTGCAGGGCCAGCTTCTTGAGAGCTTTTGTAGGCTCTTAATAGGTGCTTGTTGGTTAAGCCATATAGGCTTAAGAATCTGTTGTTGTTCCGGGGTCTCAGGTAACATTGAATTGGAGATGTCCTGGAACATCTGGTTTGAAGTGTCCATTGGGCAGCTGTTGACACATACCCTGGAGCTTAGAAGATGGACCAAGACTGGAGAGTAGAGCGAGGAAGGATAGGCTGGCTGGGGGCTGAGCCTCTTTTAAAGAAATGCAGATGTGTGGATAATTAGTGAAAGATAAGGATTCCGATAGTGAAGAATTATTGTGCCAATTCAGGGGCAGATTAAAAGCGCAGACACTTTTTGCACCTCTCCTTTGACAGGGTACCTATTGGCCTGGCACCTGAACAGGTCAGGGCCTCAGTGTCCCCTCTGCCCCCAGGTACCCCTTCCTCCCTTGTGCTCTTGAAAATCTGTAGCTTCTTTCAGGGCTTAGCTTAGGGTCTGCCTCCTAGACTTGGTCTTCGCCAACACTCCCCCTGCCCTCTAATATCCTTTTCCCACTTCAGTTTTTGTGCTCTCTTCCTAAAAAGCTTAGCTAAATTTATCGGTTGTATACCCTCATAGAGAGGCCAGAAGCTTGTTGTAGCCAAGGTCTTAGACTAGTGTGTTTTGCTGGTAGCCGGAGCTTAATGGTTTTTAATGGAATAAAATCATCACTCTGACAGCCCATGATTTTGTGACCTGATGTTTGATTAAAGATCTATCAACCCATTGGAAAACCTGGGGGTGCAAGGACCTCATTTTACCTTTGACGCTTTGCCTGGATCCCCAAGTGTTAGCTCAGGGTAAGAGCATGCACACTGGATGTCTTGCACTGCAAGGCTATCCAGTGTTACAATCTGAAAAAGCATAGGGATGACCTTGGGTTCCCAAAGCAGGGACCCCTATTTCCTGGCAGAATTGAACTTTAGAAACTTACTGGGAGTTGATTAAAAGAAAGTCCCACACAGGCTCTTCAAGGGGCTCCAGTAAGTGCTTTGGGGATTAAAAGATGATTCTCCTTACTTTCAGTATGAGAGATCCAACAACTGGGACCTGTTCTTACCCAGGCTCCTTTCTTTGCTTGTCATCAGGGATTTCCAGGGTCCTCATCCTGGGGGTGGAGGGTTGCATGAGGCCACTAAGCTGCCCTCTGCTTTGGCAGTCAGATGTTGAGCTCCCTGGCAGGGCACCTTAGTTCCTTCATCGGGGAAATGAGAGAACTGGCTTAGATGTAAAGTCCTTGCCATCCACCAGATCTGGGCTTCTGTAAAAGAAAACACTGATCACCTGTGTGCAAGGCCGGGGTGGGGGTGGGGGGGCTCAGAAAAAAAAACGTGGAGCTTTACTTGGCCTGGGGATGAACCAGGGGCCCTGGATAGAAGCCGAAGGGGCAGATTGCAAGCCACCACACAAGTAGATTGTGCTGCCCATGTCTGGTGGTTAAACCCCCTCACTTGAGGTCATCAAGCAGAGGCTGGTGGATCACATGGGGGGTTGTCGTGGGGAGTCCTTTGGTTTATGGTTTGGACCAGACGGCTGCTGGGACCCTTCTGATGCTGAGAGCTGGAAGTGCTTTTGGAGAAGGGATTCACTTACAGGTGGGCTCAGCTTTATGTAAAGCATAACTGGGGCCTGCTTCCATCTGAGCGGCCTGGACAAGTGTCTCCATGGGCCTCTTTCACGAAAGGAGTTCTGCTGAAGAACATATATGTTCTCATATCTGTGGTGGTGCCCTGTGCATCAGAGAACTCACTGGGCTGGGAAGGAAGGTGGCTCCATGTGGGAGGGGGAGCAAGGATCTGACAGGCAAAGCATTTTAATGTTTGTCAGTGTTTTCACTCATCAGCACCGCCAGTAGAATTTGGGGGTCACAGTTCTGGAGCTGTTCTGGTGAACCTTCATGTTCCTCTGGGCTATGCAGGGAGTGTGTCCATCTCTACTTCTAAGGGGCCAGCCTGATTCAGTTCTTCCAGTGTGACCTCTCCAGATGAGTGAGCAGAAAAGTGCTCCTCTATAAGGTTGCCCACTCCGGGAGCGGAGTTGGTTCCCATGATTTTTGACTAAGCCCAAGGGCATTCCAAGCTGTGTCTGTTCCCAGCTGAAAAGGGGTCCTGGCTACATTTCCTCTGCTCAGAGCCTACAAAACATGGAGAAGAATGAAAACTCCTTTTGCTTCCCATGGGGTGCCAAGCTCAGGCCAGGGCTGAGGGAGGGCCCAGTGAAAGGAGACCTTGTTCTGAGCACTGCTCTGTGAGAGAAGCCCCATGCTCTGCTGGAGACACAGGGGCTTCTGTTCTGAGCCCAACACCTCTGTGCCTGCACATTGGGTGCTGCTGTTTGAGGACACCGGCTTGTCTCTTAGCAGGGCACTTGTGAGCTGTTTGAGCATTCACCCATCGGCTTAAATAGACAATGCCATTTTGGGCGTGAGCATGGTCATGAGACAAGTGGGAAGGGAGAGAGGGCGCCCCCAAGTCTAGTTCCTATGGCTTAGCCAATAGCAAGGTCAAAGAAGTGGAATTTCTGACACTGGCTCTCTTGAGTGACCTCCTGCTAGGTGAGACTGGCTCCTTTGAGTCCTACGCTTTTCAGACAGCGGGCTGAAAACCAGCACCTGTCTACAGGACCCCCCAGCAATGGTCACTGGGTCAGGGTGTGCTGCTAAGGGCCTTCGTCGGTTGTGGCCCAGCCTCCCTCTCAAGTTGGTTGTGTTCCTTTCTGAGTACAGGGCACAGATGTGCCGGTATATGTCTATCAGTTTCCTCTCCTGCACTCCCTTCCTGGCTCGGAGAGTGAGTGATCTCCAAAGGGATATGAAGATGAGCTGCTGGGACAGGGTGGAGGTGGGGAGGGCACCCCACTACTTCCTAGGGGGCTGTGGGCCCCTGGTGTGAGGACCTTCTCAGGGCCCCTCTGATGCCCCTCTCAACTTCCCCATGAAATCAGCCCTACTGATTTGTGAGAGCTGGCCCAGCGATGAGGTCCACCCACCTCTCGTGGGGTTGTCATGACACCACAGGCTGGGCTAGGCAGAGCAGAGCAAGCACCAGGAAACACGGCAGATTGCTTGTGGCCCATTCGAGGTCAAACCAAATGGGTCTTGAGGCAGCAGATTCCAACGCCGTGCCCTTTCTAGGCCTTTCACTTCCCTTGGCCCCGGAGGGGACCTTAGAAGCTCCTTAGGCTGCCCTCTCCCATTAGAGGTGTTGCCTGAGGCTGGAGAAGCCCTGGTCTGCTGTGTCCAGAAGGCTCCATCCAGGGTGGTAGCCCAGCTCTGCCTGGGCCCCTTCCCCACCAATGCTACGTAATTCAGCAGACATCTGTCAGGGAGTGAGGCCCACTAGGGAAAACGAGCCTGGGGGCCTTACACCGAGGCTGGCTGGTGGAGACTGTCCAGGGACCAAGGAGCTCAGGGATGGGGGGCAGTGAAGGGAACTGAGGCAGACCCAGAATGAGGGGAGACCCTGAGTTTGCTCCTCTGTCCTTTTCCAAGGGAATACTGAGGCAACTCCGGCACTTTCCAGGTCTTAGTGCTGAGGCGTGCCCCTGACAGGAGCTGCTCTCAACAACTTTACAGAAAAGACCTTTTCTGAGCATCCCACAGCCTCGTTGGGAGGCAAATGCCATTATCGACCCCATTCTGCAGGTGAGAAGAGTGAGGCCCGGCTAGGGGATGTGAATTGCCCAGCAACACAGTGGAGGCTGGATTTTGGGAGGACCTTGGAGAACATTCATAGGTTGGCAGGGTACCAGGGCTGGTACCCTTCTGGTGGGGTCGGGGGAACCTGCTACCTCCACAGGCAGTCCCCAGCACTTAGCAAAGGACTTTGCAGAGTCAGGACTTAATGATTTTCACTCATTCCCCTTTGTGGCAGCTTGGGTTACTGCAAATTACCCTCCCCCGCTTCCCCATCAGCCCTGATTTCCCCTTGCGCCCTCGGCGGTCAAGGAGAACAAGGCTCCTGTGAGTCCCTGCGTGAGATAGCGCTCCGTGCCCCAGTCTTCCCCTCCCCAGGCTAGCCGTGCCCGGCCTCGTGGCGGCTTATCAGCATCAGCCGCTTCCCATCGTGGTGGTCCGGCCAATCTGATCTCTGCCTCTGCCCGTTCTTGAGGAGGCCCGGAGGAGTCTGTCCTGCTTGCCTCAGAGCCCTGCCCAGATCTGCTTCCAAGGGGCCTTCGCGGGGTGGGGGGAGCATCAGTGGAGATGGGGGCGGGGAGGAGACAAGAGGAAGAGGAAAGGCAAGCGATGGACGAAGGGCCTTGTCCCAGAGGGAAGGCTGCCACGGCGTCAGGTGTCCCCTGGGCACCGGGAAGCCGGTCCTGGGTCCGAGCAGCAGCCCCGCCTGGTGGCCTGTTCTAGAAAGGCCAGGATGCCGGCTGGAGAGGAGACGCCAGAAGATGGCAGCATTTCCCACGCCATCAGGCTCTGCTCACCTTTGAGATCATTTCTGGGATCAGATTTTCCCATGGGAGGAGTATCCCACCCCTCCCATCCTGAGAATCGGAGCTGGCAGGGGCCTGCTCAGGGGCCGCCTAGTCCGTCCTTCTAGGCCAAGCCCAACACTTGGTCTCCCAGCCTGGGCTTGAAGATCCCTGGTGAAGGAGAATCTGGACCACCTGGGCACCCCTCTCATTGTCAGGGAGTTTGGCCAGAAAATGCATCTCTGCACCTTCCCACAGCCCCCACTACTCCTGGCTCGGCTCTCTGGGCTGAGGAGAACCACCCTCATCCTCACCCTGGGTAATTGCTCTTCTGACACTCGAACCCAGCTCTTGTGTCTGCCCTGAATCTTCTCCAGGCTCTGCATCCCTGGTTCCTTTCACCTCTCTCCCCCCAAAAGAAACAGCCTATTATCAGCCTGGTGAAGTGGGGGCTGGAGGCCCCTCCTCGATGCGGGAGCCTCTGCCCTGAGTCACGGCCGCAAGGCCCCAGCCTCAGTTAGCAGCCCCTGCCTAGCCTGGCTCAGGGGCTGGCTCTGGAAGCCAAGACCTGCTTCCGTGGGAGGAGGCACTCTGCCCCTGTCCTACCTGCTCTCCCATCCCAATCCCCAACAAATTTGCCTTTGTCTTAGACCTGCTTTTTTAGCCTCTCATTCCTTCCATCTCCAGAACTCATGAAATCTGCTTCCCCAGAAGACATGGCATCCATCCCCCACCGTGCACAAAGGAGGGAACGGGACTACTGTCCTTATTCTCCGGGCCGCTTCCAGTCCCTCCCTTGTCAGCAGCCTCTCATCCTCCAAGCTCCTCTTCATCGTCAGTGTCCAGGTCCTGGCTTGGCCAATGCACTCCAACCCCAGGTCATTCTCCTTTCCTCAGTAGTACAGGTCCAAGATCTGGGGGACTTTGCACGGTTCTCCCTGTCTCCTCAGTCACCACCAGCCCTATGTCAGCCGCTGTCCAGGAGGCTTGGGACCCTTAGGTCACAAACTCTCATCCCTCACTCTTCTTAGACTTACTCTGCATCCTCTCCACCACCCATTTCCCTCCTCCCCTGCTCTCCCCCTGCTTTGGCCTTGCTTCTTCCTCGCCCAATCTTGACCATAAATACCATCCCCCAACTTTGAATCCTTGGCTTTCTTGTCCTGCTCCGCCAAGCCCAAGCCCTTGGCTGGCCCCACCATCTGCTGTCTTTGCTCCTGCTTGAAGTAGCCCCACAGCTATGCTGACTGGGTCCATTCCAAACAATGGTGGCTGATGCCAGTTGGACCCTCACTGCTGTACATACGTTTGTCCTTCCCTGCTTGGCCACCTCCTTCCCAATGGTGACTCCCAAACCTTCTCCACTTCCCAAGCCTTTCATGGCCTTACCCTTTCAGCAGAAGACCTTGCCTCCCACTTGAGAAAGAGTCTGTTTGTCATGAGTCACCCATTCTCCCCTGTTCTCCCCTTAAAACCCTTCTCCATTCTCTCCTCTGTTGTTCTAGTCTCTGAAGAAGAGGTGGCCTTCTCCTTTCCAAGGCCAACCCCTTGATTTATGTCTTGGATCCCATCCCAGCTTCTGCAGGAACCTGCCCCATTAGTCACTCTCTTCTTCCTCTTCCTCCTTCCATCTTCAATCTCCCCCTTATCTTCTGGTTCTTCCTGATTCCCCAAAACACACCTATGTCTCTTTCATGCTTTAGAAAAAGTTTGATGTGACCCTGCCCTATCCCCTCAAACTATCATCCTAGAGCCCTTTTCCTTTTCATAGTTGAACTACTGGCATCTACAGTCATTGCCATCACTTCCTCATCCTACCTCTGACTCTTCAGATTTTTGCCACCAGCTTTCACCTGAAACGGCTGTCTCCAAGGATGCCAACAAATCTGTTGGTTGCTAAATTCAATGTCCTTTTCTCAGTCCTCATGCTTCTTGATCAGCTAGGTGGCTCAATGGATAGAGTGCCAGGTCTAGAGTCAGGAGACCTGAGTTCAAATCTGGCCTCTGACACTTACTGGTTCTGTGACCCTATAAAGTGGGGATAATAATGACACCTCCCTCCCAGGGTTGTTGTGAGGATCAATGAGATAATGTTTGTAAAGCAGCTTGGCGTGATGCCTGACGCACAGTAGGTGTGATATAGATGTTGGTTATTATGAGGATTGCTCTCCCTGATGCCCTGACACTGGTCTTCTGCTTCTCCTCCTCCTTCTCTCTGCGCTCCTCAGAGAGTCTTCTCTGCTGGACTTTCACCCACATCCGTTCATGAAAGGTGGACTCTGTGGCCCCGTCCTGGAGTGTCCTCTTCTCTTTAGTCTCCTACCTGACCTCATCAGCCCCAAGGACTTGAATCTCGCCTCTGCGTAGACAGCTTCCAAGCCCTCAGCACTCTCCCCTGAACTCTGTTCTCACGTGGTCTCTGCCTGGGTGTCCTATGAGATCAAGCACTTAGCCCTCGCTTCCCCTCCAAACATGCTTACTTCTATGGAGTGCCCCGCCAACCTGCTTGCTCAGGCTCCCAAACTTGGAGTCACCCGCAATTCTTTGCACCTCCCTGCCCACATTCATCCAACTGGAATATCTCTCCTCCTACTCTAATAACATTTCCCACATTCTTCCCCTTCTCTCTGCTTGTGCAACGTCCTCATCTAGGCCTTTGTCCCGCTTCATGAACACCATAGCCTGGTCTCCCTGTCTCCAATCCATCACTGCCGAAATTATCTTTCTGAAGGACAGTGATGTCCATGTTGCCCAGACATCTCCTGGTTATCTAATTATCTCAAAAATAACACACAAACCCCTCACCCTGCCATTTAAAGAGCTCACCATTTGGCCTGGGGCTAGGATTCCACATGGGGCTTCTCTGCAAACTCTAGCTTCCAGCCAAATGGCCTCTGGGCTGTAGGCCCATTTGGAGCTGCTGCCTCCACTAGGTGCAAGCCTCTGCACAGCCGTCCTTCAGGCCCGGCATACACTCGCTTTCCAACTCGGCCTCAGAGGCCTGCGTTTCCTTCAGGCCCTGGCTCTGGTGCTTCTGGGGCTTCAGGCCCTCTCAGGACTCCAATGATCTTGCCTTTACTTATCTGTGTCTGCTGATCCTAATAACAGATAAACTCTCCTAGGTATTGTGGTGGATAGAAAGCTGGCCTCGGACCTTGTAGAGGTGGGTTCCATTGCACCGGAGCCAGCATCCTGGCTTGGTAGCCTGGGCAAGCCCGGGTAATCTCTCAGGATCTGGGCAGCTCTTGAGGGCAGGTCCTGATCTGTGTCAGTCAAGGCAGTTCCTCATCCTGAGCTCTCAAAATCCCTAGTACCTTGCATGACCATTTGGCATCTAGTAGGTGCTTAATAAATGCTGATTGTGGATTGTGTCGATCCCATCCATTCGCCACCCAGTAATGGACTCCAGTCCAGAAGCCCAGGGAATACTGTGAAGAGAGAGCATCTGACCTACTTTAGCTCTCCAGCTGTAAGAGGGGAACTTCTCAGCAGCTCCCCACTAGGCCTGCTCTGCCTTCTATCCAAGCCACCCCAGCACTTCCTATCCTTTCCCTACCAAGAGGAGGTCCTGCAAGCAGCTCTTTTCTGGCCAGCCTCTGGCCCCCAGGGCCCCAAACCCTCCTTCTGTCCTCTGGAAAATCTGGAGTCCAGCTTCCCTGCAACCTAGAGAGGCTTTGGATGGAGGACAGAGGTCCAGCCGGGCCAAAAGCACAGCCACCTAGTTCTAGGGGGAGTGCAGGACCCTTTCTGCCTTTGGGAAGCTGACCCAAAAACACAGCAAAAGACCTTGACTCTGTAGGCAGCAGACCTGGGTTTGAATCCCACTGTGGTAACCACTCCCTGGCCAAGGCCCAGGCTCTGATCTTCCCCGGGGCCTTAGTTTTCTCATCTGTAAATTGGAGGGATTGGTCCCTTCTAGCTCAAGGTCTGTGAACCATCCATCGACAAGCATTAGGCACTTACTGTATACTAGGCACACTGTGGTAAGCCCTGGGAAAGTACATTAGGCCCCAGGTGTCAGGGAGTATGAGGAATCTGGGAGAGGAGGAGGGAGCAGGGAGGACGGTCCGGGCCTGAGGAATACGGGGGGCAGAGCATGAAGGTGGGGAAAGGACATGGCGTCTTCTGAGGTCAGAGTCTCCTTTGGTTTGGAGTCTGTGAAAGGGGTTAATGGGGTACTTGGGCCTCTCCAAAAGCCTCATGAGTCTGCCCAAGAGCTCAGTCATGGTGTCATGGGCCACGGAGAGAATTCTTTCAGACAGATTGCTCTTGAACCCAAGTCTAGGGAGAGGCTTTCAAACCAAGGCCCCCCAGGGGCCTTGTGGGAGGGTCTCCAGCATACATCCTGGGGATAGGGTGAGAGTGGGGTACCCAGGCTAATCCTCACACCCCAGTGGTGTTCCTTGAACCCATGTCAATGAGCTGAGGGCCAGGAAGAGGGGAGTGGGGATACAGGACAGAACAGGCCTGAGATGGGTTCTGTGCCCAGGCCACAGGCAGATGAATCCACTGGGGTAATGGGCCAATGGGGAACAGGGTTGGGACGTTTTCTGTGCTTTGATCCAGGGTAGGCCCTGATCTAATTCACACTGGATGGCTCTCTGACCTTATAACGGATCCCATAGTTTCCTGCCTCTATGCCTTTGCTCACACGGGGCATCACTGGTTACATGATGGCTGTGAGACTAAGAATGTTCACTGACGGGCTTGAGAAGACTTCTGACGGTGCGTCTGCTGTAGGAGACGAATGGAAGAAGCCTGACTATTCCCTGAGGCGGCTCTGCTGCACGGTGGATAAGCATGGGGCCTGGAGTCTGGAAGACCTGAGTTCAAATTCGACCTCAGACACATCCTAGATGTGTGACCCTGGGCAAGTCACTTTGCCTTGTTTGCCTCAGTTTCCTCATCTGTAAAATGAGCTGGAGAGGGAAAAGGCCAAGAAAACCCCAAATGGGGTAATGAAGAGGAGGACGTCACTGGATATCAATGGCTATTCTCTGAATTCTTTGGTCAAGGACACCCTCGAGGCCTGCGTGAACCCTTCTCATAAAGTCCTTGAAGATGGAAAAGTCAGACTATTAATGCTCAGGGGCTGCTGGATTCAACGGAGGCACCTTTGAGGGCAGGAAATTTGTCTGTTACTGTTTCAAATCTTTGGAAATATCCTGAAAATTGATTCTTTAACGCTTCCTAGAATGTCTTGCCTCCAGCATGGATCTCCGCAGCCTTCCTGGTGACATTGTCCTGAGGGCTGTTCCTGCTTCTTCATCGGGGAATCCTGAAGTGGTGAGTCCAGAGATGCTGCTCCCCTGGGAGACCCCTTGGTGGCCGTGGCTTTCTGCTTCACGAGGAAGGCCAGTGTTTGCCGGCAGAGATCCTTTCTGGGTTCTTGGGCCTTATCGTGCTGGTGAGCGATTGGGACGCCTTCAATCACGCTCTGCAGCAAAAGGTGGCCTTGGGAGCCAGAGTCTGACTTTTGGTCTCATCTCCCCTCCTGGCTGTCCTGGCTTCCTTCAATGCCCTTCAAGGCCCCCCGCATCTTCTAAGAAGCCATTCCAGATCCTGGTAATGCTGGGGCCTCACCCGACCTTATCGTTGTCTGTCCAGAGCTGCGCCCTGGTCTCCCTCCTCAGACTGGAAGCTCCTCCACGCTTCCTGTGACTGGGCATCTTCCCCTGGCATGCAGCAGACCTACCTACGTCCCTGGTCAGGGAGTCTGTGCATAGCTGCATCTCTGGGGAAAGGACTGACCTCCCCTCTCCACAGTGGGATAACTAATTCTGACTTCTGGACAGAGTCCTCGGGAAGATCAAGGGAGCATGTGTCAGGGAAGGAGTCACAAATGGGGAAGAGCCTGGCACCTGCACTTTCCAAGTGAGGAAATCAAGCCGGGAAGTAGCAAAGGCAAGCCTCGAATCCTGGCCTCCCAAGATCCAGGGCTCTTTCCCCTCCAGGAACACATATAGAAATTCAAAGAGCTTAATCAGAAAAGGCCTAATCAGAAAGACCTGAGTTCAAATCCAGCCTCAGACCCTTCCCAGCTGGGTGACCCTGGACAAGTCACTTTACCCACCTGCCTCAGTTTCCTCACCTGTAAACGGGGATAACAAAAGCCCCTCCCTCCCCAAATGAGATCATCATTGCAAAGTGCCCAGCACACAGTAAGTGTTGGTCATAAATGTTAGTTATGGTCATTATGACTCTGAGCTCTGGGCCACTTCATGAGTCCCAAACATTTCCATTCTCCTTCTGGCTAACCAGTTCAGTTAACCCATGCCCTAATCATCTTGGATAACTGAGCTCCCAGGAGGTATGGATGAGGCAGAAGACTTTGGCTGGGATATCATGACTGGACAATGGGTCCATTGGATGGGAAAGAGGAAGGGAAGAGGAAACCTTCTCCTCCTCCTCCCCTCCTCCTGGGCTGACCATGATCTCCACGTCCTCCAGCCTGTCAGCTATCCTTTGGCCTCTAGGTTTCATTCGGGTTGTCTTGTCCTAGGAAAAAAGGAAGAAGAAAAGATAATTCTCCATGGGATCCTGGGGGTCAGAGAAAGCAGGGCTGCTATCCCGTTAACTTGTCCTGGACACATGCCAGGACTGAATTTGGGCAGCTGGGGCCAGAGGAGAGAACGGCTGGAAAGCCTTTGGGGAGAGGAGGACAGCCTGAGCCAGGGTCCCAGGGTGACCTGGGTACTCCAGGCTCGGAACATGTGAGATGGGGGGGGAAGTTTCCAGTCTTCTGCTTAAGCCAGCATTGGGCCAACAGGCAGCCTTGGAGGGGCCTGGCTCTGGTCTAGTGGTGATGGGGGGATGTGGGGGTCAGGGATTCACCAGTATTCTTTTTGTTTTCCTCAAAAGACACAACTTCCCAGCCTTCTCAAGCAGTTGGCTCAGAGCCTGTGAGAAGAGGGAAGGGGCTGCTGGAGCTCAGCAGAGCCTTGGTGGCTGCCGGCCAGCAGTGAGGAGACCCCTCAGCAGCCAATGGGAAAGCCACTAGATGGAGGAGCTGATGCCTGGGGGGTCGCCAGAGACTGGCCCAGTCGGTAGATGACAAAATGGCGTCTCTTTACTGTGGTCCTTTTGGCAACTTAACAATTTGTGTGCCTGTGTGTGTGTGTGTGTGTGTGTGTGTGTGTGTGTGTGTGTGAGAGAGAGAGAGAGAGAGAGAGAGAGAGAGAGAGAGAGAAAGAAGAGAAGAGAAGAGAATTACAGTGAGGGAGAATAAAGGAGGGGGAAAGGGAGAAGGAAGGGAGAAAGAATGAAAGTGTGTGTGTGAGAGAAACAGAAGATCAAAGTGAGAGAACAAAAGAAGGGGAGGGAGGGGGGATGAAAGTGTGCGTGAGAGCAAGGGGGAAAGGAGGGGGGGGAGGTCTTAGCAACAGAGTTTCCTTTGTGGAAAAGACCCCGCAGCCCTTGCTTTGAGAACCAGATTTTGGGAAAGAAGTAGAAAGTTAAGGCTTCTTCCTTGGTAGATGGAAGGTCTTGGGAAGTTCTGATTTTGCCTGTCGCTGATCCCAAGGAATGGCCGCCCTCCCCTCTCCCCCGACACTTTCCCTCTGAAGTAACTTTTCAGTTGCCCTGGATTTCTCTTGTCTGTAGCCACAGTTTTTGCTTATTGTCTCCTACGGCTAGACCGTGAACTCCCTGAGGGCAAGGGCCTTACCCTGGATCCCCAGGGCTTTAGCACACTGTTTATTGACTGACTGACTGAATGAGGGACCCTCCTGTCCAAATACTGTCCAAACCCTGGCTCTACTCTCTACCTCCAAGGTGACTGCCTCCTCCAGCCCTCACTGACCATCCTCTTCTCTTTCCACCCAGCAGGCCTGGGCAGTGGGCACTTACTACGTTACTCATCAATGTTTCTTGTCTCCTGAGTTTGGAACCTTTCCCAATCCGGTCCAATGAGCCTTTATTCCATCAGTCAATGTGCAAGTGCTATTAAGCCCCTACTATGTGCCAAGCTTTGTACTAAACCCTGGGGATACAAAGAAAGGCAAAACAAAACAAACAAGCAAAAAAAAACCCCAGTCCTTACCCTTGAGACAACCAGGAACATCTTTGTACAAATGAACCCTACATGGGATACATTGGAAATCATCCCAGAGATTGAGGAGGACTGGGAAAGGCTTCTGGAAGGTGGGAGACCAAGGAAGCCAAGTTTGTCGATGCCTTTCAGTGCTAAGAAATCAGAGAGACTCCAAATGGCAAGAGCAGGAGAGGGAACAGTGGAGGATTTGCCAAATGAGATGAGGTGAAGGAGCTGGGAAAACTTCACTTGGAGAGGGGAAGGCTTAAGTGCTCTTGATGGCCGGTTGCAAGCCTTGGAAGGACCTTGGAAGCCGTCGGTGTCAAGCTTCCCTTTTACAAATTTATTATTTTTAGAATTCTTTTCTTTTTACATTTTGAGTCCCAAATCCCCCCCTCTCTTCCCTCAGTCCTCCGCTACCCACTGAGAAGGCAAGTGACACAGTATCAAATAACACATGTGAAATCAGGCAAAACGTTTCCACATTAGCCATATCACTGAAAAAAATTGGGAAAATTGTACCTCACTTTGCCCTCAGAGTTCATCAGTGCTCTCTCTGAAGGGGCATAACCTTTTTTCATCATGAGTCTTCTGGAATAGTCTTGGATCGTTGGATCGATCAGGGTAGCTGAGTCTCTCACAGTTAATCAGCATTAGAACGCTGCTGTTACCGTGCCCAGCCATCTTCTGGTTCTTCTCACTTCACTTCGCGTCAGTTCATACAGGTGTCGCCATGTTTTTTTTCTGTCACCACCTCCCTCATCATTTTCATAGAGCAAGGGTAATCCATCACAAGCGTATACCGCAGCTTGTTCAACTGTTCCCCCTCTGATGAGCATCCCCTCTCTTATCTCCTTCCTTTTGTATTTCCCTACTGGCCACGGTATACTCAACTGTGTACGTATAGTCTTCCTTCCCTGGAACCAATTCCAATGAGAGTGAGGTTCCAACATTGCCCACCACCACCTACCCCCATTTCCCCCTTCACCATAAAAGCTCTTCCTTGCAAGCCTCTCCCTTCCCCCCTTCTGAGTGCATCCCTCTTTCTCACCCCTTCATTTTTTGGGAGATTATCCCAACATAATTGTCTCAAACTCATGCCCTCTGTCTGTATAGACTCTCTGATTGCCCTAATAAGCATAAAGTTTTTAGCAGTTACATGTATCATTTTCCCATACAGGAATGTAAACAATTTAGCTTTATTGAGCCTCATATGATTACTCTTTCATGTTTACCTTTTCACGCTTCTCTTGAGTTTTGTCTTTGAAGGTTAAATTTTCTATTTAGCTCTGGTCTTTTCATTAGGACTGTTTGAATGTCCTCTATTTCATTAAATATCCATTTTCCCCCAAAGGATTATACTCACTTTTGCTGGGTAGATTGTTCTTGATTGTAATCCTAGCCCTTTGGACTTCTTCAATATCACATTTCAAGATCTCTGCTCCTGTAAATCTTGTGTGATCCTGACTGTGGCTCCATAATATCTGAATTGTTTCTTTCTGGCTGCTTGCAATATTTTCTCTTTGACCTGCAGTTTGGTCATACAGGTAGTAATCATCAGAAGTGAGGCTGGAACCCAGATCTCCAGCCAAAGAATGAGGGCTCGTTCCGTGCTGTCTCCTGTCAAAGGGTAGAGGGTTTGCCTTGCTCTGCTTGACCCCAGGGGACAGAATGAGTTGCAATGACAGGACATGCTGAGAGTCAGGTTTGGGTTGGAAAACACTCCCCAACAAAGTGTGGGACGTATGGGCTGCCACCTCATCGCTGGAGGTCTTCAAGCAGAGTCTGGGTGACTGCTTCCTGGGGAGAGGGTTCCTGGAAGCAACAGGTTGCACTAAGTGTCCATGCTCTGAGGTCTCTTGAGAGTTGGTTATTTCATGAGCTGCCCCTGGACAGCACCTGGGGCTGGCAACCTCTCTTATATCTGTGTGGTCAGTGCAGCTCTGTTGGGAGCTCAGTATTGAGTCACCTCCTAGGTGGGCAGTGTTGATATAGGGCCTGTATTCCCAGTCCAGCTCATGGGCTAGGTGCCCACCACAGCAAGGCACCTGTATCCTGCTCCACGAAAGCAGCCCAGAACAATGAGCTTTCTGGGGAAAACATCTAGGGATGTTGGGACCACACAGCTGTGTCATGCTACACTTTTGCATCAGCAGGTGTGAGCCAGCAAAGAATACAGAGGACTGGAGTGGTCAGCTAGATGCCAGCAGGGCCAGGAGAGAGGAGAAAGTATCTGGGAGGAGAGGGTGGTGCACAGGGTTGAGACAACGGATGGCTGAGGAGGGAGACTGAGAAAACACCCTTGGGAACTTTGGACAGGGCCATCTAAGGAGAACATTGCCTCGGTGGATGGGAGCATGGGGTGGCAGAATCTGAGTTTGAATTCTGTCTCGGTCATTCTCGTCTGAGTGTCCGTCTGTGCCTTGTTTCCAGGGAAATAGTCCTTTTTATTTCAGGTTTCTCAAGCCAGCGAGAACCAGTGAGCAGAGAGTGGGCAGGGCAAGGAGTCTGAAAGCATCAGGAATCCCAGCTAGGAACAGCTGGAGCCCTCCTTGGCCCGCTCAGAGTGACTGGCCTCCGGCCAAGCCCAGGCAGGGAGCAGAGTTCACAGAACACAATAACAGGATGGACGCTGTGTTCTTGGCCACACTGCATCTGGGGCAGACAAGTCCAAAGAACCAGGCTGGGCCAAGCCCCCTGGAGGGCGGGGGCCTGAGTGCCCCCCCGCAGGAGGGGCTAGTGACTGGGCTTGGCAGCTTCTGGCACTGCCAGAGCAAGGTGGGGGTCGCGCCAGCCTTGTAGCTCATTATGAAACAGTGTCCACCCACAATCTGGGCTTCAGCCCAGAAAATCTGCCTCGGGCACTCCCACATTCTGCGTGTACCCCCCAAGGAGTTAAGGAAGAGCAAACACTCCCCTCACGTAAGCCAGAGTTTCACCATGTGGGTGAAAGAAGGTACAAGGTCACATCCTGAACAGCCTTGAAGAGGAAAGGCAGAAGTCCAGGAGCACCCCCTGCACCCCAGGGGAAGGCAAGCCACCGTTCTGCTTGTCCTTGGTGAGCCTGCTAGCCTCAGAGCCCCTGCCTTCGGTACTGTCTGCCTCCCTGCTCTCCGGTTTGCCCCAGAAAGGGGCCTGGGTCACCCGGCCCCTGATTTGCCTGTCTTGGGGATGAGGCTGCTCCTGCCAGTTTCCCCTCCCCCTCTCCAGTGGCATGGGCTGGGTTGGAGCCATGGAGAACCTGGAGCTGCTGAGGTCTCTCTGCCTTAAAGGACCTGATCTCTGGGGCCTCTTTGGTCCCAAAGGACAGTGAAGCTGCTCCTGGCCAGCACACAGAGTCCTGGAATTTCGGAGCCAGGATATGGCTTTCTGATCTACCCCATCCATCTCTTCATTGTATTCATTCATTGTATTTGATCCCACACAGCCATGGTCCAATTCTGTTGGATTCCCTGGCATTCATCTCCCCTTTCTCAAAGGATCACGTCCTTTCTGCCCCATATTACCTTGGATCTATTTTGTAACTAGGTATACATGACCTCAGTGTGCATGCCTCCACCCCCCACAAGATAAGAAGAAGGTAGGCCCCATATCTCTTCTGTCTTTGTAACTAGCTCAATGCCAGATCAGACACTTGTTAGGTGCATAAGATAGTAAAGGTCTTTCCCCCAGATTTCTCAGCACCTCCCCTGCCCCCCATTCCTGAGATTTCCTGATCTAAGTGTGTCTTATATTGCTCTGAGTAGGCACAAGAATACCTCCTTAGCGCTCAACAGGGGCTTTAATCACCCCTATCTCTTGTCCTGGAGCATCTCCACACAGGTGAAATCTGGCTAGTCAGTCAGTCAATAAATAAGCTCCTACTATGTGCCAGGCACTAAAGGCTGGGATACAAAAAGAGGCAAACCACAGTCTCTGCCCCAAGGAGCTCTAATGGGGGAGACAACATGCAAACAAATATAGACCAAACAGCCACACACAGAGAGGAAATGATTGCGAGAGGGAAGGCAGGAGAAGTATAAGGAGTCAGAAAAGGCTTCCTGCAGAAGCTGGGATTTTAGTTGGGACTTTAAGAAAGCTGGGGAAGGCAAGAGGCAGAGCTGAGCAGGGAGAGCTTCCCAGGCATGGTGGACATTATGAAGGGCCTACTATGTGCCGGGCACTGTGCTAAGCCCTGGGGACAAATAATAGAAAGATACAGTCTTTTGCCCTCACAGAGGGAGGAAGATGACCCACAAAAAGAAGCTGAAGCGGGGAGGTGCCGGGGTACCCAGAGTGGGGGCTGCTGCAGAATGGAGGTACCCAGAAAGTTCTGATCCGAGCCTCTGTAAAGTGAGGTTTTGCTCTATGTAGCCTCCAGTCCTCCATTGGAGGCCCGAGGTGACTGAGACATCTGAAGGTGTTGACTACCAAAAACACTGTGCGACCTTGGGCAAGTCATTTTACCCTGTTTGCCTCAGTTTCCTTATCTGTAAAATGAACTGGAGAAGGAAATGGCAAACTGCTCCAGTATCTCTGCCAAGAAAATCCCAAATGTGGTCACAAAGAATCAAACTCACTACTAAAAGATCGAATGATAACAAAAATTTTAAAAACTGAGTCAATCAGCATGCTGATGAGATTTCAAGTGATCGACTTCTCCTCTAAAAAGCATGCTATTGGAGTGGAAGCCAAGCAGAGCTGCTGGAAAGGGGAGCTGGTTTGCTGGAAGGTTGTGAGCCCTCTGTGAAGGAAGACTTTGGGAGGATGAAGTTCACAACCCTCTAAGCCAAAAGGAGAGACAACTGAGTGGAGAAGGTATTGAGTATCAAAACTAGACCCAATGACACTAATTTAGAGGAGCAGGCTATACAATAAATTCACAAAAACAACGGCAATTCCATACAGAAATAACAAAACTCAGGAGATAATAGAAATGTATTTCCCATTCAAAATGCATGAAATATCTGGCATCTACCAGTTTATGAAGGCATGCTTAAGATTTACATTAATACAATAACAAAATATTCTTTAAAGAATTAAAGACTGACTTAAATTACAGAGAGATTCAGGGTTCATGGCTGAGGCATATCAATATGAAAAAGATACCATCAAAATTAATTTTCAGATTTGCAGGATTTATTTTTTCCTCTTTTTGAATCTTGACAGGGAAAAATAGATGAAAACTATCATAGCGGGAGATCTCAGTTTATCTCTTTCAGACGTAGGGAAGTCTAACCAAAAAAGAAGCAAGAAAGACATGAAGAATTTGAATAAAAAAAGAAATTAACAAAATTGAGAGAAAAAAACAGCCATTGAATTAAAAATAAAACTAGGAGCTGGTTTTATGAAAGAACCCCTTCTAACAACTTAATAAATTAAACCATTAGCTAACTTGATTTTTAAGAAAAGAAAATCAAATCATTAGTATAAAAAATGAAAAAAGTAAACTCACAATCAATGAAGAAGAAATAAAAGAAATTATTAAGAATGATTTTGTCCAATTATATGTCAATAAAACTGACAATTTAAATGAAATAGATGAATAGTTACAAAAATATAAAATACCCAGATTAACAGAACAGGAAATAAAAGACTTAAATAACCTACCCTCAGAAAAAGAAATTGAGCAAATTGTGAATGAACTTCCAAAGAAAAAAGCCTCAGGACCACATAGATTTGCATGTGAATTCTACTGAACAGCTAAAAAACAATTAATTTTAGTATTACACAAACTGTTTGAAAAAATAGGAATTGTACCAAATTCCTCCTATAAAATAAATATGATCTTAAAATCTAAACCAGGGAGTCAAAACAGAGAAAGAAAATTGTAGATTAATATGCCTAATAAATATTGATGCAAAAATTTTAGATAGAATATTAGCAAGGAGACTATCGCAACATATCCCAAAGACTATATACACTATGACTGGCTAGGTTTATATCAGGAGTGTAGGACTGATTCAATACTAGGAAACCCATAATCATAGTTGACCATATTAGTAACAAAAATAACAGAAACCACAGTATTGTATCAATAGTTGCAGAAAAGGCTTTTAAGAATATGTAACCCTTTTTGAAAATTAAAAACACTAGAAACCGTAGGAATCAGTGGAGTTGTCCTTCATATTAGAAGTAGTATATATATGTGTATACAGATATATATATATATATACATATACATCTATATTAAACTAAGAGCAAGCATCTATAATGAAGATAAACTAGAAGCTTTTCCAACAAGATAAAGGGAAATGTAAGGATGTCCATTATCACCATTATGAGTCAATATTGTACTAGAAATGCTAGCTATAGTAACGACAAGAAGAAGAAATGGAAGGATTGAGCACAGGCCAAGAGGAAACAAAACTATCCCTTTTTGCAAATGATCTGATGGTTTAGTTAGAAAACACAAGAGAGCTGACTAAAAAATGAATTGAAACAGTTATCAATTTTAGCAAAATGCACGATATAAAATAAACCCACACAAATCATCAGAATTTCTGTATATTACCAACAAAATCCAACAGGAAAAGATAGACAGAGATTACTACAGATAGTGCAAAAGCCAAGACATGCAGAGGAACTATATGAACACAATTACAAAGCATCTCTTTTTTTTCTTTTTTAACAAAAATAAGATAACTAAATCAATCCCTTCCTGGATCACTGCCTTGTCCTGGTGGAGGAACTTTCCTTGCTCAATGAAACTATAAACTAAGCTGTGCAGGGCTACCCAAGATGGACAGATCACAGTGGAGAGTTCAGACAAAAGGTGATCCACTGGAAAAAGGAAATGGCCTACCACTCCTGTATCTCTGCCAAGAAAACCCCACAGACAGCACTAAAACGATAAAGGAGACAACACCAGAAGATGAGCCCATCATGTCAGAAGGCATCCGATACACTACTGGGGAAGAGCAGAGGACAACCACAAGTAGCCCCAGTACTAATGAAGCTTCGGGGTCAAAGCTGAAAAGAAGCTCAGCTGTGAATGTGTCTGCTGATGAAAGGAAAATCTGATGGTGCAAAGATTAATATCACATAGGAACCTGGAATATAAGACCTATGGACCCAGGTAAGCTGGATGTGGTCAGACAGGCAATGGAAAGATTAAACATTGACATCTTGAATGTTAGTGAACTTAAATGGATGGGAAGGAATGAATTTAATTCAGCTGATCATTACATAAAATATTGTGGGCAGGAATCCCTTAGGGGAAATGGAGGAGTCCTTGTAGTCAATAAAAGGGTGTGAAAAACAGTATTGGGGTAGAATCTCCAAAGCGACTGTAGGGTATCTGCTCGAATTCAAGGTATACTGTTCAACATCGTGGTAGTACAAGTCTGTGCTCTAACCACTGATGCCAAAGAGGCCAAAGTCGTAGGCCAACCTACAACATCTTCTAGAAAAAAAACACCAAAAAAGATGTCACATTCATCATAGGGGATTGGCACGCTAAAGCAGGAAATCCAAAGATAATTAGAATAGAAGCAAGTTTGGCCTTGGATACAAAATGAAGCAGGGCAGAGACTAAGACAGTTTGGTCAGGATGAACTCAACGGTCAGAGGAAACACAGCAGCCCCAAAGGCAGCTCTATACAAGGGCATCACCAGATGGTCAGAGCGGAAATCAGATGGATTATAGACTTTGCAGCCAAAGAGGAGAAGCTCTATACAGTCAGCTAAAACAAGCCTCGGAGCTGACTGTGGCTCAGATCATGTGCTTCTTATTGGGAAATTCAGACTTAAATTGAAGAAAGTATGAAAAACCACGAGACTGTCTAGGTATGACCTAACAACATCCCTTGTGAATATGGAATGGAGGTAATGAATAGATTTAGGGATTAGATCTGGCAGAGAGAGCATCTGAACAACTATGGACAGAAGCTGGCGATATTGTACGGGAGGCAGCAACAAAAAACATTCCAAAGGAAAAGAAGAGCGAGAAAGCAACATGGTGCCTGTGAGGCTTTAAAATAGCTGAGGAAAGAAGGAAAGGGAAAGTAGGAAGGGAAAGACAGACCCAGCTGAATGCAGAATTCCAGAGAAGAGCAAGGAGGGAAAAGAGGGTTTTCTTAAACGAACAATGCAAAGAAATAGGAGAAAACAAGAGAATGGGAAAGACGAGAGATCTCTTCAAGAAAATTAGAGACATCAAGGCCATGGTTCTTGCAGAAATGTACAAGATAAAAGAAAAAAAATGATGAGGATTTACCAGAAACAGAAGAGATTAAGAAGAGGTGGCAAGAATACACAAAGGGCTATACAAGAAAGATCTTAACACGGTGTGGTTACTGATCTAGAGCCAGACATCCTGGAGAACGGAGTAAAATAGGCCTTAGGAAGGCCCGTGGAATAATGGACTTCCAGCTGGGATATTTAAAATCCTAAAAGACAATGCTGCTAAAGTGCGGCACTCAATGCGCCAGCAAATTTGGAAAACTGAACCGTAGCTACTGGATTGGAAAAGATCCGTTTATGTCCCAGTCCTAAAGAAGGGCAGTGCCAAGGAATGTTCCAATTACTGAACACTTGTGCTCATTTCACATTCCGGCAAGGTTACGCTAGCTAGGTTTCAGCAATATGGGAACTGAGAATTCCCAGAAGAACAGGCTCATTTCCAAAGAGGCAGAGGAACTAGAGACCAAATTGCCAACATTTGCTGGATTATGGAGAAAGCAAGAGAGTTTCAGAAAAACATCTCTACTTCTGCTTCACTGACTATACTAAAGCCTTTGACTATGTGGATCACAACAAAATGTGGCTTCCTGGATCCCCACAAAACTCTCTTGATGAGGCCAGTAAAGGGTTCTGGGTGCCTGTGGAGGCAGGGCAGGGTCTTGCCCAGGCCCATGAGTTTGAGCATGAAGAGTGGAAATTTCTAGAGGAGGGTGAGAAGAGGGGGAAGTTGCTGCAAGGGGCCATAGCCAAGGAGCTTTCTGGCTCCCTTAGGACCCAAGTCACTCAGGGATAGGGGATCCAAGCAGCTTGATGGGACTCAGTATTCCCAAGTCCTGGCTCCCCCTGGCTTCCACCTCTGTATAAGGAGGAGGCTACTCCCCATGATGTCTATGGTCCCTGATCTAAATGTATGTATGCTCCTTTGTGTATATATATCATCACCCCATTTTATGGATGAGAAAGCTGAGTATTGATCACAGTCTCAGATTGAACCTGAATTCTCCAGAGAGAATTTATCGAGAATTACCTAGAGCTTAGACAGTCTATCCTTGTGAGTCAGATAAAGAGGCATAGGCCAGTCCTGTGTGAGTGAAGCGGATTCAGGGCTGGCTTCATGAGCCCAGGCTTCTGACCTGAGTGCAGGGCTATTCCCACCACAGCAAAGGCCCTTCTAATCTGCCACTGGCTTCTGGCCAATTCAAATCTACCCGCATTTTTAAAGGGCCTATTAATCTCCAGGAATTGTGTCAGGCCTTCAAGGTGCTGACATTCTACTGAGAGAAAACAGGCAACATGCAGGCATATCAATGAACATGCATATATAAATCACCTACTATATACCAGGAACTGTGCTGAGCAGGCACAGTACAAGAATGAAATGAGTGAATATTCTAATGAATAAGTAAATAGAAGATAATTTGAGGAGGGAGAGGCATTACAGAGGGCAGGTCCCTGAGCTGGGCCTTGAAAGAAGCTAACCACTCTTTTTGGTTGGGATGGGAAGAGGAATGTAGATTGGGTGGATTGGTGGGGGATGGGACACTAGTTCAGAATGCTAGATTTCTTCTGTCTGAATTCTCTGGCTTGAGAACTGGGGCCCCAGCAGAAACACCTTTAAAGGGGGGCAGGGCAGGGATAGGAGCACCTGGGAGGCAGGGACAAGCAGCACCAGTGAGAACCAGACTTTGCCGAATGGCCTGAGGATGGCCCTGGGAGTGGACTTGGGCCTAGGCTCTCCTCTGGACCACTTCCTCATCTCCCACTCTTCTGACAGCTTGATCTGGGCCATGTGGCTCTGGCGGATGGCTCATCCCTGAGCTGTAAGTGGCTATTGGCTCTCAGAGGGCAATGTCCTATGGGCCTATGGCCACCCTATTTGCTTTTCAGGGCAATGACCCTGTGTATCCTCCTGCCTCCCTCAGAGCCAAGGCCCCTGTTCCCCCTGGGCTTATCTCCAAGGCCCAACCCTGGGATGGTGTGGTGTCACACACACACACACACACACACACACACACACACACACACACGTCGTACCATCAGCCTTCTCAGCGGTACAATCACGGCACCTACCTCCCAGGATCATCGTGAGAATCAACCGACATATTTATGAAGTACTTAGTGCAGTGCTGGGCACACAGTAAGCGATTAATAAAAGCTCATTTCCTTCCCTTCTCCCAACTATGTCTCCGGGGGAACCCAGGTCCTTTGAGATACTGAAGTGGCAGCTTTCCTGACTCCAAGCCCAGTTTATAGATGGATGTCTAAAGTCCTGAAGGGTTGGGGCTTACCCAGGGCCTCATGGAGTCCCTTGGAAGGGGGCAAAGGGCAGGGAGAGGAGGTGTTCTTAGACACCCAGCTCAGTGCTGGAGGGCCTTTCGAGGCTGTGGGGTCCTCCTGTGAGTTAGCACTGGCAAGGACATTCAAAGTCATCTCAGAGAGGAAGAAATAGGGGCCCAAAGAGTGTCCTCACTTCTCCAACACTACTCCAACACTACTAGAGCCAAGCTTTAACCCAGGGCCCCTGACCCCTCCATCTAGACACTGTCCGATGCATCCCCCTGTGCTGCCTTGTCATCTAACCCACGCTTAGGTGCTCATGCTCTGGACAAGTCACCACCCTGCCAGGAATGGGCTGGTCAGCGTGGGGGGCACCCAAGTGGCTCCATTCCACTTTAGGCCAGAGCCCCACCGTTGAAAGGGACCTCAACGGACAGGAGTTCCCACCTCAAGCCAAAAACCAACCCCTTCAGTCAGAAATGTCTAAAAGGAGGCCCTCGAGCCTCTGCCAGAAGACCCTGGCCCTGAGGGGCCCAGTGCCTCCCAGGGCTGCCCATTCCATCCTGGGGTGGCTCTCAGTCATTTCAGATATCCAGCCTCCACTGGACCTTTCGCTACTCCTGTCCCTTGTACCTGGATCCTTCCCCCTGGGACCAAAAGGGACGAGGCTAATCCTTCATGTGACAGCTCCTAACCTAATTAACCTAAGTCTCATCACTTCAGTTTCCACCCTCAAAGGCATCCCTGGTGCAGACCCTCATCACCGCCTGCCTGGGGTCTGCCTGCCTCACCAGCCCATCCTCCATCTGTATTGGCAACCAAAAATGGGCTCCTTAGCACTTAGTCAACAAGTGCCCTTGACTAGCTTTTTCCCCTGAACTGAATGCTGTTTGTATGTTGGACTGGAGTAAGCTTGTCGGCCCCTTCACCTTGCTTCCCTTGCTTAAGCTGATGGAAAGAACCTGTGCTTTCCCAGTCAACCCCTTCACCTTGCTTAAGCAGATTGAAAGAACCTGTGCTTTCCCTGGCGTACCTTACACCCCCGCAGAAGCTGGATGGTTAAAAGCAGCTCCCATTAGAGCCAGAGGCTGCTACAGCCACAGCCACAGCTGAAGCAGGAGCTGCCAGTAGCAGAGCTGACCTATGGGAGGAAGCTGAACAAAGACTTCAGGCCAGTGGGTAATCTTTTTACCATAGAGGGGGAAGCATGATTTTGCTTTATGCAATCATGCTTCTCTGTAGCCTCCTGGTTACTCTTTCAAGGCGTACTTATTGGGCCTGGAAGCTTTTGATCAATATATCAAAATGGGGTTGCTGGTTCATGGGTTGGTTACTGTGGAGCCTAAATATATGTTTTGATTCTTCTGCCTTCTACTTTGAGAGTTTCTTGTATCCGGCGGTTCCGAACCTTTCAGACATGTTTATGATCCTCTTTGAGATTATAAACTCTGCCCTCCTAATACACCATCCAGCCACCAAAGTGTTCTTCCTAAAGGAATCGGGCACACCCACGACACCCCCACTCAGTAAATCCCAGGGGCTCCCCATCCACCACCAGGATCAAACATAACGTCCTTTGTTTTTTAAAGCTCTTTGTACCAGGCCCCTTACACCTTACTCCTCTCCACCAACCCTGCGACCCAGTGACACCCGCCTCTTGCTGTTCTTCAGATGTGACCATCAATCTCCTGACTCTAGACATCTGCCCTGGCTGTCCTCCAGGCCTGGGCTATTCTCCCCCCTCATTTCTGCTTTCTAGAAAGCTTCCTTCACATCTCAGCTCAAGTCCCACCTTCTAAAAGGAGCCTTTCCCAGAGGCCAGCTGGCCACTCTAGACACTGCTCATGTCGCCTCCTCTGGGACAAGGAAAGGAAGAAGTGATGAGTGGTGGGCTAGGAAGCCTGTGCAGGAAATCCCCAGGCTCCAGGCTGAGAGAGCATGGAGCTCCAGCTCTCTGAGTGCCACGGGCTAGGAAGCCTGTGCAGGGAATCCCCAGGCTCCAGGCTCTCTGGGTGCCATGATGCTTTGTCAGCATCGTAGGCTTCCCCAACAAGCAGGAGCCAAACGAGCAGTGATTTTCTCTGTTGGAAGAATGTCTTTGAAGGGACAAATACAGCCCTCCCACTGATAGAACAAAGGGCAATAATAGTAAATTTTATGCTTCTATGTTTATGTGTCACATCCATAATACAGCCCTCAGCTTGGTATTCTTGGACAGACTCTGTGGAGCTCATTGATGTTGGGAACTCCAGGACAGAAACTCCATCCACCAATGCAAATGGCCACCTGCTCTGGCAATCATAGCCTTAGAAAGCTGCCAGGGACCCTGAGAGTATAAGTGATTTGCCCTGGGTCTCCCAGTCAGTGTGAGTCAGGGATGGGACTTGAACATGGGTCTTCCCAACTGTATCTCACTCTCTATTCATGACCTCTTGAGGTTGGTATTACATGAATTATCACCTCTGTTTACAGGGGGGAAAGTTGAGGCTCACTGATTCACTCAAGGTCACATGGGTGCCAAGTGATACAGTCAGGAACTAAACCTAGGTCTCTTCCCTGAATTGGAGTCCAGGCATGCAGGTATGGATTCTGGGAGGGAAGGAAACATGCTGACTCCTGAACCTCAGGTAAGATGGCAGGAGCTCATCTAGAAAAGCAGATTCAAAAAACCTGTGTCTAAGAGAGGGAAGCAGAGGCAGCTAATAGAGGGTGTGGATGGGCAAGGCTCAGTCCTCTGAGGCTATGTCAAGAGCCTTCCAATCCAAGACAGCAAAATGATTTTACTTTGGGTCTAAGGGGACCAGAGGATGATCAAAGACTCCACAGGAACTCTGCTCAGAATGGGAAGGATGGTACCAAGTGAGAGGGAGGGTGCTGACCACAGCTCCTTTCTAGCTTTCCTTTCTTTGTTGAGAAAAATCTTCCTGTGATGGCTACAACTAAAATGGCCAACAGGGTGTTGAACACCAAGACGGATGAGAAGATACTGAAGGGGCATTAGGCAGGCTTTAGAGCTCAAGCAACCAGGCCCCAGCAAACCCCATTGCAGACTATGTGAAGAACAGGTGAATGAGGCCACAGAACCATGACAGGGATGTTCTAAGGATTTCAGAGAGTGGGAGGGAGAGCTGCCTAGGACTCAAGAAGAATGATTTTCAGAAAAGGGAAGAGGGTGGAGTTTGCAACCCAAACACAATGAACTTGACAGAACCTGTTAAAACGATGGTTGGTGAACATTTAGAAAGAGCAGCAGGGATTACTCAGAAGCCAAGATCTTCACTGAGAGCAGGTTATGCTGGATTAATCTCATTTTTTTTTTCTGTGACAGGGTGATTAAACTGGTAAATCAGAGGAATTCCTTATATAGTTTCCCTGGAATTCTCAAGGCTTAGACAGTCTCTCTTCTGGAGGACAAGCTGGAGAGATGTGGGCCAGATGACAGATGAGTTAAGTGGATGCAGGACTAGTTCCATGACTGTACCCACTGGGAACCACAGCAATCACCTGAGATGGCACAGGCCTGTGGGGCACAAGATAAGGGTGTTCACAGGTGGGTTTGAATATTTTTAGGGGTTCTGCTAGGGACCTATTTGCTATCTCTGATACAGAATAAAAAATCATAATAAAAATAAATAAATGTTCCTAATTTGAGCTTTGTGAACCTATGGGCTTGTAAGCGGAGTCGAAGGCTATACCCTTAGTGGGGTGAAATAGGGTCGATATTGACATTCTCTCCCAGATTGTTGGATTACCTTTGACTCCAGCAGGACCCCTAAGTACTCATAGCAATCATCTTCTTGCCTGTAAGATGAAGGCTTTGAGCTCGAGAATGCCTAAAGTCCCTTCCTAATGCGATCTGTGCCCTTTGAATACCTGTCCACTCTTCCACACATTCTTTGCAAGAGGAGATCTCAAAGGAGGAGGAGAAGGAGAAAAGGTAGGTCTAGTGTTTGTTGGTGATGGAATCTCAAGGCTTTGTTTGGTTGGAGAGCCTAAGAGAGGCAAGAAGTCAATGAGGGGCCCTGACTTTTTTTGGGCAAGGTTGGGTGGTGGGCAAAGAGGATCATCTTGGGGAAGGGAAGAAGGGAATGGCAGCTGAAAGAAAAGGGCTCTCCCCAACCCCTCTTTGCTTTGCAGTTAGTGTGTCTGCTTTTTATTTACTGGCCTAGGCACCCAGAAGAATGGAAGCTCCCTGAAGGCAGGGACAATTTGCTTTCTGTCTTTGTGTCCCCAGTACTTAGACTCAGGTGCTGAACAAACACTGTTGAACTGGATTGAGCTGGGGAAAAGAAAAGGCCTGGCCTCTGTTTGATTCCAGGCACTGCCTGGACTCAGGACTCAGACCAAAGGGAGGCCAGTGGGGCTATGGCCAAGAAGGCCTGACCAGGAAAAGGAAGCTGAATCTTAAGGCTAATGAATTTGACCCTTAAGGTGAGGGGGAGATGAAGGGGGCAGGGGAAGAGATTAACTGATGACCTGAATGCTTGTTGACCCTCTCCCCTGTAACCTAGCCCTCTGGAAGAGCACAGGCATGAAGGAGGATGCAATTTTCTTTTGAAGATGAGATTGGAGAGGAAGCATGGAATTCCCCTTTGTTTTACCATGATGGACACCAAGGACTCAGCTGTTCCTCACTGCTTTCATTTGAAAGGATTCCCAGAAATGTTTCAGAGGAGAACCCAGACAGCCTGGGCAGCCCAAGGCATTCTGTGAGTGGGGAAAGGGGGTGAGGTGAAGTAGGAAGAGGGGGGAGGGAACAGGACGACAGATACATAACCCGCTTACTAACCCTTGAAAAAAGAAGGCTTGCGTGGCACACAGAAACGAATGTTCAAGACCAGGTTTGACCAAACCAGATGATTCCCCTTCTGAACTGGAGGAGAATCACTGAAATCACAGCGAATGACAAAATCCCAGGAGCCAAACTCACTCCAAAGGAGTCCCAACTGGACAGTCGTCCAGCCTCTGCTGGGAGTGCTCCAATGATGGGGAGCTCACTACCTCTCCAGGTGGTCCATCCCACTTCTGGGCTGCACTAAATGTAAGCAGGTGTTTTCCTTAAATCAAGCCTAAATTTACTTCTTTGCCCTTCTCCCTCCTGGTTCTGCTCTCAGGGGCCAAATAGAATAAGTCTAATCCCCTTCATGTGACAGCCTTTAAAAACTTGAATGAAGGCATTGTGGTCCAATCTTCTCTAGGCTAGCCACATCTAGTTCCTTCAACAGCCAAGGAACCCAGTGGAGAGAGCCCTGGGCCTGGAGTCAGGAAGAGAGTTCACATACAGCCTCAGACACTTCCTAGCTACACCTTTATCCAAGTCACTGAAAAAGGTATTTGACAGCACAGGGCCCAGGAGAGACCCCTAAAGCCCACCATTAGAGACCTCTTGTCACTGACATTGAATCCTGAGTTTGGCTGCCCAACCACTCATGAATCCAATCACATCATGTTCTTATCCAGACTGAATCTCTCTTCTCCACAAGACAAAAATGAGATACTTGACGAAAAGCTTGGCTAAAATCTAGGCTAATTATCTCCAAATCCCTCTCCTCGTCCACCGGCTCAGCAACTCTGTCAAAAAAGGAAAAGGGGTTAGTCTGGCACAGCCTGATTCTGATGAATGCTGGCTGGCTCTTGGTAATCGCTGCTTCCCTTCCTGGAACCGAACCTGAGGAGTCAGACTCCCCAAGAGAAGTAAAGTCTTCACTTCCTTTGGAACGGGGTCACGTGGGGTCTAAGGCACAGAGGCGGAGCTCCTCCTTCTGTCACGTGATTCAAGGCAATGACAAGTAAAGAGGGATTCATGGGACAGACAAGGCGAGGGGAGGGGAGGGGAGGGGGTGAGTTTGATTTTTTGCATCTGGAAATTAAGTAAAGTCATCTTTTTATGTTCAGGAGTTGAGATGCCCATGTGACTGTCTTTAGGAGGCAGAAAATCATGAGCCTCTAAGCCCCAGGTACTGGCGAGAAGCAGCCAAAACCCAGCATTCAGTAAAATGGTAAGAACTCTGTGGTCAGCAGCAAGCCTCCTAAGTGCCCTGGGTCCGTGTCCTCACGTGGTAAATGAAGGGGCTATAAGGAGAGAAAACTCTCAAATGTCACAGAGCCCTGGAGTGTCAGAGACGGAAGGGCCGTTTAGACCGATGAGAAGCCCTCTTGAGTAAGTCTTGAGAAGCTTTCCAGCTTTCCAGAGCAGGGGAGCCTATCACCCGCAGGGCTCATGAGGCAGCGGGTGGCGCCATAGGGAGAGCCCTGGACTTGGAGTCAGCCTCAGACGCTAGCTGTGAGACCCTGGGCAAGCCACACCACTGCTGCCTGCCTCAGCCTCCTCCTCTGGAAGGTGAGGACAGCACCTGCCCTCTACAAGACGAACACCGTCCAACCCTTAACAGTGCCTGGCACACAACAAGGACAGCATAAATGCTAGTTATTATCGTGTTGTCTGCGAAGTCGTGATTGAGGGGCACAAGGTCCAGCACAGATCCACGAAGAGCTAAGTCAACATTGACCCACATACCTGGTGTCCAGGCCATGGTGATCCATCTTCTGACTGGGCCACGCCTGCGCCACCCCAGCCACCTGGTCCTTCCTCCACCTGGCAGGACTTGCACTCTCCTCTTCCCCCTCTGAAAGCCCGTCAGCCAGTGTCTCTGTTTCGTCACCTGTGTTGTCCCTAGAAGGGGGGAGGAGAAGGATGCAATCAGAGCCCCCTCCCCACCCTGCACTTCCCTCCTTCGTCCAGATCAGTGTTCTCACGGTTCTTCTTTTGGGGTTTCCCGATGGGCTGAAGCTCTGGGAGCCTCTTACCTCCCTCCTCCCTTACCTCCTCATGGCCCATCCACCTTTGGGGCTTCTTCCTCTTCCCAGTCCCTCTCATGATTCTGAGATCTGGGGAAGAGTCAGAAGATCCATCCACTTCCAGGTTCCTCTGTAAGCCACCTGGAGCAGGAATTGGATTGGAATGTGCAGAAAGAGCACGGTGATCCCTCCCCTTTTGGTGACACAATGAGTGTTGGACGTGGGTTCAGATCCTGCCAAAAACATTAGCTCTAGGGCCCTGGGCCAATCACTTAACCTGTCTGAGCTTCAGCTTCTTCATCTGACAAACGGGGAAGGTACCAGCACCCATTCCCAGGGTTGTCACAAGGATGAAGTAAGACAAAAAAGTGCTGCCTGTGGCATAGCCTAGCTAACCCTCATACAGCACTTGTTACTGAGTGCCAGGCACTGTGCCGAGCCCTGTACAATGCTCATCTCGTCCTAGAGATCAGATATGTAGAGGACTTCCTATATGGATCCAAAGCTGGCTGTTATCATGCTGGGCACTGGGTTCTATGGGTCACCGGTGGCTTATGGTGCCAAGCCCTGCACAATGATCATCTCGTCCTAGAGATCAGATACGTAGAGGACTTACTATATGGATCCAAAGCTGGCTGTTATCATGCCGGGCACTGGGTTCTATGGGTCACCCTGGCCTTTCCTGTGGGTGACCCAAGGCCCTCGGTGGGGAGACTTAGGGTGGGGCAGTGGGCTCTGATCCTGTGCAGGCAGGGTGGGGCAGGGGGCCTCTGACCAGCAGGGAAATGTTTGCCTCCCACGGAGGTTCTGGCCTTCCCGAATAAATGCCAAGGCTCTCAGAAATGGGAGAGAAGGGGGAAGGGCAGAATTACCGGGCCTGCCGTCCAAGGTATGTCACCTCCCACTCCAAGCAGGGAGCCTCCTGGGTAGGAGAAGGAGACAGTGCAATGTAGTACATAGAACACTGGCTGTGGAGTCTGGGGACCTGAGTTTGAATCTTGCCGAAATCACTGAATCACTCCAGGCCTCAGTTTCTTCATCCGTAAAGTGAGAGGGTTCTTCTAGCTGATGTCCAAGGTCCCTCCCAGCCCTGGCTCCGTGATGTTAGGGACCCTTGGGCACTGGGCATCTCTCACCTCCTTGTGGGGGAGAGGAGAATGGAGAATGACGATATTTCAGTCTCTGAGACTGGCAAGGGCCTGGCTAGGTTGGGCTTGCCTGAGAGAGAAGTGAGGGCCAGGAAAAAACCTTACCTTTGGACCCGGGACTACATTGGCATGGGATTCCAGAACCCCTGGCTATTCTGTTGCTATGACTTCTGTGGAGGCTGAGGTGAATGGAATGCTCCATGCCCTTTGAGGCTGAGGAGGCTGAGGCTTAAATGCCCGGCTCAGGCAATGAGGGGCTGGGGGATGAGACCCCAGGACGACACTGCTGGCATGAACACAAATAGGACAGCACCAAGTGCAGAGTCGGCCCATTAAGGTTGGCTTTCAATGTAGGTGGACCAGGTGACCGCTCACAAGGACTTCCTGCTCCCACTTCTCTCCCCAGTCCATGTCGAGGTGTCTCTCCCATTACACATCCATTCTCTGGGTCCTCAAGAGCTCTGATCTCCCAAAATTCCCTCCTGAAATGCAAATACCCTCTAGGAAGGATACCAAGCCTTGCCCTTGTGAGAATCATAGTGAGCTCAGACCTTGTTTGGGAAGAAGGCCATTCAGAAATGGGACACAGGAGAAAGAGTGGGAAGCAGGAGTGGGGGGCTCTCAGACTTGGGGGGGGGTCACCTGGCCTCTGGTGCCACAGGCTGATGGAGGAGCGGAAGCAGCTATAGTCAGCTGAAAGCCACCCAGAAACAGCTACCCTGAGAAATGGCCTTGAGCCTGCTTTGTGTCAGTCCTGGGACCCTGTCCACCGTGGTGTCTGTGACCCATCCTTCACAGAGAACACTCTGGGCCTCTCCTGGTGGATCTCCTCTCCCTGTATCCATGGCAGATAGAGGGAGGCTGGGAAAAGAAGCTGCCTTCCCAAGGAGAGCCATTCCGCCTTCCTGTTTCACGTGGCATCGGGGACCCTCTGTCCATCTCAATATCTTGATTGCTGGGATAGCCAGTAATCAAAGGGTGTCAGCCAATTGTGTTCAAGGAGAGGAAGTGGAAGTGGCCAGCTGCTCTGGGAAGCCCCCCAGGGACCAGTCTCTTCTACCCGAGACTCTGGAGATGAAGAGGCTTCCAGATCTCTTACGGTAGGATACAGAAAGAAAAAATTTGGGGGGAGGGGAAGGTCTTCCCTGGTGCCCCTCAAACCATTCTTTGTGGGTATCTATTCTCTGCTCCATGCAGGAGATAAACTTTCAATCTGGGAGAAAGTACATGGTGCCCAAGTGGAACAGACCTAATCCTTCCTTGAAAATGCAAGGGAAGCCCTGAGGCTCTTGGTGATCCAGATGGAGACTGTGCAGAAGGTGACCTGGGGAATGCAGGCTGGGGAGGAGCGGGAGGTGGGAGGCTACCCTCCCCACCTCCAAGGCTCTGACCATGTGTTCTACAGAAATCTCCCTGGGGCGGGGGTGCTGGAAGAGACTATGAGAGGGGTCCTGTGATCAGGAAGAGGGCTCAAAAGGGAGGGGTGATCCTAATAACAGTAGAAGGTCAGTTAGGTAGGAATGGGTTGAGATCTGCAGGGCTGGAGAGAGGCAGATCCAGTCTCTCGGTCAGTTAGCATTTATTAAGCTGCTACGTGCCAAGCACTAAGCTAAGGGCTGTTATATAAAGAAAGGGGAAGAAAAATGGACAGTCCCTGCTCTCATGGAGGGTTAGGGTCTCCTGGGGAGACAGCATGCCAACAGCTCTGTACAAACAAGATGGCTGAAGACTAGTTGGGAATAATTTCAGAGGGAAGCCAAAGAGACCTGGAAAGTTGTGTGGTAGACAATGGAGCTTCAGCTGACCCTTGAAGGAAGCCAGCAGGTAGAGATGAGGCGGGGAAGGTTTCAGGCAGGGGGCACGGCCAGTGAAGGCTGCCAGAGATTGGAGGGTTAGGGTGAGAGGAATGGCCAGGGCAGCCAGGGGGCTGGGGTTACTGGATCACAGAGGACGTGGAGAGGAGAAAGCAGAGAAAGAGACCAGGTCATAAAGGGGTTTGAAGACCAGATAGAGGATTCACTGTTGCTCTTGGAAATAACAGAGAGACTGAGCAGGGGGTGATAGGGGCCAGACCTTGACATACATGGAGGGTGGTCAGAGTTGGGAGGGTCTTGAGACAGGCAGGTGCAGCACAGGCAGTGATGGAGGAGAGAAGGGGGTGGATAATTGGGAGATGTTTGAGGGCACTTGGAGATACCGACCACCACTGAAGAGACAGCCAAGAAGGCAGCCACAGTGCCAAAGGAGGCAGAAGCATCCAGAAGGATGGAGACTGAGAAAGGCCATTGGATGTGACACCTACGGGACCGTTGGTAACTTTGGGAAGAGTGTCAGCTGTGTAGTAAGGTGGGAAAGGAGTCATAATGGAGAGAATGAAGAGTGAGCAACAGCAGAAGCGGGGAAGGCATTCTGGTGGCCGGCCATGAGAGGGAAGAGAGAGACGATAGGCAGGGAGGAGAGCTGGATCAAGGGGGATGTTCTGGAGGGAGGGGGAGATGTGGGCATGTTTGTAAGCTGCAAGGAAGCAGCCGGTAGAGAGGGAGGCATAGACAATAAGAGAGGTTGGGATGCTGGAGGGGGCAGGTAGAGGAGGCTTGGCCTCGGCCAGGAGAAGGGCTGCCTTTACATGTGAGACGGGGGGATGTAGGATGGAGCGGGGAGCCATTGGAGTGATGTCAGAGGAAGAGGGAGGGAAGGGAGCTCTGGTGCATGGTCTCCATTTTTTGTTATTCAGGCAATTCAGATGATACTGGCACATGTGCACACTCGTGTGTGTGTGTGTGTGTGTGTGCATGCATGTGTGTGTATGTATATGTGTATACGTAAGTGTGCACAGGAACTTGAATGACTCTTTCCTACAGCTAGGCAGTGCCCACTTTAGCAGCCCACACTGACTTCACCTACAGAAAGGATGACCTGGTGCTGGGAACACCCCTTCCTCCTACACACACCCAGAGGGCTGGTCATTCTCTGGCAGGGTACAACCTTCAGGAGCGGTAAGGATAACACTGTAATCTGGGCTGCAGGGGCCTGTGGGCAGAATTCTGGAGGAAGGAAATAAATCTGTGAATGTTTGCCCAGTTTCTTGAGTTGATGCCAGATGGCCACTGGGTTCAACATGACGTCACTCTTGCCTGTCTGGGGGACTCTTGTTTGCCTGACTCCAAAGAATGGTTACCATAGAGATGGATGGTTATCAGCCCCTTCAGAACTGGAGGGGAGGGGGCAGCTTCCTTTATCTGAAAGCCAGTGGATTAAAAGCCACTGTGAGACCGGTTGTGGATCCATGCCCCCAATAGGGTCCTGTGGAGGAGTGGGTGAGAGACAGTGAGGCCAGGGTGGGAGTGCTCGCAGCTTACAGCCTGTTCTCTGGAGCACCCAGAGGCTATGTACAGGTTTTTACATACATACAACCACCAGAAAAGTGGGTGACTGATGACCAAATGGAGTAATTCATGTGCCTAGTCCTGAACTCCCTTGGACTGTGTAACTTAGAATACAGACCCGGAGATGGTCAGGGAGGACCTCACTCCAACCCTCTTTATTCATTCATTGGATGAGTATTTATTAAACCCCTGTGTGTGATGGTCATTGTGCTAGGTGCCATGAGCACGAAGACCAGAATGAAACAGTCCCTGCCCTCAGGAGCTCACATTCTAAGGGGGAAGACAACATGGAGACAGCCCTGCATACACCTGAAAGAATGAGGAGAAGAGGAAAGAAGTCTGAAGGGGGACACTGAGCCAAGCAGAGCCAGAGGCACCCTTCATGCTGGGAAGACCAGGCCACGATGATTTATGGGACCTACTCTTACCTGGGCCCTCACTGCAAGCATGGCAAGGTCTCTCCTTGCTCAAGCCCTCAGCTGAGTCTGGCAGATGAACATTTGTGGCTCAGGGCATCTGGTTTTCTTGTTGGGAGAGCTAAATGTCAGGAGCTGATGTCCCTGGCTATTGCTACTTTGGTGCTGGGTGGAAGAGGCCCATTGGGCCAAGGAAGGTGGTGACCACCTGTGGGTCTGCTGGGGCATTTGGGAGGGCCAGAAGCAGAGGGTTTGCCAGCGGTGGTGGTAAAGGTCATGGGAAAATGGCCATTCTTGGGGCGGAGCCAAGATGGTGGCTGGAAAGCAGGGACTAGCATGAGCTCCCCACCAAGTCCCTCCAAAAACCTATAAAAAATGCCTCTGAACCAATTCTAGAACTGCAGAACCCACAAAATAGCAGAGGGAAGCAGGGCTCCAGCCCAGGACAGCCTGGGTGGTCTCTGGGTGAGATCTATCCCGCACGGAGCTGGGAGTGGAGCAGAGCGGAGCAGAGCCCAGTGTGAGCAATGCAGACCAACCAGACCAGGAGCCGGGCGGAGCGTGCCCTAGCGCCCTGAATCAGTGAGCTGCAGCAGTTACCAGACTTCTCAACCCACAAACACCAAAGACAGCGGAGAAGGTTAGTGGGAAAAGCTGCGGGAGTGGAAGGAGTTTGGGGTTAGGTTACCACCCTGGGGGCAGCGGAGGTGGAGCAGCTACAGCTACAGCTGCTTCCGGCCCCAGGCCTACCTGGTGGGAGGAATTAAGTGGCGGATCAGAGCAGGAGTGGACAGCCTGCTGAAGATCTAAGCCCAGTCCGGGTTGGGGGTTCTTGGGGAAAGAGGAGTGCTGGTGTGGCAGAGCTGGTGCATCCCCCCAAGCGTGGAACATAGTTCTCTTAACTCTACAAGCAGTCATACCTTGACGAAAAACTCAAGGGTCAAGTTAGTTGGCTGGGAATATGGCCAGGCAGTGAAAACACACCCAGATTCAGTCTCAGACTCTGGAATCTTTCTTTGGTGACAAAGAAGACCAAAACATACAGCCAGAAGAAGTCAACAAAGTCAAAGAGCCTACATCAAAAGCCTCCAAGAAAAACATGAACTGGTCTCAGGCCATGGAAGAGCTCAAAAAGGATTTGGAAAAGCAAGTTAGAGAAGTAGAGGAAAAATTGGGAAGAGAAATGAGAAGGATGCGAGAAAACCATGAAAAACAAGTCAATGACTTGCTAAAGGAGACACAAAAAAATACTGAAAAATACACTGAAGAAAACAACACCTTAAAAAATAGACTAACTCAAAAGGCAAAAGAGCTCCAAAAAGCCAATGAGGAGAAGAATGCCTTGAAAGGAAGAATTAGCCAAATGGAGAAGGAGGTCCAAAAGACCACTGAAGAAAATACTACCTTAAAAATGAGATTGGAGCAAGTGGAAGCTAGTGACTTGATGAGAAATCAAGATATTATATAACAGAACCAAAGGAATGAAAAAATGGAAGACAATGTAAAATATCTCATTGGAAAAACCACTGACCTGGAAAATAGATCCAGGAGAGATAATTTAAAAATTATTGGACTACCAGAAAGCCATGATCAAAAAAAGAGCCTAGATATCATCTTTCAAGAAATTATCAAGGAGAACCACCCTGATATTCTAGAGCCACAGGGCAAAATAGAAATTGAAAGAATCCACAGATCGCCTCCTCAAATAGATCCCCAAAAGAAAACTCCTAGGAATATTGTTGCCAAATTCCAGAGCTCCCAGGTCAAGGAGAAAATACTGCAAGCAGCCAGAAAGAAACAATTAGAGTCCAAGATCTGGCAGCTTCTACATTAAGAGATCGAAGGGCTTGGAATACAATATTCCGGAGGTCAATGGAGCTAGGATTAAAACCAAGAATCACCTACCCAACAAAACTGAGTATCATGTTCCAAGGCAAAATATGGATTTTCAATAAAATAGAGGACTTTCAAGCTTTCTCAGTGAAAAGACCAGAGCTGAATAGAAAATTTGACTTTCAAACACAAGAATCAAGAGAAGCATGAAAAGGTAATCAAGAAAAAGAACAAGAAAAGGAAATTGCAAAGCACTTACTAAAGTTGAACTGTTTTGTTTACATTCTTACGTGAAAAGATGACGTGTATGATTTACGAGACCTCAGTAGCTGAAGGGAATATGCATATATATATATATAATATATATATGTATCTTTATGTATATATATGTATATGTGAGTGTGTATGTATGTATATATGTATGTGTATATATGTATATATATATATATATATATATATATATAGAGAGAGAGAGAGAGAGAGAGAGAGAAAGAGAGAGAGAGAGAAGGTACAGGGTGAGTTGAAGATGAAGGGAAGATATCTAAAAGAAATGAAATCAAATTAAGGGATAAGAGAGGAATATATTGAGAGAGGGATATAGGGAGAGATAGAATGGGGTAAATTATCTCACATAAAAGTGGCAAGAAAAAGCAGTTCTGTAGGAAGAGAAGAGAAGGCAGGTGAGGGGGAATGAGTGAATCTTGCTCTCATCAGATTTGACCTGAGGAGGGAATACCATACACACTCAATTCGGTAACTTACCCCACAAGAAAAAAGGAGGAAGAAGAAGATAAAAAAAGGAGGGGGATGATAGAAGGGAGGGCAGATGGGGGTGGAGGTAATCAAAAACAAACACTTTCGAAAGGGGACGGGGTCAAGGGAGAAAATTCAGTAAAGGGGGATAAGTTAGGAAGGAGCAAAATATACTTAGTCTTTCACAACATGAGTATTGTGGAAGGGTCATACATAATGATATGCTTGTGGCCTATGTTGAATTGCTTGACTTCTTAGGGAGGGTGGGTGGGAAGGGAAGAGGGAAGAGAATTTGAAACTCAAAGTTTTAAAAACAGATGTTCAAAAACAAAAAAAAAGTTTTTGCATGCAACTAGAAAATAAGATACACAGGCAATGGGGCGTAGAAATTTATCTTGCCCTACAAGAAAGGAAGGGAAAAGGGGATGGGAGGGGAGGGGAGCGGGATGACAGAAGGGAGGGCTGACTGGGGAACAGGGCAACCAGAATATATGCCATCTTGGAGTAGGGGGGAGGGTAGAAATGGGGAGAAAATTTGTAATTCAAACTCTTGTGAAAATCAATGCTGAAAACTAAATACATTAAATAAAAAAATTTCTTAGGAAAATGGCCTTGGTGTGGAGAGAGGGAAATCAGAAACCATGTGGGGAGTGGGGTCCCCTAGATGAGAGGTCTTGGTGGGGACCGATTGAGACTGGCTGGGTTCCACAGAAGGCACTGAGTACACTAGGCATTGTCCCCTTTCCTTGAGTGATCATTGTGGCATGTGGGAGCCAGGGATGACAGTCCGACTGTGGGCAGGAATCAGGCCTCATATTCCCTCTTGCCCCATGAGTTTAGAGACCAAGCACTAAGAGCCCTCAGAGCAATTTGGAACATGCCCAAAGGGCTATGAAATTGTGCATACCATTTGACCTAGCAATACCACTTCTAGGTCTGTATCCCAAAGAGATTATAAAAATGGGAAAAGGACCCACATGTACAAAAATGTTTATAGCTGCTCCTTTTGTGGTGGCAAAGAATTGGAAATCAAGGAGATGCCCATCAATTAGGGAATGGCTGAATAGGTTGTGGTATATGAATGTAATGGGATACTATTGTGATGTAAGAAACGAAGAGCAGGTGGATTTCAGAAAAATCTGGAAAGACTTACATGTACTGATGCTGAGTGAAGTGAGCAGAACCAGGAGAATGCTGTACACAGTAACAGCAACACCGTGTGACGACCAACTTTGACAGACTCAGCTCTTCTCAGTAATACAATGATACAAGACAATTCCAAGACTCAATGATAGAAAATGCTGTCCACATCCAGAGAAAGAACCGTGGAGTCTGAATGCAGATTGAAGCAGATTATTTTCACTTTTTTGTTGGTTTTTTCATGATTTTTTCATTTTATTCTGTTTCTTCTTTCAGAACATGACTAATGTGAAAATATTTTTTATGGGATTGCACATGTGGAACCTATATCAGATTATTTGCTGTTTTGGTGCAGGGAGGGGAAGGAGGGAGGGAGAAAAAATTGGATCTCAAAGTCTTTCAAAAAATGAATGTTGACAACTGTCTCTACATGTAATTGGAAAAAAATAAATACTGTTGAGAGAGACAGAGAGAGAGACACACACACACACATACAGACAGAGAGACAGACAGACACACACAGAGAGAGACAGAGAGAGACAGATACACACACAGAGTGACAGAGAGACAGAGACAGAGAGAGACAGAGACACACACACAGAGAGACAGAGACACAGAGAGAGACAGAGACACAGAGAGACAGGCACACAGAGACAGAGAGAGATAGAGAGAGACAGATACACACACACAGAGACAGAGAGACAGACACACAGAGAGAGAGACAGATAGACACACAGAGACAGAGACAGACACACACACAGAGACAGAGGCAGAGACACACACACACACAGACAGAGACAGAGACACACACAGACAGAGAGAGAGAGAGAGAGAGAGTGAGACAGAGAGAGAGAGAGAGACAGAGAGAGAGCCCTCATGTGAGTTCCCTGGATTCTAGTCATGGTGCCAGCCAGGAGGAGCTGTGTGACCCTGGAAAAGTCCTGTAGACTCTCTGGGTCTTGGCTTCTTTCTCTGTAAAAGGAGGGCTCAGAAAAAGCAGAGACAAAAAAAAACAGGCAATATCTATTAATTTAATACATGTGGCAAGCATTTATTAAGTGCCTTCTGTGTGCCAGGCACTGTACTACAAAGACAAAAAATTAAATAGTACCTGACAATATGTACAAAGAAAACCAAATACAAAATATGTGCAATTTCTGTATAAAGCAATGATGGGAGGAGGTGAGTATAAAGGGGGGGGGCAGGATAGGTCAGAAAACCATAGATTTAAATAAATTTAAATAAATTAAAGATTATATTGATGAATGAATGAAAGGCTAAACCATTTATTAAGTGTTTACTATACGCAAAGCACTGTGCTAAACCCGAGTAACCCAAACAAAAAAGCAAGGTGGTCCATGCTCTCAACAAGCTCACACTGGGGGGGGGATTTAGAACTGCCCCATCAGATTCCTAACCAGGAGAGACTCCCCAGGCTGGCCAATGTAGCCGCGCTGTGTGCCAGGTGTACACAAGCCCTCTGCTCCCCATCCGTCCTTCACACCAGGAAGCACTAGGCTGCATCGTATCCCAGCTGGGTGACCTTTGGCTCTCTCTGACTCAGTTGTAAAATGCGTAGTGGGAGCGCGTCTCCCACAGGTGGGTGTGTTCTGAGGCTCAGATATGACAGTGCAAAGACACTGCCCGGGTGCAGTTCATGTCTAACCGTTACTATTACTGTTATCACTCCCTGGACCTTTTGGTCCTTTTTGGATGGCTGTAGGGCGGGCCTTCGTCCACCTTTGGGTCTTAATGTTTCATTAATGGACAGTAGCCCTGTCGGTCACTCTGCCCACCCAAAGGATGGCTTCTTGTTAATGAACAAGGAAAGTGCGAAAGAAGGTTGGCTTTGGTAGGAGAGTCTTATCGACTTGTTCTCCTCTTTCCATTATACTTCTAATTACTATCATTTCCTCCTCCCCCTCCTTGTCCTCCTCTTCCTCTTCCTCCTCCCCCTCCTCTTCCTCCTCCCCCTCTTCTTCCTCCCCCTCCTCTTCCTCCTCCTTCTCCTTCTCCTCCTCTTCCTCCTTCTCTTTTCTCCTCCTTCTTGTCCTCTCATCTTTTTCAATGGGATTTGGGTAGAAATGGTCCTGGGGCAAGTTGCTGTCCACTTTTAAATCAATTTAATGCCCCGTTTACTATTGCACAGAAAGATCAAACTAATGGCTCTTGGCAGTTGAATCCAAGCCCTAGGGTGTAAGCTTGGACTCTGTGGGCTCCCTGGGGGTGTCCTTGATACAGTTAGGATAATGACAATAATAAGAATTACATACTCCCTACCTGGGGTAACGGGGAGGTCCAACTTTTGGTTCTGTTGCCAGAATAAAAATCCAAAGGAGCAGAGTCTGGCCTGGAGAGCCAGGGTAGAGCACCAGGGCTGGGGAAGGCAGGTGCAAGGACAAAAACAGCCCAAGGGGCCCGGAAGAGCCTCTTCTCAACCTGGCAGCATCTCTGTGACCCCGGAGTCAAAGGTCAGACTGACGTCAGGAATTCTGCCTTCCCTCATGGACCGACCATCTCCATTGGGATTCAGCGATGACTGGGAAATCTGCTCTGTCTCCCCCCTGTCCAGTCCCAGCCAGGATGCACCTGCCTGGAGGGTGGCAGTTCCACCACATGGGAGGGACTCTGGCTCTGAGCCCACCAGCATCTGTCACTCCCTCTCTGAAGAAATGGGCAGCTAAGAATAGCCCCTTTGATGCTGGGTCAGCCCTGTCCCCAGGCTCCGAGTTACGGCCTGCCCTGCCTTACTTGGTGACTGACTGGTTGCCAGTCGACGACTTTTGTTTCTGTGCTAACGAGACTGGAGGTTAAAATTAGTCTGAGTCTCTACCAGTGATAGCTACTTCCAATTAAAACAGTAATCCGTACTTGGGGTAGGGGTCATTTTCCAACTCCCTGGCCAGTAAAACTGTATTGCCCAGGCTTGTGGCTCAGGAGAGCAAGCACCCGGCTTTCCTGCTATGACCCGTAGGCTGAGATTGAAGGACTTATAATTTTCAGCCATAGGAAACAAGATTTTAGAGCCCTTCCCTCTGAGGTTGAGTTACAGGGCCAGCTGGGCCAGAATATCTGCAAGCACATAGGAAGAAACATTTCCCCAGCGGTTTCCCCCATACTGCCTCAGGCCTGGGGAAGAGGAGATTGACTTCATCCACTTCTACACCATATTTGCTCTCCAGTTGACACCCAAATGTCGCTGCCGCTTGATGAGCTGTTATTGGGGTGGTTCCCAAAGGTCCTTTTCCCAGGCACTGATGGTCATTGAATCTGTCCAGTTTGCACATTCTTTGCACGTTGTCTTCTCCAGTAGATTGTGAGCTCCTTGAGGGCAGGGACCGCTCTGCTGCCTTTCTTTGTATCCCTTCTTCTTAGCATGGTGCCTGCACAGAGTAGGTGCTTAATAAGTGCTTGTTTTTGATAATTATAATGATGGTAGATAAATAAACATGGGCAGGGCTCATTGGAACCTCATTATAATAGTCCATGCAAGAAGCAATGAGGGCCTAGACAGGGATGATGGTGGTGGAGGTGTGAGGGAGGTTGAGCAGTTAGAACGGAAAAGCCTTGGCAACTGATTCAATGTGGGCTTTGGGAAAGACTGAAGAGGTGAGGAGGCAACGGGAAAGTTCAGGGGGGGCAGAGGCGAGGGAGACAGGGTGGGAGGCTCTGCTTGGGTCCTGTCAATGCCTGGGCACCATCTGGGCAGAGAGACCGAGCAGGACTGGGGTCAGAAGACAGATGAGGCTACACCTGTGGATGGGGATGGGAGGGAGGAGATGGGCTTCCTTGGCAGAAGCAGTGGGTCTGCCAGAATATCGAAGACTATGAGGGGTCAAGGTCAGATTGAAGCATCGCTTAGAAAAGTCAGCATTTGGCAGGTCCTAGAAATAGAGGTGGGGAAGCAACACCCCTTGGGACCAAGATAGATTTTTCTCATTCAGCTCTCACCCCCAACACAGATGAATGAGCAAAGAGGAGGAGGAAAAAACAGAACCCTGAGACTTGAAGGAATTCTGACCCCAAAGCAGAGACCAGAGGACTTCTGGCTCTAAATGACTCAATGATTCTGTGGCCACTTGACCTTGTTACGAAAGTCGGTCTTAGGCCAGACAATGACGAAACTTGATTGTGGCCGAGTCCGATGTGTGTCTGGTATGCAAGCCATGGACAGCCATAACACCCAGATGAGTAGCTATAAATAAAAGGCGCCCAAAACCCAAATTCCAGAGCGCTCTTGGTCAATCTCCATCCCCCTAGGTTTTGTGATTCTGTACAGAGGGCCCTGCTCTCCCTCATCCAGGCAACTCTCCATCAGAGACTCACTCATGACCTGAAGGGCGCAGACACAGCTGTGTAAATTGTCTTGCTTTTTTGACTTGTTAACTCTCCTCCCCTCCCCACCCCCCAGAAAGAAACAACCAAGACCAAAACACCCATGGTCTTCCTCTTTCTGCCTCCAGCTCAAGCTGAGCAAATTTCACACTTAAAGGCATAAAGTTCACAAAGTTACAGAACAAAATTTTACTAACTGGAGAAAAAGAAAAGCCCCAAATCCTTGACTGGCAGCCATAAGTCCAATGCTGGTAAGACAGCAAGAGAAGCCTAGCCTATCTCTCTTTTCCGGGGGAAGGACAATTGGGGTTAAGTGACTTGCCTAGGGTCACACAGCTAGTAAGTGTCTGAGGCCAGATTTGAACTCAGATTCTCCTAGCTCCAGGGCTAGTGCTCTATCTGCTGCGCCATCTAGCTGCCACAAGCCCAGTCCATCTCAATGTGAGGGAATGTCCTGCCTCCAGGTCCTGGCTAGGCTTCTCTCTCTTCTGTCTCTAACCCCTTGACCCTCTCCATAACGCCCAGCTGGGAGGATTGCCGGGGTGACCCATACTCTTCAGGGCTGGAGTTCTTAAATTGGAGCCTGTGAATTTTAAAGAACTGTTTTGATAACTGTATGTGAGCATAATTGGTTGCCTTTGTAACCCTGTGCATTTTATATTACCCATTTAACAACCAGCTTCTGACAAGGGTCCCGGGCTTCCCCAGACTAACTGGCCAAGGGCTTCAGGACACACCAGAGGGGAAGAAGCTCTTCTCTAGTTTGGAGGCTTCCAAGGAGAGTCCCCTGACCCTAATTCCCTGACTCCCCAGCGCAGGAGGAAGCAAAAGCCTCCTTCATTGCGCTCCGACCTCACCCCCAAGGTCAGTCCTTCTCCCCCTTCCTTTTATTCTCTCTCCTTCCTTGTTACTGGCCCTCCCACAGGATGGAGGAGGGGGAGGAGGGAGAACCCCACTTCCCTTGGGCCCACGGCTGCCTGGGGTGTGGAGGTAGGCCAGAGGGCAGCTTTCATCTACACTAGCTGTACTTACTGGCTGATTACCCGCTCTGAGAGTGACCGAGGATTTGAGCCCGAGTCTCCAAATCCCAGACAGACCTGAAAGTAGCCATTAGCTTTGTGTAGCCAGCTGGGATTTCTCTGTTGGGAGGCTTCCAAGCACTTCCAAGACAGTCATTATGACTTGAGGAGTGGGGTGGGATCTCCCAGAGGCTTCTTCCTTAGGTCTCATGGGACCCCCTTTTATGTGGGCTGCAGCTGCACCATTTGGGTTTTTATATCCATAAAGTCTGGTTTCTTTCCATAACGTGTCAAGAACAAAAAAGCTCTGTTCTAACCTTATGTCTTCTGTCCTAGTGTGTATTTTGAAAATATGTTTTATTTAGGCAATTAAAATGAATTCTGTCTTATTTCTTGTCCCAATCTTTTTCCAGATCCTACTCTGATGACTCATTGTGACGTAGAAGTAACCTTGGGTTTTATAAGACAGGACACTTTAGTGAAGCTCAGGGTGGGGGCCTCCTAAGGGTGAACTGGGCCTGCCACCCAACACCTGAGCCCACTGAGTCTGCTCTGGAAAATATTTGCCGCCAAAGAATTGGAAACTGGGAGAATGCTCATCAACTGGGGAATGGCTAAACAAACTGTGGTGTGTGATTGTGATGGAGATGATGAGCAGGATGCTCTCAGAAAAACCTGGGAAGACTTACATGAACTGATGCCGAGTGAAATGGCAGAACCAGGAGAACACTGTACACAGTAACAGCAAGGTGTTCTACTGTTGGTGACTTAGCTCTTCTCAGCAATACCATGATCTAAGACAATTCCCGAGGACTCGTGATGAACAATGTTCTCCACTTCCAGAGAAAGAACTGATGGAGTCTGAATGTAGATCGAAGCAGATGTTTTTTCACTTCATTTGTTCATGTGTTTTTGGGGGGGGTGTCTGTGTCTTCTTTCACTACATGACTAGTATCGATATGTTTTACATGATTGCATATGTATAAACTACATCAAATTGCTTACTGTCTTATAGAGGGGGGAGGGAAGAAGAGGGAGGAAATTTGGAACTCAAAATTCTATAAAAAAGAATGTTAAAATTATCTTGACATGTAATTGGAAAAGATAAAATACTGTTAAAATTCCAAAAAAACCCCCCAAAACCCAAACCAAACCCAACCAAACCACATGTCCCCAGGCCGCATCTCCCCTCCCTGCCTCCATTGAAGGCAAAGGACTACAATTCACTTTTAGTCAAAAAGAACGACTGAGGAAAGATTGCAGACTACAAAAGTGCTGGAATTGGAGACGCATTTCTGCTACGAGGGGAAAATGATTTTAGACCATTTGTTTGTCAGCGTTCGTTGGAACACTGGCGACCTTTGTCCATGACCAGTAAATGTCTTGGTACAGCAGTGGGAAGATTCTTGTCATGAATCCTTAAGTGTGTGGAGAGGAAGCGCTACAGAGTCTCAAGGGACCTCGCGCTTAGGGCTCTCAGGGACTTCAGAGATCTTCCACTCCATCCCCCTCCCACATAAAATGGGGGAGGAAACAGGTAGAGGGACTTTTCCCAACTGCCAGAGGTAGTAGGTGGCAGAGCCAAGTTTTGGGCTCAGGACTTCTGACTGTGAGGTGTCCAAGGTGATGCCAACCTACACTGGAGTGATTGTTGAGCAATGCGGACCAGCCATGGTCTGGGTAAAAGAACTCCACTACTCCAGGTCTCAGGAAGCCCT